>NC_084797.1:90526089-90833311 GCF_963169125.1 Humulus lupulus | reverse complement strand
TTTTCTTATGATGTTAGTTGCTCGCATGTGAACCATGGCCTATAAATAGCCCTGCCTTTTCCTTTTTCTTTCATTACACTTTTAGAAAATTCTTAAGCTTCTTCTCTCTGAAATCTTCTCAAATGAAGCCTTGTTCCTTACTCTTCAAACCCCAAATTTGATTTTTACTCAAGACCCTTTTCTCATTCTTCAATTCAGTAAGTTTCTTGATATTACAATCGCATTTGCTTTACTTTGTAACTTCAAGCTTTGGTTTAACTGCTTTCTTGAGGATTTTGAACTTCTGGATTTTTTATGTTCTTGGTGTTCTTTAGCAAACGCTGAAAATTTATATTTTTCCTTACAAAAATCGTTGATTTTCTAGTAAAATTTCTGTTTGGAAACTGAGAAAATGGTTTAGGCTTTGGGATATACTTGATCGTGTTGATACATTGAGAAAATTTTGAGAAATCGAGGAGATATTGCTTGTTCTTTTCTAGAATAATAGTGAGGATTATTTCTCCTAAAGGTAAGTGAAAAGTTTTCGCAAAAGCTTTTTAACAGCCTTTTGGATCCAACCTAGCTTCTGCTCGAGCATAGAATCGTGTTTCTCGAGCAGCTCACATTTATTAGGCACACACATAAACTGGTCGAGTAACTCACTTCCCCTTTACTTTAAATCAGAAGTATGCACGCGATCACTGGGGAAGTGATTATTCAATTGACTCTGATTTGCTACAAATGCTGGTCGATGATGTGAAACGAACTCGACCAGACATTGTTCTCAATCGCGATATTCTGGAACTACTGATGAATTTGGTGAGCATTCTCATTTTGATTTTAACTTTGATCCCGATCAGAAACATTGCTGAATGATGGAGGAATTAAACCAGGGAATAAGGAAATTCCTTGCTTCTGATTAGACTTTTTTTATCTACCTTGACTTTGTTGATCCACTCCCGGTCGGAATTACGACCAATGGGAGGGAAACGAACAGGTCTATATTTGTTGAAAAGGCTATAACTGTTGCTTTCTATTCCCCAAATATGGCTAGGATTAAACAAATAACCAAACAAAGATCGGTTGCGGATCCCCAGGTCGCAAGGCATGCGACCAATGAGCAACAACCACGGCAGCAACAGCAACCTCAGCAACAAGCTCCACAACAAAAACCAGGGCAATGCCTAAAACCATAGCAACAACTGTCACTGTAAGAACCAGAGCAGGTGACCAACACCATAAGGCTATATGCCAAGCAAGGGCATCGTAAGAGGAAGAACGTGCCTCGATACATAGTTCCTGTCAATAGCCTCACGAGAAGCTCTCTTAGGGAATACCCTAATAAGTATGGAATCAGGGGATAAACATGGTTGTTCCCTTGGCCGACCAGCGCGCTAACCTTCCTAGTGGTGCATTTAGCACTTGGTCGCGCTACAATATTCAAGTAGGCACCACTCTTTGTCTCCATGACTACTTTAGGGGCATTGCTGACTACTTCAACATTGCCCCATTCCAAATAACAACAAATGGATATCTAATGCTTTCAACATTATATATCATTTATCGCATCCAAGGGTGGGATGCTCCCACTCCTCATGAGGTTCATTACATCTTTGAATTGAAGTCGAACCTAGGCCAGCAAGGTACGGGATTCTTCTATTTCTGTCATAGAGACACAACCAGGGTGTTCCTAACAGAGCCCACGTTTAGGAGCAACGTGGGTGGTTATTTTAAAGAATATTTAATTTTAAAAGATATGATAATAATAAATTTTTATTTTTCTTATATTAAATCAGTATTTTAGGATAAAAATTTAATATGTCAAAATTTTAACTTTGTTTAAAAAAATTGATATAAATAAATAATTTTTTATCATTTTTTTAGGATAAATAAAATTAAGGGGTCCAACACCTCAATATGAGTTCAAAAAGTTAAATTTTTGAACTCATGTTGAGGTGTTGGACCTCTTAATTTTAATTATCGTAAAATATTAATTTAATACAATCAAAATAAAAATTCAGTTTTATCACATTTTTTAAAATAATTTTTTTTTTTCACATCTTTCTTTTGATTTTAATGGTTTGTTATTCAATTTGAAATTGTGAATATATAAACTTAGAATAAAAGTTAATAAGGAAAAAGATATTTGCAACGAAAGTACTTAAATTATCTAAATTTGCACTTAAGTATAATTTTTTTACTCCAAAAGTACCCAAGATCAACTTTTACTTGCACCATTAGTACCTCCAGTTAACTTTGTTGATAGATGGTAACGACATGTATCTACGGGCACTTTATCTCGAGTAAGTGTCTACTAGCTTTGAGTTTGCGTCGAGTTTTATTTGAGAGTTTAGGTGCATGCTTAGGAATAGGCTTTTTTGTGGCACTGAAAGGGCTATTTCAACTTTCTATAGGTCTTTTTAGGCATATTTTGGCGTTAGAACTGACCAAAATGGCCTACTGCGCACCTAATGCACTTTTTATCTTTCTGAGCATTCAATCAAAATTTTGAAAATTCCTAGATTCTAGCAATGTTCATAATCTCCGGCGGTGTTCTCTGGCGCCAACTCCTTGGCCCCGAGGACATCCCAAGTCGTAGAAATTCCCTTCTCTTCTCCCCGAGTAGTAGTCTTAGGATTTCTCATGTTTTGGCCCTCTTTTCTTTGGTCAAAATACTAACTGCTTAGTTTTCGTCTCAGATGTCCGAGGAACTACGATTTCTTAATGAACAAGACTTTTTCCACTTTGATCAGGAAATCCTTGACATGGCCCAAGAACACTACGTGCAACAAGATGGCACAAGGGCGAAAACCCGAGAACTTGTTAGAGAATTGGTTGTCTATGCTGATGGCCCGGCAGCGGAGAGGCCCGTGCTACTAGTCCCAAGGGGGTTGACCATGGAAGAAGTCAACTAAGCCCCTATTCCACATCCCACTCAGTCATACGAGGCTGATGGGTTTGAGGCAAAGGAGTACTGCACCCTGCTCTGACACCCCGAGGCCTTGGAGGCCATCATGAGGCACTACGCGATCGGGGAGAGTTGTCTAGTGCACCTTTGTCAGGATTCCGAGAGGGCGCACTGCAGCATGAATGGTCTTGGCGCCTGGTGCCAAGCCCACCTTATGGCTGGGGCCACACTGCCCCTGCATCAATATGTCGTGGACTTCCTGAAGTTCATAGGGATAGCTCCCTTTCAACTCTCCCCCAATGCTTATCAAGTGCTCGAGGGGATGTATGTTCTGTATTGGAAGTGGAACTGCACCTTCCCCAGCAGAGATCATGTACTTCTACAGCTTCTGCACCACCCCAAGGAAGAAGACCAACCGAGATGGGTACTACGCCTTGATAAAGTACCCCGCCTCATCCCTTGACTACAAGGCTCCCCATCATAATGAGAACCATTCTTGGGATTACAAGGCTGCCTTCTTCTTCTCGAACGGGTTTCCAACCCATAACAACTCGACCCTGATCCTCGACTTCTCCAGGGTTGGTGAGTATTTTCCTAACCATTCTCTTTTTTTGTTTCTTTGATCACATCATGTTCTTTACGTACATTGCTGAATAGGTGCCTTCCGCCGGACTCCATATGTCCAAATCTTTGAGGACCATCTCCAAGAGATGAAATCCATCCCTGAGCAGGACCTAGAGCTTAGCTTTTTGGTGACGGAGGAAAACCTCGTAGGGTCGGTGTTAGGAAAAATAATATTGCCTCAATGGAAATGGTAAGATAATGTTACAACTCTAAGCAAAATATTACAATGGACAAGATTGATTAAATAAAGTGTTACAACTCTATAACTGAAAATACAAATAAAACAAAGGAAATGAAGAAGATGATGAAGAAGAAGAGAATAGTAAAATACAACTCAAAACAAAAGTTACAAATAAAATAAAGTGTTTGGACCAAATGAAGAGATTACAACTCTTAAACAAATTATACAAGTAAATAAAACAAGAGAATAAGAAGAAGAACAATAGAATAAAAGGAAGAACATAAACCACAAACAAACTCTCACTTACACAACCTAAGTGAAGAGGATTGGGGATCACCAACTTGAACAAGGTTTAAAACCTTTGTCCAAAAGCTTATTTCCCCCTAACTCAAGCACTAAGGGATCTCTCTCAGATTTTGGAAATGCTTTATGGAATTATCAAGCCTCAAGGTGTTTCTAGCCAAGTGATTTAGTGGATAGAAATGGTGTGTCTTACAAGTGAGCATTAGGCTCCTATTTATAGAGTTTAGAGACACCCTTTGAATTTCAAATTCCACCAACCCCCATGGCTGTTACCAATGATAAATTGGGTGTTTTATGGAATTAAAATAGAGATTTGGGAGTTACTTGGCTGTTGGAAACGTTCAAAATTGGATAAAATCCGACTTAGTATGAATCTGTCAGCCACTAGCGCCGCGGCGCTTGGTCAGTTTCAGCAACCAATTTTTTAAGTTTTTTCCAAAACGTTCCAATTTATTCCCACTTGATTTTGTAATTTCCATACACAATATGAGAGTTAAAATCACATCTCTATCAACCATTTCTCATATGGCTTTAAGAAATTCATCTCAATATTGTGTAACAACAAATCTACACAATAATGGGTGATATTTAGGAGTTACAAATTTGTGATGAATTTGTAACACCAAATATGTTACATGTTTGGATATTTCACATATATCCAAATAATGTAACTCTCTATTATATGTTACAATATGTGACACTCCATGTCACATTTATTTAATCTAAAACATTATATTATAAAATAATATAATATTACATTATATTATAAAATAATATAACAGTCAGGGCTTCTTAGCATGGGGCAGAAAATCAGCAATCTTTAGCTAACCAAGTACCACTAATCCAAGAATTCCCAAGAGCTGACATCCCCACACATCAATTATAATGATGGGGGTGCCCTAGCGATGCTGAACCAACAGCTACAGGAGGAGCAGCTAGAGAATATCCGAGCTGTAAAGGCAGCTTGAGAAGCCCAAGAAGACTAAGAGCTCGAGGAGAAGCCCCAGGCGGGGATGGAGGTTTCTCATCTTGCCTCAGGTAAATGTTCCCTTACACTATAACCATGCCACACATGTAGGGGACAGTGTAAGTCTCGAGCATGTCTAGGCTTCTCCCTCCCTTCTCCATTGTAGCCAGATTGCGCACCGACATTAGACTAGGGAAGAGTATCAAGATTACTTAGATTTGATAGACGTCTATCTTCACCGCCTGAGGAGACAGTTACCTCCTCGGAGCTTTATACTTACAGACCATGTGACATCCTTCCACTCCAACTGGTTCTTCAAATATGGCACTAACATAAGTTGTGAGATAGGAGATAAAACTAGACACCTCTAATGTTTGCACCAAGACCAAACTTATGGTGGGCTTCCGAGAAGCCTATAGTATTGTTTTATGTCTCTGTTTTGGAATTTTTGCTAACAATTTCTTTGTTCTTGCAGACCACATGGGGCTAGCTGACATTGCCCGATTAGCCTTAAAGTTAGGAGCATTCCGTTCTCGGGAGGATCCTAGCTCTCCTACACCTTCTAAGAGGTAGAGGGTATCCTCTTCACCCACAGATGTTCCCACTGCATACTTGCCCCAAGAGGCTAGTGAAGTGGCCTAAAGCTCATACCAACAGGAGTTGGCTCCTCGCCCCTGACTTCTGGTATACCCCTAGAGGTACGAGGGGGAATTGCTGGAGCAGTACCAAGCAATGCTCCAACATTTTGATGCAAGGATGGCAGAGGGTAACATACTCCTTCATGAAACTGCGGAGGCCCTACACTAGCTAAAGCCTCCGAGAGAGCGACCTATCGTGCCTCCGATAGGTCGGACTGAGCTGGACATTCTCTTCTCTGCCAAGCTAGGGGAAGTTGTCACCCCTCTCGCGGCCGAGATCCTCCAGGGGGTGAGATCCACCATGTGCAAGTTGACCGCCCGTAGCTTTGCCTAGTTGGGTGACAGCAATGAGGCATCTTTCGTTGCTTCATGCCGGTATGCCACTGTCTGGGTAAGTCACCCCTTCTCGAGATCTTACTTTACTTATCCTCCACACTTCTTAAACTAGTTTTTCTTTTTATGCAATCTGCTTTGGATTTTCAATGCTTAGGCAATATCATGATGGAGAATTCATATAAACTCCAGCAGGCCCATGAAAAGATAGTTGTTCTCAAGGAAAAGAACTGAGTCCCTCCAGACGAGCTCACTCGCCTTCAGGCTGCCTTGGAATCCGAATAGAAACACTCTCGATAACTCGAGGGGGTCACCCTCAAGACCTCTGGAAAGTTGTAAAAGGCCAAGGAGGAGGCCAGGAAGGCAACGACGAAGTTCACTCAGGGAGTCCTAGAAATCTCCTAGCTTCAGGAGCAACTCAAGGAAGCTAACGACAGAGACGATCTTGATGAGAGAAAGGCAATCCAAGCCATGGAGATGAACAGGTCCTCTCAGCATCAGGTGGATAAGTTCAAGAAGGAAGTTGAGAAAATTTTCGAGGATGCCTTTTACGTGGACTAGTTTCATAATTAGGAGATGAGCCTGGACTTCACGGGAGATCCTAAGAAGTACAAAATCCTCTTCGAAGAGAATCTACGAGAAACTCAAACTACAGAGGCAGCTGAGACTACTTCTAGCGAGGTCGGGAAGGCTCTGGACATGGACCCAATCATTGACCTGGTGGAGGAGGTCCTGGAGGGCCATGCAGCGTGACTTTCTCCTTTATGCCTGCGTGCCATAGTTTATTGGGGTATAGACAATTAACGTACGAGCTCCCGAGCTCTATTGTAAATAATTTTATGTTTAAACTCATGCAACTGCACTACTTTATTGCCATGACCATACTATTATCGTCGAATTGAAGTTTAGTAAATAGGCAACATGGACTTTGTTAATTCAACTTCGTATAATTGTAACTCACGAGAATCTTAAGTTGCCGACTTAGGTCTTGTGCTCGAGTCTCAAAAACTTGAGTCTTTATCGACTTCTCTTAGTACTTAGAAAATCTTTAGGTATTTAGTGTTGCTCTGTAGGCTCGAGGTCCTTGAGAGTAACTTTAATGTGGCCTTGCGTTCCCGAGTTCCAACGACTCAGGACGAGGCCAACTTGCGGTACTTAGAGCTTAAGGATCTTCCTGCTAGTGTCTAGATGATTATGCATTTAGTGTTCCCTCTTAGGCTCACAGTCCTAAGAGTAACTTTTATGCGGGGTCAAGTGAGGGCACATGACTATCCTACGCCCTCGAGTTTCAACAACTCGGGCTTTGAGGAGGTTTATTTGCACTGTAGGGTTTTTCCTTAGTTCTCGATGCTTAGGACATTTAGTGTTGTCTTCTAGGCTCGATGTCCTTGAAAATAACTTTAATGTCTTCCTGTGTTACCGAGTCCCAATGACTCGGGTCCCTAGGAGGTCATCCGCACTAAGTGACTTGCTCTTCGGGAGAGTGGCCATCAGTGGGTCAGCTTGGGCCTTTCGATTTTCCCCCAAGTGTGCAACTCGAGACCTAGTCATGTGGAAGTCATGAACTCATCATCCTAGGTTTATGAAATCGATTCCCCCACCCTTAGACTAGGTTTTCTGCAACACTCAAGTTTTAGCACTGGAGGTCTAGCTCCGAGTTCCAATGAATCGGGCATCTGTTTGCATTTCGAGATCGTAGGACTAGGTTATTACTTCTCGGGCATGGAGTCCACGAAAGGTAACCCTAGGTCCACTCTTGCGCTATTTTGGGGATATTAGTGCAAGGTTCTATAGTATTCTGCTTAAGTCTTAGGCGACTTAGGCTTATTCTCGAGTACTGACGACTCGGGCTTCTGTTCACATATCAAAGATTGGGATTTTGTTATTACTTCTCGGGCGCGTGCTGTCCTCGGGAGAATATGCTAAACCCAACTCTCGTTACTTGGCTCTCTTTGGCACTGGGTATTTCTCTGACCAATTAACTATGGGGTCTCATGACATTAGGGATGCTTCACTCGTCGACTAGCTTAGTTTCCCAAGTCATCGACTTCCCGATGCTATTTTTGCTTACGACTTACCGGGGACTTGGTCAGCACTCCTCGAGCCTAGTGTCTATGGGAGGTAACCTAAGTCCATGCCTCAAGACCAAGTGCAGATGACTCGGTCCTCCGCTCGCATCTCGAGATCTAGGGACTTGGTCAGTGCTCCTCGAGCGCAATGTCCACGAGAGGTGACCTAAGTCCATTCTCACGCTACTAGGATTCTTAGTATCTGACGCTAAGCCTACCTCGCTCTAAACAAGCTTGGTTTCTTAGGTCGTGGACTCAAGAATTTTTAGCTTCCTAGGTTTTTTCTATTCTCGAGATACTGACACCAGGCTTACTCCGCTTTTGACAAGCTTAGTTTCCTAGGTCATTCTCTGCGAGGCGTGGTACTCTACGAGGCTTCCCTAACTCCATGCCCCCCCCCCCAAGTGATCAGAGACTAGTATGTGTTCACTTGTTTAGGCCAGTGAGCGGGTGCTCTACGAGTAGTACATACGGAGTAAATTGATCTAACAAATATAATCAGAATCTCTCGAATTTTTTTTACCATGTTTTGTCTACACGACTTCCATTAATTGTGCCCAAGGGCTACAGGGAGATTACAAAAATTATGAATTTACTACTCATATCACTAGTAATACCAGTGCAGATGCTTGGTGTTCCAGGCGTGGGGTATCAATTCCCACTCAGTTGGGCTAATTTGTATGTCTCCGGACATACAACACTCTTAACTTGGTATGGGCCCTCCCAGTTGGGTCCCAACACTCCTGCACCAAGGTCTCAGGTGGCTAAGAAGACTCTTCGCAACACCAGATCATTTACCCTAGACTTTCTATCCTTTACTCTAGAGTTGAAATATCTGGCCACCTTCTGCTTGTAGGGCGCTACTCAAAGCTGAGAAGCTTCACAGAGCTCCTCCACAAGATCCAGGGACTCTCGGAGTAAAGTGTGGTTTGTGGTCTGATCATACGTATCATGTCGGTGTGTGGAGATTTCTGCCTCAACTAGGAGAATAGCCTCATACCCATAGGCCAAAGAGAATGGTCAGTGGCTAGTGGGGGTCCTGGCAGTAGTGCAGTAGCTCCACAATGCCCTAGGCAGCTCCTCAGGCCAAGCGCCTTTTGCCTGTTCAAGCCTTTTCTTCAAGGTAGCTTTGAGCACCTTGTTGACTGCTTCCACCTAACCATTTTCGTGTGGGTGGGCCACAGAGGAAAAGCTCTTCATAACCCTCTGCCACTGATAGAAGTCTGTGAACACCTCGCTGTCAAATTGCAAGCCGTTGTCGAAGACTATTTTCCTCGGAAGCCCGTAGCGGCAAACGATGCTCTTGATGATGAAATCCAGTGCCTTCTTAGAAGTGATTGTAGCGAGTGGATCAGCCTCGACCCACTTCGTGAAGTAGTCAACCGCCACTATTGCATACTTCACTCCTCCTTATCCCATGGGCAATGACCCGATAAGGTCAATTCCCCAGACAGCAAAGGGCCAAGGGTTGGTCATCAGGGTAAGCTCATTTGGAGGAGCTCAAGGTATATTGGCGAAGTGTTGGCACTTGTCACACTTCTTGACATAGTCCATTGCATCTCTGTTCATGGTGGGCCAAAAGTATCCTTGTCTCAAGATCTTTTTGGCAAGGCTCTACCTACCCCCCGGTGTGGTCCCCGCAAAAGCCCTCTTGCACTTCTCGGAGTTTCTGATTGGCCTCTTTCCTGGACACATATCGGAGCAGGGGCAACGAATATCCTCGCCTATACAGCTTACTATCCATGACAACATATCGTGGCACCTAGTAAAGCAGCTTCCGAGTTGCTTTCTTATCATGCGGTACTTCCTCGAAGACAAGGTATTTCACTATGGGCTCCATCCAAACATCCTGGTGCTGGATTACTTTCACTTCCTCAGGGGCTGAGATGCTTAGAGAAGCTAAGTGGTTAATGGGGACTACATTGATGAGTTCTGCATTCTCAGTGGTTGCAAGCTTGGCCAGGACATCAGTGTTAGAGATTTGTTCCCATGGCACCTGTCGAATGGTAAATTTTTTGAAGCTGTGTATCATTCCTTGGGTCAGCACCAAGTAAGCAGCCATTCTTGTCCCCCGGGCCTAGTATACACCAAGTACCTGATTAACTACAAGATGCGAGTCACTGAAAATCTTGAGGCTCTCAGCTTTGAGCTCTAGTGCTACTCAGAGACCAGCAATGAGCGACTCATACTCTGCTTTGTAGTTTGAGGCATCTGCCCTGGCACCATTTTCATTCCACGATCCATCGACATATAGCTTCCCCACGGGCCCAACCTCTGGGGTGTCCCCAGGTCTCTCGTGGCTTCCCGTGCACTCGGTGATGAAACCTGCCAATGGCTGTCCCTTTATGGAAGTCCTCGGATGATAAGTGATGTCAAATTGACTAAGTTTGACAGACCACTTGAGGAGTCTCCCAAACGATTCCAACTTTTGGAGGACCTGTCATAAAGGATGGTTCATGAGGACCTGATGGGATGTGCCTGGAAATAGGGCCTTAGCTTCCGAGAAGCTACCATTATGAAAAAGGTCAGCTTCTCCATGAGTGGGTACCTGGACTTCGCTCTGAGGAGTCTCTTGCTTACATAGTATACGGGGTGTTGGATGTACTAAGGCAACATTGATGGCACTCCCTGAGATAGCCATGTAAAATAGGAGGGGCTCTCCATCTACGGGCTTCGACAAGATAGGTGGGTTTTCCATGTGTGCCTTCAGCTATTGGAACGCCTGTTCCCATTACTCTGTCCATTCAAACCTCTGACTCCCTCGGAGTATGTTGAAGAATGGGATGCACTTGTCAGTTTCCTTGGAAACAAAGCAACTCAGAGCAATGATCCTCCCGGTAAGGCTTTGAACATCCTTATGCTTTTAGGGGGTGGCATATCGACCAGGGCTTTGATCTTCTCGGGGTTTTCCTCTATCCCCGATCACTGACATTAAAGCCTAGGAACTTTCTAGAGGAAACTCTAAAAAAGCACTTTTGGGGATTTAGTTTCATCCCAAACCTGTGAAGTACTGAAAACACTTCTGTCAGGTCCTTTACCATCATATTGTCTACATAAACCTCCATGTTTCATCCCAGTTGTTCCTTGAACATGCGATTCACGAGCCTTTGGTAGGTGGCACCAGTCTTCTTCAGCCTGAAGGGCATTAATTTATAGCAGTAACCTTCTTTATCAGTTCAGAAGCTGGTGTGTTCTTGATCCATGACATGCATGGAAATCTAATTATGTCCCAAGTACACGTCCATGAATGACAAGAGCTCGTACCCAAAGGTGGCATCTACCATCTAGTCTATCTTCATTAGCGGGAAACACTCCTTAGGGCATGCCTTATTAAGGTCAGAGAAGTCTATGCAGGTCCTCCAGGTGCCATTTGGCTTAGGCACGAGGACCGGATTGGATACCCACTTGGGATATTGGGCGTCCTGAATGAATCCATTTGCAAGTAGCTTGTCCACCTCAACTTTAAAGCCTCAGCCCTGGTATGGTCAAAAGTTCTCTGCTTCTGCTAGATCGGAGCGACGTTCGGATCGACATTCAAGGCATGACAAATGATATTCGGGTCAATGTCAGTCATGTTGGAGTGAGACCAGGAAAAAACGTAATGATTTGCCTGGAGAAATCCCACTAGTGCTTCTTGGACTTCTGCATGTAGACTCTTCCCGACCTTTGTCTTCCTTTCGGGGATGAAGGCATCGAGGGCCACTTCCTCAACCTCCTCCATTGGCTCGATAGCCCTCTCTTCATAAACCTGTGGGTCCAACCTGTTAGTTTCATCATCCCGAACAGCTTGCATCTCCACTGTAACGCCCTAGATAGCCAAGACCGTTACACTATGTATTTGTAAAGGTGCAGGACTTGCTAATCAAGTCCTTTAGTTAAAAATGTGTCACTGAAACCATTAATGTGCTAGGGTTAAAAGGGTTTGGTCTCAAAAAGATACATTTCATAAAATTAAACATTTTACACATGGGATCCCAAAAAGGAACAACGTTCAAAAGTCAGTTTACAAAATTTCCAAAGTTTAAACCATCGTTAGCCACTCTAAGGCAAAACAGACATTTCTGGTTTCCCTGTTCCTGTCTCCCTCTCAACTGTGGTGGCTAAGCAGCTGTTCATGTACATTCTGCTCTCAGATCTCTCCAAATCAGGGCTGATCAAGCTTGCCCTTGCCTTTACCTACACAACGTAGCACCCGTGAGCCAAGGCCCAGCAAGAATACATATCATATTATATAACAAGCAACAATAACATTTGGATAACCACTTAAGCATTTTCATACACTCGACATACCACAATAATCACAAGCACGAAGATTCAACAAAGAATTAGCTGATCATCACCCAGCTATACATCATATCAATCCACCAATCAATAATAACAAACAAATCACACAATAATCAGGGTCGACACCTTAGGTCACACCCTCTGTTTACCCCACTGACTCCGACCCGCTTAAACCGAGCTCAGTTCATGATAAGCTCTCCTCAGCTACCAGTGGCCAAGCCGCGCCCTATGCGCTAATGTAAACTTCGACACTCTTAGGCCATTGGTTTACTGTTTACATGGCATAATACCATCCTTTACCAAGCATACAAAATAATAGGGAACCCTTAGTCCCATTATAAATCCACAACCGGGTGCAGTTTTCTTACCTTTAATTCCTAAGTTTACTGATTACGAGCGACGCCTCTCGAGCACGACCCGCTTCCCAAGCCCTAGCTTGATACCTAGTCACAACCAAGATAGGGAGTACCATTAATAATCACGTTAATATTTCAGGGTGGAGTTCTAGCTTCCGAGACATCGAATTCCGCCAATCACGGTGGTGGAATTGATCCTGAGCACCCTAGGTTAGGTTCCCGCTCTTAAAATCCCCAAAAGACCAAAAATGCCCTTAAAGCCTGCGGCCCCTGAAACCTAGCCGCGACCCACCCCTGAAACAGAGGCTAAGCCTCTCTGAAGATAGACACGCGCCGCGGCCCTGCCCTATGGCACCGCGACACTTCTTCACTGCAAAGCCTCCTTGGCTCTTCCTTGCTTCGCAGGGCCGCAACGCTCTAGAACAAAGTCGCGACCCAACCCTTCGTGCCCAGAAAATTCACCATTCCTAACATCCTAACCTTGTTCAAAACCACCCCAAAGCACCCTAATTCCAAACCCATTGATCACAAGACTTTTAACATGATTCTAGCAACATAATCCAACAGAAACCCAGCTTAAAAACTCATTAAAATCCCATTTTGATTTCTGAAACCCAACAACTAAAGAACTCTAAAACTAGTCATGCAAACTCAGATTTTAGACTCTATATTACAAATTGAATCTTACCTTCTTTGACGAACCACTTCCTTAACAATTTCTAAGCTAAAACCCAAGCTTCTTAGCTTCAATTCAGCCCTTAAACATCAGAACCATAAACACTTTTAATACCCAGCCAAAACTCAGAATTCTAGTTCTCAAGAATGAAATTCAGTTCTTACCTTGGTCCTGGTTGAGTGTCCCTTAGTTAGAATTAAGCTAATCCCTCACAAACTCAGCTCAAAACACAGAATTCCACCTGATTCTCCTTAGGTTTCTATAGCCTTCTTGAGAGAGAAAAGAGAAGAGAGGAGAAGAGAACGTTAAAGGGTCGGTTTGGGTTTTTTTTTGTTCCACCAATTTCTATTTTACTTAGTCTAACCTCAGTTAATTAAGTCAATCCCGAGGCTCGGGATACCGGAAACGTCCCCGAGGGCAAAATGGTAAAATTCCCCAATATTCCTGCCTAGGCTTCCTAACCTCAAATATATCTCCATATATTTATTTCCATAACCCGATAACCCATATAATCATCTAATACCCAAATTACCTCTTGACTTGCCCGAAGTCAAATATTAAGCCCCATTGTGACTTCCCGCTAACTAGCTCACTAGGATCGTCTCGAGTCGCATGCTGCAGTTTTACCCACATAATAATGTGGTTCTCACAAATATAACATATAACCACATTTACATTCATATAGCCATACAAACATGTTTATCATATCATCACACGTTAATTTAATAAATTCACACATAAACCAAGTATGCCCTCCCGGCACACTAACCAAGGCCCTTAAGCCATATTAGTGATTTTGGGTCGTTACAACTATCCCCTCCTACTAAATATTTTGTCCTCGAAATTTAGGTGAATAGCTCGGGATACTGATCCCGCATCACCGTCTCTAACTCCCAGGTTGCTTCCTCGAACTTGCTATTCCGCCACAATACTTTAACTAACGGAATCGTCTTATTCCGTAGAACTTTATCCTTCCGGTCCAAAATCTGAACCGGTCACTCCTCGTAGGACAAATCTGTCTGCAACTCTAAATCCCTATACTTCAATACATGTGTCGAGTCTGAGACATACTTTCGCAACATAGAGACATGGAAAACATCATGAAATCCCGACAACAACGGTGGCAAGGCCAGCCTGTAAGCCACCTGTCCTGTAAGACACCTGTCCAATCCTTTCTAAAATCTCGAAAGGCCAACAAACCGAGGGCTCAACTTGCCCTTTACTCCAAACCTCTTCACCCCTCGCAGTGGCGAAACTCACAGAAACATGTGGTCACTAACCTGAAACTCCACGTCTCTACGCCTAGGGTCAGCGTAGCTTTTCTGCCTACTCTGCGAAGCGAGCCTTCTAGCTCGAATCTTCTCAATAGCCTCATTTGTCTTCCTTCCGTATAACATCTCATAAGGAGCCACTCCAATCGAGGATTGATAACTATTGTCATACGAGAATTCGATCAACAGAAGATACTTACTCCAAGATCCCTCGAAATCAATCACACACACCCTAAGCATGTCCTCCAATACCTGAATCGTCCTCTCAGACTGTCCATCAGTCTAAGGATGAAAGGTTGTGGTAAACTTCAACTAAGTCCCCATGGCTCTCTGCAGAGCTCCCCAGAACTTAGAGGTAAAGATAAGGTCTCGATTAGATACAATAGACTTGGGAACCCCATGGAGACGAACTATCTCCCTCACATACAACTCAGCATACTGCTCCACTGTGTAAGTCGACTTCACTGCCAGAAAATGAGCAGACTTGGTGTATCTGTCCACTATTACCCACACCGAGTCACAAAGTCCCACCATCCTGGGTAGATCTCCCACAAAATCCATTGTAATGTCTTCCAACTTCCACTTAGGAATACCCAAAGGTTGAAGCAACCCTGCTGGTCGCTGATGCTCAGCCTTCACTTGTTGACATGTCAAACATCTGGCCACATACTCTACCACATCCTTCTTCATCCCAGGCCACCAATATAATGTCCGTAGATCCTGGTACATCTTCGTGGTACCCGGATGAAGCGAGTATGGCATAGTGTGAGACTCATCTAGTATCTCTCGTCTGCCGGAACACAAATCCGTCCCTGATATCGAAGCATACCAGCCTCAGAAACAGAATAATCCTTATCTATCCCTGATAAGACGTTCTGCCTAACTTCCTGAAGCTGCGCATCTACCAATTGCCCCTCCTTGATCCGCTCTAGCAGGGTCGACTGCAAGGTAATATTGGCCAACCGGCCTACCACCAGCTCTGTCTCCGCCCTGGTCATCTCATCAGCTAACTTTCTGAAGATCTGAACAGAACTAAATAAATGACCCGAGCCCCTCTGGCTCAATGCATCTGCCACAACATTGGCTTTCCCTGGGTGATAAAGAATGTCACAATCATAATCCTTAACCAACTCCAACCAACACCTTTGCCTTATGTTCAAATCCTTCTGAGTGAAGAAATACTTCAAACTCTTATGGTCAGTGTATATCTCGCACTTCTCCCCATGCAGATAATGCCGCCAAACCTTCAGTGCGAATACCACTGCTGCCAGTTCCAAGTCATGGGTAGGATACCGCTGCTCTTACTCCTTTAGCTGTCGTGATGCATAAGCTATAACTTTCTCATTATGCATCAACACACAGCCTAAACCCATCCTCGATGCATCACGGTATACTACAAACTTTCCTTCATCCGAAGGAAGCTCAGTACAGGGGCAGTAATAAGCCGTCGCTTCAACTCTTAGAAATTGTTCTCACACTTCTCTGACCAAACGAACTTCTGGTTCTTTCTTGTCAACTCTGTCATTGGTGAAGAAATCTTCGAAAATCCTTCCACAAACCGTCTGTAGTAACCCACTAGCCCGAGGAAACTCCGTACCTCCGAGGCATTCCTTGGCCTCGGCCAGTCTCTCACCGCTTCCACCTTGGTCGGATCCACCTTAATCCCCTCTGCGCCAACTATTTGTCCAAGAAAAGTCACCTCTGGCAACCAAAACTCACATTTCTTAAATTTAGCATACAACTGGTGTTCCCTTAATCTCTATAAAACCTGTCGGAGATGCCGCTCGTGCTCCGCCTCTGAACTAGAGTACACAAAGATGTCGTCGATGAAGACAATGACCAATTGATCCAAGAAGTCCTTGAACACCCTGTTCATTAGATCCATGAAAGTTGCTAGGGCGTTGGTCAAACCAAAAGACATGACCAAGAGCTCGTAGTGTCTATACCGCGTTCAGAAGGCCGTCTTCGGTATGTCCTCATCCGTGATCCTCAGCTGGTGATAACCAGATCGAAGATCATTCTTTGAGAACACCGTCTTTCCCTGCAGCTGATCAAACAAGTCATCAATCCTTGGTAGGGGTATTTATTCTTAATAGTTAACTTGTTCAATTCCCTGTAGTCTATACACATCCTCAAAGTCATGTCCTTCTTCTTAACAAACCAAACTGGAGCGCCCCATGGTGAGTAACTAGGTCTGATGAATCCCAAATCCAGAAGTTCCTGCAGCTGTATCTTCATTTCCTTCAACTCTGCTGGTGCCATCCTATATGGTGCTCTTGATACTGGTTCTGTCCCTGGTGCTAACTCAATAACAAACTGAATCTCCCTACGTGGCGGCAATCCCGGTAGCTCCTCAGGAAATACATCCAGAAACTCACATACCACCCTGGTCTCACTCGGCCCTGCTGGAAGCATCTTGGTAGTGTCCACCACACTAGCCAGAAAACCTATACATCCACCCTGTAACAAGTCTCTGGCTCTCAATTCAGATATCATGGGTACGCAGGGTCCACACACTGCACCCACAAAGACAAAAGGATCATCGCCCTCAGGCTCAAAAGTCACCATCTTCTTCCTGCAGTCAATAGTAGCCCCATATCTGACCAACCAATCCATCCCTAAAATCATGTCGAAGTCCTCCATATTAAGCTCAATCAAATCAACAGAAAGCTCCCTACTATCCACCACTACTGGCAGTGCCCTAATCCACCTCCTAGAAACTACCAGTTCCCCAGTAGGCAATAAGTCCCAAACCCCGCAATCTGATACTCACTAGGTCTACACAGTCTATCAATCACTTTACTAGAAACAAAGGAATGTGTAGCACCAGAATCAATCAATACAGAAAAAGGAGAGCCAGCACTAGAAAGCTAACCTATCACTACCGAGGGACTAGCCTCGGCCTCTGCCTGCGTCAAGGTGAACACTCGAGCTGGAGTCAAGCTGTCCACCTTTCCTGGTTCCCCTTTCTTCAGCGTTGGGCAATCCTTCCTGAGGTGCCCCACTGTGCCACACACATAGCAAGCCTTGGCCCGACATTCACCCTGATGACGTCTTCTACACCTTGGGCACTCAGGATAACTCCTCCATGGTTCACCGCTGCCCTGACAGCCGCCCTGACCACCTCGACCCCTCCTATCAGGACCAGCAGTAGTCGAAGTGTCAGGGGTCTTCCTCTTGAAATCACTGGGGCCTCCGCCCCTACCTACCCCAGAATAAGGAGGCACCACCTTGAGACCCTCGCGCCTCACCGCACTTTCCTTCCAAATTTTGTTCTCCGCTTCCTCAGCGATAAAAGCCATCTCAACGGCGTAGGCATAAGTTGTTCCTCCAGGTACCCTTGTAATCCTAACATCCCGGGCTATCATAGCATTAAGCCCCCTAATGAACCTGTCCGGCCTAGCTACATCGGTAGGCACAAGGTCTGGTGCGAATTTTGCGAGTCTGTCAAACTTCAGGGCATATTCTGTAACTGTCATGCTGCCCTGAATCAATCCTACGAACTCATTAACCTTTGCTGCCCCGATGGCAACATTATAGTACTTCTGACTGAGCAAAAATTTAAATCCTTCCCAACTCAATGTAGTGACATCCCTGGTCTATGAGGCCACTTCCCACCAGATGCGGGCATCCTCTCTTAACATATACGTGGCACATGCCACTCTGTCATGTCCCTCTATCCTCATGAAATCCAAGATAGTAGTAATCATAGTCAGCCATTGCTCAGCCTTCAATGAATTAGGTCCTCCCTCAAAGATTGGGGGTTGATGCTTCCTGAACCGCTCATATAACGGCTCCCAACTATTCCCAACCTCCCCTGTCTAAACAACTGGTACCACTGCAGGTGGTACAATAGGGGCAACACTCCCTGATGGAGCCTGCTGTCGCAACAAGCGAATCTACTCATCTTGACTCTGCAATCGCGCCTGCATATATGCCATAAGTTGTTGCCAGTTCCCAGGGATTGGCGGAGGAATCTGGCCCTGGTCATCACCCCCGGTCCCAAACCTAGTGCCGGTTAGTCACGTAGATTTTCTTGGACACATAGCTATCCAAGTCAATCTGCAATCAACGACTCGGCTATCAGACCATGATGACAGGGTAAAAGCTTCTCCAAAATCCATCAAAGAAATATAACCAATCACAAACAGTCAGAATATAGGCATCTATCCACATGCACCAGCTGCTAATAAGCATGCCCCAACATTACCACACAACAACTAAGATAAAAGCATTCACCCATACACAATATGCAGTTAATCATCCAAATATTCATTTACATGCACAGCGATGCTAATAAGCATGCCCTAATATGTCCATACAGCAGTCAAGGGTCAGGCCCTATCAGTATCTCATGCTTCCTATTAATCTAATAAATAACAACATTCATAATTCATTCCAGACATACAAGCATATATGCACATATACACATTACCAAACCCTGAATCGAGCTTGTCTCTAGCAGCGAATGTACATGTCCAGCCGGTCTTCAGGAACCCTTAAACCTAAGACGCTCTGATACCAAGTTTTAACGCCCTGATTAGCCAAGACCGTTACACCTAGGACGCTCCGATACCAAGTTGTAACGTCCTTAACTACCAGTGGCACGAGCCGCGCCCTATGCGCTAATGTAAACTTCAGCACTCTTAGGCCATTGGTTTACTGTTTACATGGCATAATACCATCCTTTACCAAGCATACAAAATAATAGGGAACCCTTAGTCCCATTATAAATCCACATCTGGGTGCAATTTTCTTACCTTTAATTCCTAAGTTTATTGATTACGAGCGACGCCTCTTGAGCACGACCCGATTCCCGAGCCCTAGCTTGATACCTAGTCACAACCAAGATAGGGAGTACCATTAATAATCACGTTAATATTTCCAGGTGGAGTTCTAGCTTTCGGGACATTGAATTCCACCAATCACGGTGGTGAAATTGATCTCAAGCACCCTAGGTTAGGTTCCCGCTCTTAAAATCCCCAAAAGACCAAAAATGCCCTTAAGGGCTGCAGCCCCTGAAACCTAGCCACGGCCTGCCCCTGAAACAGAGGCTAAGCCTCTCTGAAGACAGACACACGTCGCGACCCTGCCCTGTGGCACCGCGACACTTCTTCACTGCAAAGCCTCCTTGGTTCTTCCTTGCTTTGCAGGGCCGCAACGCTCTAGAACAAAGCTGCGACCCAACCCTTCGTGCCCAGAAAATCCACCATTCCTAACATCCTAACCTTGTTCAAAACCACCCCAAAGTGCCCTAATTCCAAACCCATTGATCACAAGACTTTTAACATGATTCTAGCAACATAATCCAACAGAAACCCAGCTTAAAAACTCATTAAAATCCCATTTTGATTTCTGAAACCCAGCAACTAAAGAACTCTAAAACCAGTCATGCAAACTCAGATTTTAGACTCTAAATTACGAATTGAAGCTTACCTTCTTTGATGAACCACTTCCTTAACAATTTCTGAGCTAAAACCTAAGCTTCTCAACTTCAATTCAGCCTTTAAACATCAGAACCATAAACACTTTTAATACTCAACCAAAACTCAGAATTCTAGTGCTCAAGAATGAAATTCAGTTCTTACCTTGGTCTTGGTTGAGTGTCCCTTAGTTAGCATTAAGCTAATCCCTCACAAACTCAGCTCAAAACACAAAATTCCAGCTGATTCTCCTTAGGTTTCTATAGCCTTCTTGAGAGAGAAAAGAGAAGAGAGGAGAAGAGAACGTTAAAGGGTCGGTTTGGTTTTTTTTGTTCCACCGATTTCTATTTTACTTAGTCTAACCTCGGTTAATTAAGTCAATCCCAAGGCTCGGGGTACCGGAAACGTCCCCGAGGGAAAAATGGTAAAATTCCTCAATATTCCCGCTAGGCTTCCTAACCTTAAATATATCTCCATATATTTATTTCCATAACCCAATAACCCAAATAATCATCTAATACCCGAATTACCTCTTGACTTGCCCGAAGTCAAATATTAAGCCCCATTGTGACTTCCCGCTAACTAGCTCACTAGGATCGCCTCGAGTCGCACGCTGCAGTTTTACCCACATAATAATGTGGTTCTCACAAATATAACATATAACCACATTTACATTCATATAGCCATACAAACATGTTTATCATATAATCACACGTTAATTTAATAAATTCACACATAAACCAATTATGCCCTCCCGGCACACTAACCAAGGCCCTTAAGCCATATTAGTGATTTTGGGTCATTACAACTATCCCCTCCTACTGAAAATTTTGTCCCATTTCCTTTTGGCTTTCTGCCCTTGCCCTTGCCCCCACATCTAATGTTGTTGGGGGTCCGATTGGGTGTAGCGGACTGGGATGGAGCAGTAACTCCAGCATTGTATGCAAGCGATAAGCACTATATCTAGTGGGTGCTGCTCCATATCTTGTCGGAGCTGCACTAAAACCAGCGGGCGACATGACACTAAAGTCAGCTGTCAGAATGCTTGGACTGGACTGGGCTCCTTCCATACATGGTTGGATAGGAGCGTAGGGTGGATAATGGGTCCCTGAAGCCACAGGGACAGGCGTCGTTGAAGCAGGAAAGGCTACAGGCCCCCCAAATTCCCCGTTCTAAGCGTCTTCCTAGCTGATATATTTTTGTGCTCGATGGATGAAGTCGTCGAGCCTTCGACACCCTCTCCATTGGAGGTCATCCCACAACGGGGACCCCGCACGGTTGTCGGCCTATAAGGCCATTACCCGCTAGTTGTCTTCAACCCTCTTGGTCCTCGTGGCTTCCTCCTTGAAGCGCTTGATGTAAGCTTTGATGGTCTCGAAGGGTACTTGCTTTATGTTGGCCAAAGCATTGACCTCAAAGCTCACCTTCTGAGCTGCTATGAATTGTCTTCGGAATGAAGACGACAGTTGGTTCCACAAATGGATGGATCTTAGCCTGTACTTCTTGAACCATTCATCTGCTGGCCATGTCAAGGTTATCAGGAACACATGACACTTGGCATCTTCGGAGATGTGATGCACCGACATTAACCAATTAAACTTTGAAAGGTGGTCGGTGGGATCTATACTGCCATCATAGGACGTAATGGCAGGCATCTTAAAGCCTTATGATAACGGGGCTTCCACAATGTGAGGAACACATGGATCTCCATCCTCATCCTCTGAGTTGGAGTCATGGCCCTGACTTCAAGCCATTCTGAGCATTATCCTCTTCAAGCTCTCTAATTCCGTGTGAAGGGGGTCATGGTCTTGGTTGGCACTTTGTGTCAGGTTATCCTTTTTTTGGGCATTAAGTATGTCCCAGAGGTCTGATTGGTCCTTCCCCCCGGGTTTATGCCTGAAAGCCTTGCTACACCTATGAGCACTCAGGCCTTCTCGCATGTCAGTTTGGCCTTGGAATGCACCACTGTCCTCGAGGTATGCTACTTCCGTTTCTTTGTCGAACTCAACATTTTCATTGTTTGCCGAGATGTTGATTTCGTTCTCAGCTAGCGGAGAAATTTTGCTTGTTGGCTTCTTAGCCATTATTCCTGTGATGATGGCGGGGTGCTGAGGGGTCACCACCTCCGAGCCTCATGCGATCCATATTGGCACACCTAGGTAGAATGCCCTGGGCTCCACGGGAGCTGACAGCCTAGAGGCGTCATCGAGTACCCAGGCCTTTACCCTTACCGGGTGGCCTCAGGGCCTCGCTATCGTCGAGGTTCCAACAAGCCTTCTTTTGTTTGGGAGCTGGATTGTTGTCGATCTTACCCTTGCCACGATCTTGTGGCATAGGTGGGGCTCCAACTCTAGCTAGGTGCATGAGGGCACGTTGGATGGCGGATCTTGCGCCACATCAGCAGGGTGTCCTAGAGGCACACTGGCTGAGTCGACAGGACCAGCTAGTTTCCTAGACGGTACTTCACCAGGGGAGTCCACTCACATATCTTGGGCCGCCAAAGTGGCCCTCATGGCGTTAATCATCTCTTGTAGGTCAGCGATATTACCCTCCTGGTGTCGAGTTTTAGCTGATGAATGGCTAAAGCTCGCCTTTAGGTTTTTGTTTACTGCCTTGACCTGCCCATTAGCTTGAGGTTATGCTACCGAGAAGAAACTCTTCATTATGCCATATTTCTGGCAAAAGGTTGTAAATAGGTCGCTGCCAAATTGAGTCATGTTATCAGACACAATCTTATTTGGGAGTCCAAAAAAGCATATGATGTTTTTCACGACAAAATCTAAGACTCTCTTCGAGGTTATAGTTGCCAAGGACTCAGCCTCAACCCACTTAGTAAAGTAGTCGATGGCAACAATCGCATAGCGAACTCCTCCCTTTCCAATTGGCAATGAGCCGATTAAGTCAATCCCCCATACAGAAAATGTCCAAGGCGACAAAATCATGGTCAGCTACATGGGTACTGTTTGAGCAATGGTGGCAAAACACTGGCACTTTTCGCACTTTAGGACATATGAGGATGAGTCCTTCTTGAGTGTAGGCTAGAAGTAGTCTTGCCTTAATACCTTCAGAGCCAAGTTTTTCCTCCCAGCATGGTCTCCACAAAACCCTTCATGTATTTCTTGAAGGATGGTTTGTGCCTCCTCGAGTAGAACACATCGCAGGAGGGGCAATGAATGGCCTCATCTGTAGAGAACTCCTTCGACCATAACATACCGTGGGACCTAATACAACAATTTTCTAACATTCTTTCGATCTTCAAGCAGTTTACTAGTTGTAAGGTACTCAACAATATGAGTCATCCAGGTCGGTTCTGTGCAAATTACTTTGACTTCCACTGACTTTTCCCTGATACTTGGTTGCTCCAAGAATTCTACGGGGACCACATTTGATGTGCCCACTTCCTTTGTAGTAACGAGGCAAGGTAGAGTGTCAACATTAGCTTTTTGTTCACAGGGGACCTGCTCGATTGAGTAGAACTCGAATTCAGATAGTTTATCTTTAACCTTAGCTAGATAAGATGCCATTTTGATTCCTCAAGCTTAATACTCCCCCAATACTTGATTAATTATGAGCTAAGAATCGCTAAAGTATTGAATTGCTTTTAATTTTAGCTCATTTACTATCCAAAATCCAGCCAATAATCGTAATCCACTTCATTGTTGGAGGCATCAAAACCAAATCTGAGAGTCATATGGAAGCAGTGTCCTTCGGGTGAAATTAAAATTATTCCAGCTCCAGACTCGCTCTCGTTTGATGATTCGCCAACGAAGAGTTTCCACAACTCTTGTACAGGTTCCCTCATTGATTCGTCCTAAAACCCCGTACATTCTGCCACAAAGTCATTGAGCGCTTGGCCTTTGATTGTTGTTCGTGGTTTGTATAGTATCTTGAACTAATTGAGTTTGATGGCCCACTTTAACAAACTCCCCGATGTCTCAAGTTTTTGCAAGACATGTCTTAAAGGTTGATCGGTTAAGACGTTTATAGTATGGGACTAGAAATACAGCCTAAGTTTTCATGAGGCTAGGATCAAACAAAACGCGATTTTTTTCGATTAAAGGATGTTTGGATTCAACTCCCAGAAGCCTTTCACTCACATAATACACCAGCTTTTGTGTTTGGTTTTCCACTCGAACTAACACGGCGCTGACCACGTTTTCTGTTACAGCTAGGTATAAGTATAGACATTCCCAAGCAGTTGGTTTCAACAACATAGGGGGCTTAGCGAGATGAGTCTTCAGATCCTGAAATGCATGTTTTCATTCTTATGTCTGTTCAAACTGTTTGTTTCCCCTAAGCAAGTTTTAGAAGGGAAGGCATATGTCCATGGACTTCGATACGAATCGGTTTAAGGAAACAACCTTTTTGGTTAAGCTCTGTACATATTTCTGCGACCTTGGTGAAGGCATTTCCAATAGTGACCTGATCTTTTCTGGGTTCGCTTCGATCCCCTTGCATTGACTATGAAACCTAAGAACTTTCTCGATGACACCCTAAAGGTACATTTCTCGGGGTTCAGCTTTATGTTGTATTTTCTCAGCACGCCAAAACATTCCTCCAGATTGGATACATGGTCATCGGCAGTCTTTAACTTTACAAGCATATCATTGACATACACCTCCATGTTTCTCCCGATCTGGTTAACAGACATCTTGTTGACCAACCTTCGATAAGTTGCACCAGCATTCTTCAGCCGAATAGCATGACCTTGTAGTAGTATACATTATGCTTGATCATGAAGCTGGTGTGCTCTTGGTCTGCAGGGTTCATCGCAATATGGTTGTATCCATAATACGCATCCATGAGGGACATGACTCGTGGCCAGTTGTGGCGTCAATTAGTTGATCTATTCTTGGTAGTGGGAAACAGTCTTTAAGACATGCCTTGTTGAGGTTAGAGAAATCAATGCAGATCCTCCACTTTCCATTGGGCTTCAGGACCATAATGGGATTTGCTATCCAGGTCGAATATTTTGCTTCCCTGATGAACTTTCAAAAGAAAGCTACCTCTTCCTCTAGAGCTTCTCCTTGCTCTTTTCCCAATAGCCTACATTTCTGCGCCTTTGTAGGTACGTTTTTGTCCAGGTCTAGTGTGTTCATCATCACGCTTGGACGGATTCCAACCATGTCCTCATGTGACCAGGCAAAGAAGTTAAGATTTCTTCTCAAAAAATTGACCAACTCCTTTCTTCCGGATCTAAGATTTTTTCCCAATCTTCACCACTTTCAAAGGTACTTCTAGGTCGAGGATGATTTCCTCTAGCTCATCTAAGGCTTGGAGCTCAGATCTATCTTCGCATAATCTCGAATCAATTTCTTCGGGTTGGGCGTCCTCATTTCTGAATTCTTGAGGTTCTTCCACCTCTCCGACAAATACCATTGCCCGAGGTTCCTCATTCTTCTTGGTTATTGACATGGCTTGCTCCCCAGGTTGTGATTTTCCCTTCATGGAAATTCTATAGCATTCCCTGGCAGTGAGTTGATCTCCCCTCACAGTGCAAATTCCCGATGGAAATTTCATGATGGTGAACTGAAGTTATAGCTTTAAACGCCATCAATGCAGGTCTCCCAAAAATTGCGTTGTAGGCGGCCGGACAATCAATTACCACAAACTCGAGCATCTTGGCGACAACTCGTGTCTTCTCACCCAATGTGACTACGAGCTCGATTGTTCTTATGGCTGTCATCCCCTCTCCCAAAAATCCATAGAGGGTCATTGAGGTCGCTTTAAGATCGGCTACTGATAGCCCCATCTTTTCAAGGGTGGACGTGAATAACACGTTTACGGATCTCCCATTGTCGATCAGTATCCCTCGTACTCTTCGAATAGCAAGCTAGATGGTTATCACCAGCGGGTCATTATACAGGAATTGGACATGGCTAGTGTCCTCTTCTGCAAAAATGATTGGTTGTTTCTCCAACTGTTGTTGCTTTGATAACCTCTGATCTGGTACAAATTCAGTGCCATTATTTGTCTTCAGCTCCTGGATCTACCTTTTCTGGGCTCTGCTGCTCGTTCCTGCCAAGTGGGCCCCCCCCAGCAATAGTGGTTATTTCCCCTCCTACAGGAGGATGGATAACCTAATTTCCTTGAGCTGGTTCAGGGTTGGCCTAACCTACCTGAGCTGGTTGTGGGTTCTGCCCCACCGGTTGACTAGGAGCTACCTTGTTTCGAGCGTATTATGCTAACGGTCTATCCCGAATGAGAGTCTCGATCTCATCTGTAACGTCCCAAATGCTAATAAGTTTTAGTGCCTTGATTAGCGTGCCGGAAAGGTATAATTGGATAATGTGTGATTAAATGTGTGACTATGTGGCATGTATGACTTATATGATAATATGAGTATATTTATATGCATCTTTATAAGTATTAATTATGTGTGTGGACCTGTTCTTGTTTATAAGGGCATATTTGTAATATTGGCCCGTTGCAGGCATAAATGTGATTACATGCGTTAAATGATTGATACCACATTATTATGTGGATATATTTGCAGTATACGGCTCAAGGTGATCCTAGTGAGCGGATTGCCAGAATAGTCACAGCGTGGTTTAATATCCGGCTTGGGGTGAGCCTAGGGGGTATTTTGGGAAATTTAATGTATATTTGGGATTTATCGAGTGACGGGTAAGTAGTTGGTAATTAGTTGAGCATGTCGGGATTAATTGAGAATTTATTGGATGACTTGAGAAACTAGCGGGAATCGGGGCTAATGACTATTTTTCACTCATGAGCAATAAATGGGCTGAGTTATTTAAAGGGGCATTTTGGTCTTTGGGTTATAGGATAAAGATGGATTAAACTTCAAGAATATGTTAGAATATATCAAGTGTCTCACACTCTCCTTCTCTCTCACATTCTTGTCACTCTCTCTCTGTATCTTTGTGTGACTTGAAGGCTTAGGAAGATTGCAGAGGAAAAGGGCTTAGGAATTAAAGCTTGGAGACTGGAGAATTGAAGATAGGAGTAGGCAAGGAACAGCTGAGGATTAAGCTATCACTGAGGTAAGATTTTAGGCCCTAATATGTTGAATTCTGGTTGGGTTTGGATATGTTTAGGGATGCTTGGGTTAGTTTATGAATTTGGGGTTGAAGGTTGATCTAGTGTTATAGGCCTTATGTGTTGTTTGTAAGGTGATATTGAGGTTATAGACTTAATAATGGCTTGGGTATGTGCTTAAGTTGAATTATGTACCTTGGATTTGAGAAGAAAACACAGGAAAATCCCTAGGTTTCTGGGTTCGCAAGGGTGCGTCGCGACCCTATTCATGGGTGCCGCGACCGCATGAACCCAGAAGCCCTGAGCGCTTGCTGTCTCAGAGGCGCGCTGCGACCCTAAACAGGCAGGTCACGGCCTGCCTACCCTTTGGAATGGAGGCTGGCGCCTCTGACTTTGAGGTGTGCCATGACCCTTAGGGCCAGGTTGCAACCCGCCTAGGCAGCCTTAGCCAAAATGGGATTTTTGTGTCGGGGACTTAAACCTAAGCACTCGGGACAAATTCTACTACCCGGTTTATTAGAATTCAAGGTTCAGTAGGCTAGTATTTTATTCCAAATCATTTAATTGGATTAGATTTTAATAGTTATCCATTTTTTCTTGTGACTAGGGTTACCGTTAAGGCTCGAAATTGAGGATCGTGCTCGGGACTGCTATAAATCTTCAGCTCGGGACCCAAGGTAAGAAAACTGCACCCGAGTTGTGATTGGGGCTGAGATCCCTTGTAAATTGATATATGTGAGATTATAAATGTATTTGTGAATGGAAATATCTGGATAGGCATGTTAGCTTGTGTTGCTTTCAATTGCGTGCTTCGCAACTTGCATGTCTGCTATGTTTGATGTAAAAGTCTGGCCTAAGGGAGTCGGGGCTAATGTTGAGCATACTAAATGTAGCTCAGCCTAAGTGAGCCGAGATCAGCTAAATAACTAGAGGTCTTGGCCTAAGGGTGCCGACGCCTAATTAATTGTATTTAGTTTGAATAATATGTATGGATTAAACTGTTACTGTTGCCTAGCTTATTACTCGTATTCTGCTGTTGTTATCTATGCTTGTTGAATTTAGTTTTCTTGATGAGCCTTGGCTCACGGGTGCTACGTGGTGCAAGTAAAGGCAAGGGAAAGCTGGACCAGCCATGAGTTGGAGAGCTTTGGGGCGAAGTGTACATTGGCAGTTGCTCGACAGTCACAACCAAGGAATTTACAGGGACTAGAGCCAAAATTTGTATTTTGCCATTTAGGATGGCTGCAGTTGTGTTTACTTTTGAGGGTTGTAACCACCATGTAAACATTATTTTGGGATCCCATGTATCAAACTCTTATTTTAATGAAATTCAACCATTTTATGATCAGAATCTTTTAACCCTAACATGCCAGTTGACTTTAGGAACACGTTTATGTTCAAATGACTTGATTAACAAGTCTTGCGCTATTTTAAACACATAGTGTAACGGTCTTGGTTACCTAGGGTGTTACATCATCTTTCATTTGACGACAATCATCAGTGTTGTGACCAATGTCATTATGATACCAACAGAATTTAGCTAGGTCTCTTTTCGCCATTTGATGCTTCATGGGCTCGAGCTTCTTCCATGGAAGATGAGTAGAGTTAGCTAAGTAAATACGCTCTCGTGTATTCGTTAAATCAATATAAGCGATGTAGTTGGAAGTATATTTCCCCATGCTTATTTTTCTTGGACCCGTTCTGGTCGCCCTCACCATTCCCTTTCTGTTTATTGCCCCCCGACTGGTCCTTTTGGGTAGCGGGCTGAGCCACAGCTGCAGCATCCGTTACCACTCCAACAGGCTGAACGGGGGTCTAGATGATTCCAGCGACAACAGACTCTACCTCTTCTAGATTTATCCATTCTTGAGCTTGAGCCAAGAATTCATCTACACTTTTCACTCCTTTTCTCTGGAGTTCTTTCCACAAATTTCCTTCTACGGTAATTCTCATCCTTATTTCCATGAGCTTAGATCTATCATCAGCATCTTTAGCTCAGGCTACTGCATTTATGAATTAGGTGAGATACGCCTTCAAGGATTCATCAGGCTGTTGCTTGATGTTACCCAATGAATTGGCCTCTGCTCGAGTCTCTTTTGTAGCCCGAAACTGTCTCTACAACTCGAAAGACAATTTTTTCTAGGAGGTGATTGAATGTTTTTATATTTATTGAACCACAACTTGGTCGGTCCAGTCAACGTTGTTAGGAACAGAATACACCTTAGGTCAACGTTTACGTTGTGGGCCATCATCGGGGTGTTGAAGTTCCCTAGGTGATTGGACGGATCAGTGGTTCCATTATATGTGGGCATGGTTGGCATCCTAAAGCCAATAGGATATAGAGTTGACACAATATGGAGAGCAAAAGGCTTGAGCTCCTCATCAGAATCACAGACATCATTGTTTTTTCCTAACATGAGTCTTTTCATCTGCTCATCCATTAAGGCCAGTCGTTCGAGGGTTGGATCTTTGGTCTCTAGGTTATTTGGGAGCTGGTTACCAGCTCCCACCCTATTGTACGCATTAGACGGGTTGTTATCCCTCCAAGCTTGAACTCGGTTAGGCGGGACATTCCCATTGTCACGTACAATAGACGAATCTCCCCTGGCCTGAGTATAACTTATGTCATCGTGGCGAGCTGGGTGTCCCCTTTATGAGTTAAGATGATCACGAAAGTCAAATTGTGGGTCGAAGCAAAGACTTTGTGCGGAGCTTAGATGATTCCTTAGGTCGCTCTCATGTCTACCTTCGTATTGGCTCTCTATCCAATAGCTCCCATTCGCAAAGCTTACAACTGAGTGTTGGGATTGAGGATCTGGGTTATTGGTCCGAGATCATGGGATATAAACATCTTCTAAGGGGGGAGGATTTCTCCTGCTATTCCCTCGAGTTGAAGCACTCCTCTGTGGGCGAGGTGGCATTGGATGTCGAATCGACAATGGAGGATGCCTTATTAGTGAAGTTATCCTTGTTCCATTAGGATGCACTAGATTAGCTCACCCTTGGTCTACTCCAATTTCCTAGATTGGAGGCAGTGTAGATTCGTTTGTTTGTGCCGGATCTGCTGGCCGAAGGATGGGTGGATTTGTTGGGACATCCTTTTTCCTCAAATCGGTTTCAGCTCACCCTGTTTGACCGAGCTGATTCCTAGGAGCGTGAGTTAAATTATCATTCCTGGGAGGGTTGGAAGGTTGAGCATTTCCCGAAATCCCTTTAGAAGGTATAGAGCTCAGAGTCGCAGTTCGGACAGAACGACTGGCGTTAGGTCAATGATTGTTGTGGGAATTGGCATGTTTAGTATTTCGCAGAGTCCATTCAGAAGGTACGGAACTCATAGTTGCAGTTTTGACAGAGCGGCTGATATTAGGTCGATTATTCTTATGGGATCTGTGGGACCCACTTTGCCTCCTTCTAACATTAGCATCAGTTGCAAGATGGGGTAATCGAGCTAAAATCTCCTCAATTTTCTTGTTGGCCTGGGCAAGATGGTTCATTAATAGGGAATTTTCCATCTCGATGGTTGTCAGGTACCCAGGATGGGGATTTTGTGGGCGTGAAGCCGAACTCCTAGCATTTTCTTGGTCCACATGTTGTTTTCTAGGGCGACGTTGTGCGAATATACCTTGTCCAGTGGGGATGGCCGCATGGTGACCCTCATGGTCATCAGGTTGCTCTGTTTCATTGTCACGCATAGAACGGGTGACCACCATAGTGATTGTTGGGTTGAAACTTGTGTGGGAACTCAACCCTAATATTCTCTCAAAGAGAGAACCAGTCTGTTGACTCGATTTTTTGGCAACAGGGGATTTAGAAATCTAACGATAAAGAGATTAGGCTTTTTGTAAACCAAATAGATAAGAAATAACACAAAGCACTCACACAATTTTACGTGGTTTAGTGGTTAAAACACACCTAGTCCATGAGTCACTCTTATTGATCTAGTTAGGAGTCTTGGTAAAATTGTTTATGACCATTTCAGCAAAGTTTTTGCATACAAAAAGTCCTCCCCTTTTTTTTGTTCATTCCCCTTGTATTTATAGGAGATTCTTATGGAGAGTATTGGGTAACCGTACATTAAAATGGTAATTTACAAATTTGGGTAACTTCCTATTTACGTAAATACATGATTGCCTATCAATTTGATACATGTTATATCGGGTAATGAATGCATAATAAAATCTGGTCCTTTATGAGGCCTATAAAGGATCTCCAAGTCTTTTGGGATCCTTCATTGTGCGTCATGGCCAAGATATTGTGAGCTAAACACATTTTTTGAGTTGGGTGTTGTAGGACTAAACTGAACTAATGTAACGCCCTCGGTAACCAAGATCGTTACACTGTGTGTTTAAAATAGTGCAAGACTCGCTAATCAAGTCATTTGAATATAAATGTGTTTCTAAAGTTAACTGACAAGTTAGGGTTAAAATATTTTGATCATAGAATGGTTAACTTTCATTAAAACAAGAGTTTGATACATGGGATCCCAAAAATAGTGTTTACGTGGCAGATACAACCCTCAAAATTTAATACAATAATAGCCCGTCTAAACGGAAAAAATACAGTTTTGAGCTCTAATTCCTGTAAATCCCTCGGTCGTGGTGGTCGAGCAGCTGCCAATGTACACACCGCCCCCAAAGCTCTCCAACTCATGGATGGTCTAGCTTTCCTTTGCATTTACCTGCACCACGTAGCACACGTGAGCCAAGGCTCAGCAAGAAAACCATAAACAACAAGCATAGATAGCATCAAATGTATATAACAAACTTTAGGGTAATCAGCTTAATTAATTAGCAGAATTCAAGTGTTAAGCTAGGCAACAATATTAGTTCAATCCAAACATATAAATTAATCTTAATACAGTTAAATAGGGGTCAGGGCCCTTAGGCTGAGCCCTCTAGTTATTTAGTTGTTCCCAGCTCGCTTAGGCCGAGCTGCGTTCAGTACGCTCAGCATTAGCCCAGGCTCCCTTAGGCTGTATTTTCACACAACAAATAACAAATATACAGATTGCAGAACACATACGTTCATTTACAAGGAAATCTCAGTCCCATTCACAACTTGGGTGTAGTTTTCTTACCTCGAGTCTCGAGTGAAGGATATTGTAGCGACCCAAATTTTCTAATAAGGCTTGGAGCCTTGATTAGTGTGCCTGGAGGGAAATAATTGTTATACTGTATTAATTTATGTGAATTTAATGAATATGTGGTTAGAATGCATGTTTAGGTGATTAAATATGCATGTGGGCCCCATTTGGTTGTTGAGGGCATAAGTGTAATATATGTGATATTTTCGATATAATGGTGATATATTTGTAATGCACGTTCTGAGACGGTCCTAGAGAGCTATTCCACTTAAAGTCACAACGAGATTAAATACCCGACTCGGGAGGAGCCTAGGGGTATTTCGGGAATGTTGTAAATTTAGTTGGGGACTTTTAATTAATGGTTAATGGTATTTTAGTAGCTTGGGTAACCATAGGTAACCATTGAGGATAGTTACTCTAAGTGAGAAAAATGGTATGTTTGTAAGAGGATAGGAAAGGTCTAAGTTGCCCTTGAGGATTAGTTAGAATATGGGATAGATGGAAGGGAGAATGGGTCTTTTGGCTGGGATTTAGATAACTATGGCTGAGTGGGAAAGCTATTCACGTTTTCTACACTTAGACAAATTCAACTCTTGCTGAAAGTTAAGGAAAAGTTAAGAAGCAAGAAGGAAAGGAAGGAAGGGCAAATCTCTTGGGATCAAGAAAGGGGTTTAGGGCTGAGATTAGAGCAATTGAATTCAAGCTTTAGCTCAAGGGTGTGTTAATCACAGAGGTAAGAAATTCATCCATGGTTTTTCTTTAAAGTTTAAGCTTGTTTTGAGGATTTGGGAATGAGGGATTAAAGCTGAATTTGCAGCTTGTTATTTGTGAGAATTCAGCTAGAAATCAAAGGGATTTAGCTTGGAGTTGGAGTAGGAAGAAGCTCAAGGTTGAATTCCATCTTGAGGTATGAATTCCATGCATACTTAAAGGTTATTTCTGGTTTAGTTTAAGAATTCTGAAGGCTGGTTTAAACTTTGCAAGGGCTGGTTTAAGTTTTGAGAATTTTGAACCACTAAGTGATTCTTGAGTTTGATTGTGTATCTAGGCCTGTTTTTGATGTTTATAAGTTTTTATATGGCTTATTTGGAGTTTTGAATTGAATTTGGGACTTAGGTAAGTCTTGGTAATGATCTGGGAGTGTTTTGGCTCGGGGAAAATGCAGGGGAAAACCCAGAATTCTAGGATCGCGTAGGGGCGCCGTGACCCTGTTCTTCTGTGCCACGGCGCTAGGTTACATCAGTGGACGGGGGCCCTTCTGGGTGCCGCGGCCCTCATAGGGTGGCACCGCGGCACTAGGCCATTTCTGGGCAGGGGGAAATTTCAGTTTTTAGGCTTTTGCCCATGGGGCTCGGGGGACGCTTCCGCCACCTTGTGTGGGGATCCGGGAGGTCTCGAGAGCTCGGGATTGGCTCCGGAAGATGTTTTTGAATTGATTAGTAATGGGAGTGTTATTTGTGTGTTGTGACTAGATTCTCAGAGAGGCTCAGATTAGAGGACCGTGCTTGAGGGTTCAGTGCTCAAGAAGCTCGGGACATAGGTAAGAAAGATGTTGTACCCATAGAGCAGGGCGAGGCCCCATAGTTGTGTTGTAGGGCACGGCCCTATATGATTATGTGTTGGGTGTAGCCCATTGATTGTGTTAGTATATGTTTGACTTATGTTTTAGTTATGTTGTGTATGCATATATGTGAGTGATTGGCAAGGGCTGGGAACGGCGAAGGCCGGGAACGGCGAAGGCCGAAAACGGCAAGGGGCCGGGGGCACCGGTTAGCACGCAGAGTGCGAGTTGCCAGGGTAAGACCCTAAAGGATACCTGGGATATCCTTACGGTGTAGACCGCAACCTAGGCCTGGTAAAGTGCCTGGGACGGCTTGGTCGTGTGTGTTTAGCTTGTTGGCAAATTGGTTATGTGTTAAGTGGTTCATATGTATATGTTATTTGTTTATGTGGAGTTTTCTTGCTGGGCTTCGGCTCACGGGTGCTCTATGTTGCAGGTAAGGGCAAGGAGAAAGTCTACCGACCATGAGTATGGAGAGTGTGACACGACGCGTACATGTCCGGTCTGCCTGGCTGCCACGGCCAGGGGTACTTTTGGAAGTTGTTTGTAAGGAACCCTATTTTGTCGTATAGTCGACTTTAAGTATATTTTGAGTTGTAAATATTTATAAGCAGTAATTTGGGATCCCAAATGTTAAACGTTTTATGATTTTCAGTAAATGGAATTATTTTCAAAGTTTAAGGCTTTGCTTACGGTTTGATTACACATTTGCCTTAAAACATCGATTAGCAAGTTAAAAGCACGTTTAAAACTCACTTATACGGCTCTAAGGTAGTAGGGCGTTACAGATATGAAGCGCTCCCGAGCACGATCCTCAATCTTGAGCCTCAACGATAACCCTAGTCACAAGCGTCAATGGATAACTATCAAAATCTAATCCAATTAAATGCTTTCGAAAAAAATACTAGCCTTCGGGACCTCGAATTCTACTAAAATGGGTAGTAGAATTCGTCCTGAGCGCTTAGGTTAAAATCCTCGAGACTAAAAACCAACCTAGGCTATGGCTACCTAGGCAGGTCATGACCTGGACCTAAGGGTCGCGGTGTGCCTCAAGTCAGAGGTGCCAACCTCTTGTCTTAGGGGGAGGCGGGTCACGGCGTGCCCACGAATCAGCAAACCTCCCAGGGGGTTTTGGGGCACACGAGCCGCGGAGCCCATGAACTGGGTCGCGACGCACCCCCGTGAACCCAGAAATCTCTGGGTTTCTCTATGTTTTTCCCCAACTACAGCCTAAGAATTCAACCCTAAATACCTACCCAAGCCAAAGCTAGGTCCAAAATTTCCAATATCATTTCAAAAGCAACACATATAACCTAAAACGCCAATTCAAATCTCCTTAAATCCTAAACTCAGAAGCTAATGAAATTATCCCCAAACATGTCCAAACCTAACCAGAATTTCAACAATTTAGGGCCTGAAGCCTTACCTCTATTAGTAACTTAAACCCCCAACTAATCCTTGTCTAATCCTAGCTTCAATTCTCCAAATTTCCCAGCTCAAATCCAAACTTCTCTTCAACGATTTCCTTCAGCTTCAAAGCACAAGAAAGGGAGAGAGAATGAACGTGAGAGCAAGAGAAAATGAGTGTTTGAAAAAATTTCTGATGGTTTTGGCTACTTCCTTAAGTCTCGACTGGGTATATCCCTTAACTAAAAATGACCAAAATGCCCCTTATACTATCCCAGCCCCTTTGTTGCCCATAAGGGAAAAACGGTCATTTTCCCCGTTTCCCGCTAATTCCTCGAGTCGACCTACAAATTTTCAATTAATTCCAACATGCCCAACTAATCACCAAATACTTACTCATTACCCGATAAATCCCAAATATACATTAATCTTCCCGAAATACCCCTAAGCTCGCCCTGAGCCAGGTATTAAATCCCGCTATGACTACTCCACTAGTTCGCTCACTAGGTTCGACTCGAGCCGTATATTGTAAATATATCCACATAATAATGTGGCCCCAATCATTTAACACATATAATCACATTTATGCCCTTAACGGGTCAAAATTACAGATATGCCCTTATAAACAAAAACGGGCTCACATGCATATTTAATACTCATAAACATGCATATAAATATATTCATATCATCATATAAATCATGCATGCCACATATTCATGCATTTAATTAATAAATCACACATATATCCAATTATGGCCTCCCGACACGCTAATCCGGGCACTAAACTTTATTTGCATTTTTGAGACGTTACAACTATCCCCTCTACTGAAAATTTCGTCCTCAAAATTTACCTAAGTAACTCGGGATACTGATCCCGCATAGCTGACTCAAGCTCCCAGGTCGCTTCTTCGACCTTGCTATTCCTCCACAACACTTTGACCAAAGAAATTGTCTTGTTTCTCTAAACTTTATCCTTGATGTCTAGAATCTGAACTGGTCGCTCCTCATATGACAAATCTATCTATAGTTCCATGTTCTCGTACCCTAGTACATAGGTCATATCTGAGACGTACTTTCGAAGCATTGAAATATGGAATATATCGTGAACTCCTGATAACGATGGTGGCAGAGCCAATCTGTAGGCTACCTACCTGATCCTCTCCAGGATCTCAAAAGGTCCTACGAATCTAGGGCTCAGCTTGCCCTTTTTCCCAGAACTTCTAAACCCCTCGCAGTGGTGAAACTCGCAAAAACACGTGGTCCCCGACTTGGAACTCCACATCCCTACGCTTGGGATCAACGTAGCTTTTCTGTCTACTCTGTGAAGCAAGCATTCGAGCTTGGATCTTCTCAATAGCTTCATTAGTCTTCTGAACCATCTCCGGTCCCAAATACTTCTTCTCCCTCATCTCATCCCCATGAATGGACGATCTACACTTCCTCCCATATAATATCACGTATGGGGCTACTCCAATAGTTGATTGATAACTATTGTTGTATGAGAACTCAATCAACGGGAGATACTTACTCCAAGACCCCTCGAAGTCTAGCACATATGCTCTAAGCATGTCCTCCAATATCTGAATCGCCTTCTCAGACTGTTCGTCTGTCTGAGGATGAAAGGTTGTACTGAACTTCAACTCAGTTCGCATAGCCTTCTGCAAACAACCCCTAAACTTGGAGGTAAATATGGGATCCCAGTCCAATACTATAGATTTAGGAACCCCATGGAAACGTACAATCTCCCTCACATACAACTCTGCGTACTGATCCACAGTATAGGTGGTCCTCACTGGCAAAAAGTGAGCTGACTTGGTGTATCTGTCTTCTATCACCCACATCGAGTCGTGTTGCCCCACCATCCTGGGTAAACCTCCCACAAAATCCATATTAATATCTTCACACTTCCACTCGGGAATACCCAAAGGTTGTAGCAACCCCGCTGGTCGCTCATGTTCAGCCTTTACCTGCTGATAGGTTAAGAACTTGGCTACATATTCAACCACGTCCTTCTTCATCCTAAACCACCAATATAAAGTTCGTAGATCCTGGTACATCTTCGTGGTGCATGGATGGAGTGAGTATGGTGTAGTATGGGATTCATCAAGAATCTCCCTGTCCGATACCTATATCCATCGGAACACAGATCCGATCCTTGTACCGCAGTAAACCTATCTCTGAAATGGAATAATCATTAGCCACTTCAGCGAAGACATTTCCTCTAACATCCTGTAACTATGCATCACCCATCTGGCCCTCTCTTATCCTCTCCAAGAGGGTAGAATTTAAAGTAATATTGGCCAACCAACCCACAACCAACTCTATCCTTGCTCTAGTCATCTCTTCTGCTAATTTCTTCACTATCTGCTTCGAGCTAAACAGCTGTCCTAGGCCCCTCCGGCTCAAATCATCTACTACTACATTGGCTTTTCCTGGGTGGTAGAGGATGTCATAGTCATAGTCCTTCACCAATTCTAACCAACGTCTCTGTCTCATGTTTAGGTCATTCTGGGTGAAGAAATACTTCAAACTCTTATGATCGGTGTATATCTCACATTCTCTCCATACAAACAATGTCACCATACTTTTAGTGTGAATACCACCGCTGCTAGTTCCAAATCATGGGTTAGGTACTGCTGCTCATATTCCTTCAGCTGCCGCGACGCATAGGCAATAACCTTCTCATTTTGCATCAATATGCATCCCAACCCCAGTTTCAATGCATCACATTACACTACAAACTTGTCCCATCTGAAGGAAAACTCAACACCGGAGCAGTAATCAATCGTCGCTTCAACTCCTAGAGGCTACCCTCACATTTTTCTGACCAGGCGAACCTCAAATTCTTCCGTGTCAACTCAGTCAACGGTATGGAAATCTTTGAAAACCCTTCCATGAATCGTCTGTAATATCCCGCTAGTCCAAGAAAACTCCTAACTTCTGAGGCATTCCTTGGCCTTGGCCAATCCCTAACTGCCTCTACCTTGGTCGAATCCACCTTAATCTCATATCCACTAACAATGTGTCCAAGGAATGCCACTTTTGGTAGCTAGAACTCACACTTCTTAAATTTAGCATACAACTGATGCTCTCTCGATCTCTGCAATATGTAACGCCCTACTTCCTTAGAGCCGTTACTAAGTGAGTTTTTTTTTTTTTAAGACAAAACAGTGTGCAATGAACTCGCTAACCGAGGTTTTGAAACAAAAGTGTGACTAATTAAAAGTTAAGGCTGTAATCTTTGAAAATGCGTCGTTTCATCAAAACTTCTATTATTAAACAGTTGGGATCCCAAAATAAGGTTTGAAAACTAATTACATCTTGAAATAAGGTTACAGTTGAGAAATTATAAAATTATAGATTATTACAGCCATTTTCGAATAAACCCCCAACCAAAGCAGTCGGGCAGGCCAAACATGTACACGTCGCTTCACGCTCTCCGTACTCATGGTTGGTTGACTCAGTCATTGCCCTTACCTGCAACACAGAGCACCCGTGAGCCGAAGCCCAGCAAGAAAACTCATGCAGGACATAACATATGCATTTATACAATTTATCATAACAGATAATCCACATATAAACAAGTCAACCATTAGACTAAGCAAACACGGTCATGTCGCCCCAGAGACCTTACCAAAGCCCTGGGGTATCGGTTCTCACCGCGAGGATAACTCATGTATCCCTTGGGTCCCACCCTGAATATAGCATAATACATGTATCCACCGGGCCCCGCCCTGACTATAGCATCCCATGTGCTAGGTGTTACTTTCGGCCCCACGGCCGCCCCGGCCTACGCCGTACTCGGCCCTTGCCGTTCATTTCATCATAATCACACATATAGTACATTCGAAATAAACATTCACACACATCACAGTTCATTTAAGGTTAAACATTTACACATAATACAATCCGGGGCCATGCCCTAAAATCACACAGTGGGGCCATGCCCTATTCTCGGGTGTTATAGTTTTCTTACCTGTACTCCGAGCCTCCTGATGCACTAAAGCCGCGAGCACGGTCCTCAAGCATGAGCCTCTCCAATAGCCTAGTCACAACACACATAAAACACTTTTTAATACTAACCAACCCAAAACCATTTCCCGGGACCAATCCCGCACTCTCGGCACCTCTAATTCCCTAAAACAATACACCGGAACCATCCCCCAGGTCCCCGGGCAAAAGCCCTAAAAACCAGAATTTTGGGTGTCAAAATTGGCCTAGGGCCGCGGCACTCCCTTCAAGGGCCGCGGCGCCCAGCGACTTGACCTCCTCCTGATGCAACCTCGCGCCGCGGCGCTCATACGCGAACCCAGAAAATCTGGGTTTTCCCTTGCGTTTTTCCCGAACTTAAACCTTCCAAATCGCACCAAACCAATACCCAAACCCCAAAACCAATTCCAAGCTTCATATGAACAACTTAACAACCTATAGGCACTAGGTACAAGATCAAAACATCAACACACCCAAGAATCCACCCCTTGATTCCTATTTTCAGCCACCCAAACCAAAACTCAAACAACTCACTCAAAACTCAACAAAAACAACTCAAGCTCTAGATTTTACAAATCAAAACATAAATCAAAACTTAGATGTGTCTAAAACCCTTACCTCAAATGGAGAACCTACACAAAGTCCTTGATCTCCTCCTAGACTCCCACTTCTCCTTCTCTTCTTCTTCTTGCTCTAACTTTCTTTCTCCTTCTCTTTCTTCTCTTCAATTTCTATCAAGCCTCAAGTGGCATAAATGCCCCAAACCGTATACCCCTAAATCCCAGCTGCCATTTATCTATTTCCCAACCAAATGACCATTTTGCCCCTCCTTGCCTATCCTTTCCTACTTAAACCTCAAGGGCACTTAAGTCCTTTCATTACTATTTCATTTCTACCATTTTCTTTCTAAAACTTGATACTCTCAGCAGTAACTAATGGTTACCCAGGTTACTAAATCTCCAATAACCATTACCCGCTAAATCTCAACTTAACCATAAAATCCCGAGGTACCCCTAGGCTCCTCCCGAGCCGGGTATAGAAATCCTGTTGTGACTCTTAAGTTAACTAGCTCTCTAGGACCGTCTCGGCACGTGCATCACAACAATAACACAACACTCACGTGGTACAAATCACGGAATACAATTATCACATATCAATGCAGTTATGCCCAACAAGGCCAAAATTACAGTTATGCCCTTCTAACACGATCCGGGCCTACATGCATACTAATATACATAGTCATGCATCTCAGATAAACAAATAGTCATATAACATGCTTTAAATCATAATCATGCATTTAATTCATAAAAATCACACATAATTCCCATCATGCCCTCCTGGCACACTAATCAAGGCCCTTAAGCCTTATTAGCAAATTTGGGTCGTTACACAATACCTGTCGAAGATGTTGCTCATGCTCTACCTCTGAACTGGAGTAAACCAGGATGTCATCGATGAACACAATCACAAACTGATCTAAGAAGTCCTTGAACACCCTGTTCATCAGATCCATAAACGTTGCTGGGGCATTCAATCCAAACGACATGAACAAGAACTCAAAATGCCCATACCTAGTACGGAAGGCCATCTTCGGAATATCCTCGTCTTTGATCCTCAGTTGGTGATAACCGGATCGAAGATCAATCTTCAAGAATACCGTCTTACCCTGCAGCTAATTGAACAGGTCATCTATCCTCGGTAAGGGGTACTTGTTCTTGATAGTCAACTTGTTCAAATCCATGTAGTTTATACACATTCTCAGAGTCCCATCCTTCTTCTTTACAAATAAAACTGGAGCTCCCCATGGCGAGAAGATAGGTTTGATGAACCCCAAATCTAGTAGCTCCTACAACTGTATCTTCAACTCATTTAGCTCCGCCGGAGCCATCCTATATGGTGCCTTTGACACTGGCTCTGTACCCGGCGCTAACTCAATGACGAACTGAATCTCCATATGCGGCGGCAATCCTGGTAAGTCTTCAGGACACACATCCAAGAACTTGCATACCAGTCTATCTCTCCCGGCCCCACTGGTGTAACTGTAGTGGTATCCACCACACTAGCTAGAAAATCTATACAACCTCCTTGTAATAGGTCCCTAGCCCTTAACACTGATATCATAGGAATGCCAGGTATGTGCATAGTACCCACAAATACAAAGGGGTCCTCACCCTCCGGCTCAAAATTCACCATGTCTTCCTGCAATCTATAGCGGCCCCGTATCTGACTAGCCAATCCATCCTCAAAATCATATCAAAATCATCCATACACAACTCAATCAAATCTACTGATAGCTCCCTACTATCCACCATCACTGGCAGTGCTTTAATTCATCTCCTAGAAACTACCAATTCCCATGTCCCAAACCCCGCAGTATAATACTCACTAGGTCTACACAATTTATCAAACACTTTACTATAAACAAAGGAATGTGTAGCACCAGAATCAATCAATATAGTATATGGAGAGCCAACGCTAAAAAAGTTGACCTGTCACTACCGAAGGATAGCCTCAGCCTCTGCTTGTGTCAAGGCTAACACTCAAGCTGGAGTCAAGTTGTTCGCCTTCCATGGTTCCTCTTTCTTCAACGTCGGGCAATCCTTCTTGAGGTGTCCAAACACCACGCACAAGTAACAAGCCTTTGCCCAGCATTCGCCTAGATAATGCTTCCTACATCTAGCACACTCCGGGTAACTCCTCCATGTCTCACCGCCTCCCTGGAGGCCACCTTGGGCACCCCAGCCCCTCCTATCAAGACCAGCAATGGTCGAGGTGTCAAGTGTCTTCCTCTTGTGATCATTGGGGCCTCCTCCCGTACCAGACCCTATATATGGAAGCATTACCTTGCGAACATCCTATCTCGTCTCACAGCGTTCTCCCTCCAAATCTTGTTCTCTACCTCCTCAGCAGCGAGGGCCTTCTCAACAGCCTGGGCATAAGTCATCTCCCCAAGTACTGATGTGATCCTCAAATCTCGAGCTATCATAGCATTAAGCCCTTGAACAAACTTGTTCTGCCTAGCTGCATCTATAGGCACTAGATCTGGTGTAAACTTTGCTAGCCTGTCAAATTTCAAGGCATACTCAGTAACTGTCATGCTACCCTGCACCAACCCAGTGAACTCATTCACCTTTGTCGCCCCGACGACAACATTATAGTATTTTTGGTTGAACAAATCTCTGAACTCAGTCCAACTAAGAGTAGAAACGTCTCGAGTCTGGGATGCCACCTCCCACCAAATACGGGCATCCTCGCTAAGCATATAGGTGGCACAAGCCACCCTGTCATTACCTTCCACCCTCATAAAATCTAGGATGGAGGTGACCATACTCATCCACTGTTCAGCCTTAAGTGGATCCGGTCCTCCCTCAAAGATTGTAGGATGTTGTCTCCTAAATCTTTCATAAAGTGGCTCCCACATGTTCCCAATCTTAGGTGGTTGTACAGCTGGTGCCACAACAGGTGGCAAGTTAGGTGCATCACTCCTTGGCGGAGCCTGTTGCCTCAGAAGGTGAATCTCTTCTTCTTGACTCTGATGTCTAGCTTGCATATCAGCAAGCAACTACTGCCAGTTCTCAGAGACTGGCGGAGAGTTCTGACCCTGCTCATCATCTTTATCCCTGGCCCCGGTGCTGGCTAGTCGAATTGATCGCCTTGGATGCATAACTATCTAAGTTTATCTGCAATCAATGACTCAACTGGTCAGGCAATGATAACAGGTTTATATTCATCCCACGGTCCAATGCCAAAACTCAACCAACAACACACAATCGTAGTGCAAACATGCATTTAAACAATTATTCACATACATTAGCAATGCTAATATGCACGCCTTATCATATTCACATAGCAGTCAAGGACCAGGCCCTATCAGTATATCTCATGCTTCCTAATAATCATACAAATTAAACATTTATACTTTATTTCAGCATTCAAACATATAATCACATATATGGTTATCGAACCTTGAGTCGAGCTTGTCTTTAGCAGCGAGTGTACATGCCTAGCCAGTCTTCAGGAACCCTTAAACCTAGATGGCTCTGATACCAAGTTGTAACGCTCTAGGTAACCAAGACCGTTACACTATGTGTTTAAAATAGTGCGAGACTCACTAATCAAGTCATTTGAACATAAATGTGTTTCTAAAGTCAACTGACAAGTTAGGGTTAAAAGATTTTGATCGTAGAATGGTTAACTTTCATTAAAACAAGAGTTTGATACATGGGATCCCAAAAATAGTGTTTATATGGCAGATACAACCCTCAAAAGTTAATACAATAATAGCCAATCTAAATGAAAAAAATACAGTTTTGAGCTCTAATTCTTGTAAATCCCTCAGCCGTGGTGGTCGAGCAGCTGCCAATGTACACACCACCCCGCTCTCCAACTCATGGATGGTCCAGCTTTTCTTTGCATTTACCTGCACCATGTAGCACCCGTGAGCCAAGGCTCAGCAAGAAGACCATAAACAATAAGCATAGATAGCAACAAATTTATATAACAAACTTTAGGGTAATCAGTTTAATTAATCAGCAGAATGCAAGTGTTAAACTAGGCAACGATATTAGTTCAATCCAAACATATAAAATAATCTTAATACAGTTAAATAGGGGTCGATGCCCTTAGGCCAATCCCTTTGGTTATTTAGTTGTTCCTGACTCGCTTAGGCCGAGTTGCGTTCATTGCACTCAGCATCAACCCCGGCTCCCTTAGGCTGTATTTTCACTTCACACATAACAATTATATATAGGTTACATAACACGTATGTTCATTTACAGGGAAAACTAAGTCTGTTGACGCGGTTCTTCGGCAACAGGTAATTAAGAGAAGAAGAGAAAGAGATTAGTACTTAAAAGTAGAACCGCCGCAGATATGAAATCTTTGTGAAAAGAACTAGGTGACCTTAAACACGTTTTTAAGTGGTTCGAAGGTTAAAAATCCTTCTACTCCACTAGTCAATATTATTGATCTTTTCTGAGTAATTGGTTTACCAAATATATAGTTCTTACAAGACTATTTTTTCCAACCCCTATCAATTCCCAGGGTCTCCATATTTATAGGAGAAGGCACCTGGAAATTGGTAGGGAGGTCATCCCGTGACCTTACCATTTGTCATATCAAGTCTGTGATATTCATGATTACTTCCTAAACCTGACACACAAGTGTGGTCTAATCAGTATGGAAGGAGATAATGGGCCGCACGGCCCAACCCGTCCGTGGGTGTCTGAATACGCACGTTCCTGCGGCGTGTCCGAGAAGTCAGGGGGATATCGGACACGTGATGGCAGGATTATGCACGTTTATCTTGCGTGTTGACTTCCCATAGGGTCAGAGCTTCCTGAGAAGCTCGCTACCGGAGCAATCCATAACCCGAGCTGATCCGTCAGTGGTCGCCGGATGTTGTTCCCAGCTCCTGGAACAACAAGAGGGAGCAGGAAACTCCATCCCCTCGAGCTAGAAAGGGCCCGTCCTGAAGATGAAGCCTCTGGCCTGTGGGAGCCTCGGGCTAAATCATGTTTAGTCCGAGGATCGTCTTGCTAAACAGCCCTTGGGAAATCCAGGGCGTACAAAGTCCCATTCACAAGTTTGGCCTCGAGTCCCGAACGAAGGATATGAAGCGATCCCGAGTACGATCCTCAATCCTGAGCCTTAACAGTAACCCTAGTCACAAGCGTTAATGGATAACTATCAAAATCTAATCCAATTAAATACTTTGGAAAAAAATACTAGCCTCCGGGACCTCGAATTCTACTATACTGGGTAGTAGAATTCGTCCCGAGCGCTTAGGTTAAAATCCCTGAGCTTAAAAACCGACCTAGGTTATGGCAGCCTAGGCGGACCGTGACCTGGCCCTAAGGGCCGCGGCACACCTCAAGTCAGAGGCACCAGCCTCTTGTCTTAGGGGGAGGCGGGTCGCGGTGTGCCCATGAATCAGCAAACCTCCTAGGGGTTTTTAAAGCACGCAGGTCGCGGCGCCCATGAACTGGGTCGTGGCGCGCCCCCGTGAACCCAGAAATCCCTGGGTTTCTTTGCGTTTTTCCCCAACTACAGCCTAAGAATTCAACCCTAAATACCTACCCAAGCCAAAGCTAGGTCCAGAATTTCCAATATCATTTCAAAAGCAACACATATAACCTAAAACACCAATTCAAATCTCCTTAAATCCTAAACTCAAAAGCTAACCCAATTATCCCCAAACATGTCCAAACCTAACCAGAATTTCAACAATTTAGAGCTTGAAACCTTACCTCTATTAGTAACTTAAACCCCTAACTAATCCTTGTCTACTCCTAGCTTCAATTCTCCAAATTTCCTAGCTCAAATCCAAACTTCTCTTCAAGGATTTCCTTCAGGTTCAAAGCACAAGAAAGGGAGAGAGAATGAACGTGAGAGTACGAGAAAATGAGTGTTTGAAAAAATTATGATGGTTTTGGCTACTTCCTTAAGTCTCGGTTGGGTATATCCCTTAACTAAAAAGGACCAAAATGCCCCTTATACTATCCCAGCCCCTTTGTTGCCCATAAGGGAAAAATGGTCATTTGCCCCGTTCCCGCTAATTCCTCGAGTCGACCTACAAATTTTCAATTAATTCCGACATGCCCAACTAATTACCAAATACTTACTCATTACTCGATAAATCCCAAATATACATTAATCTTCCCGAAATACCCCTAAGCTCGCCCCGAGCCGGGTATTAAATCCCACTATGACTACTCCACTAGTCCGCTCACTAGGTTCGCCTCGAGCCGTATATTGTAACTATATCCACATAATAATGTGGCCTCAATCATTTAACACATATAATCACATTTATGCTCTTAACGAGCCAAAATTACAGATATGCCCCTATAAACAAAAACGGGCTCACATGCATATTTAATACTCATAAACATGCATATCATCATATGAATCATGCAAGCCACATAATCATGCATTTAATCAATAAATCACACATATATCCAATTATGTCCTCCCGGCATGCTAATCCAGGCACTAAACTCTGTTAGCATTTTTGGGACGTTACAACTGACATGGGTCAGGTTCAGAGTTTCATGAGGGCGATTCGGGAGATGCGTATCTCGAACTAAGTTATTTGCACAAGAAGTGATCTGGAGACTATATGGTTGTCATAGGCTGTCAAGTTGACTCGAGCTGCTCACTCCAGAGTTAACAAGATATTGTGTGCTTTTCTTCACACGCTTGTCTGCTAGCTGCTCCCCGTGCTAAGTAATTTAGCTCATATTTTTGGGGTACAACAGTGGGCTATGCTCCATAAACAAGAGGTTGATACTTCTATAGTCCCAAGGTCCAAAATGTATTTGTTTCAACAAATGCGACCTTCCTTGAACACGATTATATGAATAGCTATAAACCTCGAAGCAAAGTAGTTTTGGAGGAACTCACAGCTAATAAGATTCCATCACCTTCATCATCATCATTAAATGATAAATGACAAACCAAGGAAACCACTATTCAAGAAAAGGAAACCCCTGTGCAATGTTGTAGTGGGAGGATTGTGAGACAACTTGTTTGCTACGAACATGAGGCACATGTCCTTATTTCTGATGCAGACAAGGATGATCCATTAACCTTCATAGGGGCTATGGATGATCCTAAAAAGGAGAAATGGCAAGAAGCCATGAACCAAGAAACGGAATCTATGTATTCCAATTCTGTCTGGGAACTTGTAGACCCACCTGAAGATGTCAGACCCATTGGGTGAAAATGGATCTACAAGAAGAAAAGAGGTGTAGATGGGAAAGTGGATATTTTCAAAGCATAGCCAAAGGTTACACTCAAAGAGAAGGTTTTGATTATAAAGAAACATTTTCTCCTGTGATCATGTTGAAATCCATTCGCATCATCTTATCCATAGTTGTCACATATGATTATGGGATATGGCAGATGGGCGTTAAGACAACCTTCCTTAATGGCTATCTTGATGAAAGTATTGTTGAGGTTTTATGCCCTAATTAAAACCCAATTTCTTTGTAATCTCATTTATTATCAATAAAAGAATAGAAATCAATTTTTGACTTGGTCAATCACTTTGAAATCAATAAAAGAATATAAACTTCTATTAAATCCCGAGCATATAGCTAATCATATTTATAGTGACGTAATCACAGTGAAATATAAATATGATTATATGTTCAAACATAAGTTAGTCCTAAGATTAGTCAGTGCACAAGATTTACATTAACTTGCAAATCTACGATATGATCTACTTACACATTGTAGTGTTATGTTCTTTCCAGAACATTAGCAAAGTAGATAAGATCGAATGTATTTGTTGCATCGGACTGGACCGATATTGACAGTAGATAGGATAAGTAAACATATTGTTATTATCTATTCTAGTCATGTCATGTCATATAGTTAACCATAGGTCAATTCAATCTCAATTCTGAGTTATTAGTATTCTAATTGATTGTATTATTTGAGTTCTTTGACTTGTTCGTTACCAACTTACCCTACGGACTAGCCCATACTTACATCTTGGGAACTCGGTAGTATAATTGAGTGGGAGTGTTAATCATAGATATGAACATCTATAGCTTCTGATGAAGAATTAAAACGATGGTTTCCTTTTAGTTTGGTTCAAGGTGCTAAATGATAGAGATCTCATTTCAGTAATTAATGGTTTCCTTAGGAACTAAGTGTCTTAAGGATAAAATACAATGAGGGGTGTTGACCGCGTTTTTGGCCAACGACGTGTAAACGTCAAAACGACAAAAAACCTTCAAGAGAAAAAATATGACATAGACAATTTTTATAGTGGTTCAGCCTTAATGTGTTGGTAATAGCCTAGTCCACTTAGAGTTATGATTATGAATCTACACTCAAGATCAGATGAACCTAAGTCAACTGAGTTTCTTCAGTGCAGATGAAAAAAATACAATATTTCTCTCAAGATACAAATATTCTCTCAGTCAAATTCCCATCCCTCCCTGATGCCATTAGCTTTGTATTTATAAGCCTAGGATCGTACAAATGCAGTCCCTCATAATCGGGATCTTTCTGTTATTCTTTCAATATTTTAATTAATAATAACATCTAAAATACAACAATATACGATTCTTTGGGATAATATGAGAGATTCCCGCGCAGGTATGACCGATTCTAGCTGAAGCCATTACTGGGATCTGTTGCATTGCACTGTTCTGTTTAGCCGGTCCACATCACACCCAGAAGAAAAACTGAAGGGCCAAAACACTTCACCGGTCGGCCAAGACAAGTGACTGGTCGGCCAAACACATGTCTGGTCGGCCAAACACTTGACTGGTCGGACAAGCACCTAACCGGTCGGACAAGCACCTAACCGGTCGGACAAGCACCTGACTGGTCGGACAAGCACATGACTGGTCGGTCAAGCACATGACTGGTCAGTCAAAAATCTTCACCGGTCTACTGGATCACTCCTAAGCCTGATTACCCAGCCAAAACACTTCACCGGTCGGCCACACCCTCACTGGTCGGCCAAGACAAGTGATTGGTCGGCCAAACACATGTCTGGTCGGCCAAACACATGTCTGGTCGGCCAAACACTTGACTGGTCGGACAAGCACCTAACCAGTCAGACAAGCACCTGACTGGTCGGACAAGCACCTGACTGGTCAGACAAGCACATGACTGGTCGGTTAAGCACATGACTGGTCAGTCAAAAATCTTCACTGGTCTACCGGATCACTCCTAAGCCTGATTACCCAGCCATTCCTTGCCACTTTTCACTTCTATTGCCACGTCATCATTTTCAAATTTTGGGGATAACATTTGCCCTCCAAGTTTATTATATGATATTCTCACATAATAAACTTTTTTCTCCACTGCTAGCGACACAATAATAAAAAAATCTAACTGTACATTTTCCTGCCTATGCAACAAACCACAACGCCATGGCAGACCACGATCACTGTAATTAACTGCTCCTAATCGTGGGGAGAAAATATACCCAAGGGTATTCCAAGAGTCTAAGAATAAGTGACAATTTCCACTTTTTCCCTTTAAATAGGCCCATAAGTGCTCATAATCTCATAAGCAAAAAGAAGACCAAAAAGCTTCCCATCTCCCTCATCTTTTTTTTCTCTTGGCCGTGTACCCCCAAAAGCTCTCCTCTTGGCCGAAAAGCTTCAAGGATTTCAAGAAAAAGCTCCAATTTCTTCAAGCAAATCCAAGGGTTCTTCAAGAAATCAAAAACCTCTTCAAGATATATTTGGGTAAGTCCTTCCTCATCTTTATTTTTAAGCTTTTTAAGCTTTAAAATTTCACATAAAAGTTTGTTAAAACCCATATGTGCCGAAACCCCCATAGGAAATACTCCCTTGAATTTGTGCATGAATCTTTGATATATAATGTGTATTATTGCTGTTTTGATGTTATATAGGCTATGGGTAGATCAATTTTGTCTTCAATTTCTTGAAAATTTGAAGAAAAATTAACTTTCTATCCCAAATTGCATATTTGGGTCCTTGGGTATTTGGTGATAGATAGGATCCCTAGAACTTTTGAAACCCTTCAAATCCCCCATTTTGATCTTGTTGTAGTGTATTTTGGATGAGAAAAAGTGTTTAAGCTTTCTCGAAAATAGTCTATTAGGGAATACACCCATGACCGATCGGTCACACTTCCTCCTGCCCGAGGAGACAATCATTCAGAGATGCCCATGGCTACTCGGACACGCCTATCACCCGAGCGCATGTCCTCCCATCCGCTCAGATCAACACCCATTGATCGGGTGCGTCTTAGGCTCGGACTAGTGCTCCACTACCCGGATAACATGCAACTGTGGACGTGCTCCTAGCCGATCGGATGGCACAGCCCAGCCGCTCAGGCACTACACGCCACCCGATCGGACAACAGGCCCATACGCCCAGCCGAGCGAATGTTACACCACTCGGACGCGCATCTCACAACTGCCCCTCGGAACCAACTGCACCGATCAGACACCAGAGATGCACGCCTGCCCAGCCGCTCGGGCATGCGCACCTGCTGCGCTCTTCGGGTGCACACTTCGGCTTGGTCACCAGATGCTCGCGCTGGCAGATCGAACACGAACGCCTCCACTCGTACACCACACACGCCTCCCCGGCCGCTCGGTCATGCGCAACTGATGCTCTCCTCGGGTGCGCACACGCCTGCCCAGATGGCACGCACCTAATCAGACACCACGGAGGCTCACCTGCCCAGCCGCTCGGTCATCCTTCAACTGCTCGGGTGCATGCGCGCCTGCCGCTCGGGTGCATGCATCGACCGCTCGGTCATGTACACCGCTTGGTCTCATGAATGTCCCCAAGCATTTTTAGACATCAAAGTTTCTTTTTCCCTCATGCATGCTATATTTTACTACTTAGATAAATATTTTCTGAGTAGAAAAATAAATATTTTCCTGTTGAACTGATTGATTTATACTTGTTTGGTTACTCACCTCCCCATTTTTACTTTTTGTAGATGAATCGCTACGACTATAGGGGAGGTGACAACCATACAAATTCTGACACTTCCATTCCGCAATCAAGCGATACTCCTCAAAGCAGCGACTCTTCATCGAAGTCTCCTAGCAGTCGCACCCCCGAAGATCGCCTTCACCGTCTCAAAAAAATCCTTCCCCGATCAGCCTTATATTTCCTCCACGAAGAACAGTTTCTCAATCAAAACGCTGAACATTCAGAAATGAGGGTGAAGAAATCCAATATATTTCCTCAAGACCAAGACCCCCAGGTGGCTCGCAGAGCCACACAGAAGGTAGTGGAACATAGTGAAGTCTGAACTGCGGCTTCTTCAAGACCGCCCCGCCAGACACAAAATCCCAGCAAGCCTCAGAGAAAAATCATTCAGAAATTTACCACCAAGATCCAACAATTAGCCATTCAAAAACCAAGAAAAGAAGGAGAAGAAACACCCTTTTGGTTTATAGCCAAACCCTCCAAACTTAACCCATGCATGTTCGACAAACACATTCAAGCCTCGGGCCTGAAAGGGGTTAACGTGATATGTCTGCGCCCTCATCGGAGAGCCAACAAGCTTAGTGGACCTTACTGTGTCTGGTCTAGGTACCACGTATTCGCAGGAGCTACCATTCCGCTGCATCCTTTCTTTCGGTCAATAGCAGATTACTTCAACGTCTCTCCTTTCCAGATTGCTCCCAATGGGATTCAGGCTCAGTCCGCTTTATACATTCTTTACTTCCTGCAAGGTTGGGATCCACCCACTCCTCATGAAGTGCACTATCTCTTCGACTTCAGGACCAACCCAAGCCACAAGAATACAGGTTTTTTCCACCTATTCCACAGGCATAAAGGGATCAAATACCTCCATGGTATCTCTCATAAATCAAATCCCAGAAAATACTATACAGAGTATTTTCTTACTTCTTATATCAAAGCCAACAACTTAGCTTTTACACATGCGGGTCCATTTCACCAACCCTTGCCTACCAAGGAAATGTGTTCCCGAACAGAAGAATTGGCTAACATGTCCACCGAGGAGAAGAATGTAAAAGAGTTGGTTAACGTGGACAATCTTCAGATGGTGGGTCTGTTACCAAGTAACCAAAACATCCTAGTAGAAAGTACTACTGAGGAAGCGAATGCAACTGATCAGTCCAACGCTAGCACTGAGGTAGTGACCGATCAGTTCTCTCCTGGACCATCTCCCTACTCTCGTAGACCAGGTGACCTTATCATTAGGGAACCCCTGCTAGAGGATCAACGCAGACGTGTCATTCCCACACAGCCTGGGAAAGGAAAGACCATTCAGCTTCATAGGGACTTCAGCTCATCATCTGATGAAGAGGATGACTTCCTTGATCAAATCCTAAACTCAGGTCTAGTAGTCATAGTGTGATGTTTGGTTTTAAATAACTTGGTTATACGGGGTTTATATAGTTGCCTGGTAGTAGTAAAGTATTTAGCTACATATTGCTCCACTTTTTACTAACAAATCTTGTGTTTACTCTGTTGCAGATTCAGATATGTTCAAGCAATTCAACACTACCCTTACCCAAAAGAGGAAATCTGGAGAGGGAAGTGGCTCAACTCCTCCAAACAAAGTCCCAAGGACAACCCCGACCAGCCAGGGAAGACAACCCGAGCAGCTCATCACAATCCCGCAGCTGACTCCCGCATCAATTTCTCCCTCTGCGAGTTTTACCCCCACTCGCTCGACTGGCCTAAGTGAGCCCCTTCACATCGCTGGCAACATTGGGAAAGAGTTGTTTGAGCAAACTCTTCATGATGCTTCAACCATTCAGAGCTTTGAATCTCTGCCTCGGCTCAGTGTTAAAGTTGCCCTGCAAAGGGGGCTCGCTCAACTGATGAATGTAAGTATTTTATCACAAGACAGTTTGTTATTAATTGTTTTTACTTGTAGTAACTTCCTGTTTTCCATGCAGTCGCTTATCACTATCAACCATGCTCAGCATCGAGCAGTAGACTATGAGGAATTGATCAAGGTCTTAAATGATCAACTGGTGGAAGTCCAGACCAAAGTAGAGACTTTAACTTCCTTGGAAAAGGATCTCAAATCCAAGGTTGAGCAGGCAGAGAAGACCATTGCCGAGCGGGATGGTTCTCTTTAGGAGCTAGCTGATGAAAACCAAAAGCAACTTCAAATTAGCAAGACGTTGACTGATCGGTAGAGAAACTAACTCGCGAGAATGAGGAGATGAAGCGAGAAAAGGAAGTCGATCTCGCTCGCTACGAGGAGATTTGTTTCAATTGCTTCTACCAGGTGTGGAAGTTGAACAAACCCCTCAACCTTGACTTTCTCACAGAGGAGGCCAAAACAGAAGAGCTTGCCAAATGCGAGGCAAAGGCTACTGAGGAGGCAGCTAATCCTATTGGTACCACACCTTTTTCTCCCACGCTATCGTTCCGACCGGAAGAAACCACTAATGCCGAGGAAGGTGTTGATCAACCTGAGTGACAACCCGACCAGGGAGCCCCATAGCCGACCAGTGAGCCTCTATCCGCCCAAATGACTCCTTACCTGACTAGTAGACATTTATTTTATATTTTGCTATTGTATTTGCTCGTATGGCCGAGCTATTGGCATGAACACTTCACTTTTAGACTTAAGTCATTTAAAAGTTTTATCACATAGATGCCTTATATTTTCATATGAGTACTTAATTTTCTAACTTAGAAATTCTAAACATTTCATAAGTTGCTACTAAGCATACTTTCTCACATTCTTATTGCTCTAACATTTTATGAGCATAGCGTTTTGTTTACACACGAATAGTTGTTCTTAACTTAAAATTTTGAAAAATTCCAAGTTACTTAAGATTTGTAAAACAAGTTAGCTTAACGGCCCTTTTGACTTCAAAGATTTACAAGTCAGCCTGAAAACAAATATCTTTGCCCGTGTTCTTATTGCTTGTGTTGATTTGTATACCAGTATACCCTATGTGCGCCCCAAGTGATTGAGGGTTGAAAAATCCTTGATCACTAGCTACTTGACCGAATTTGTCCGAGCAGTTATTATGCGTGAAACACATTGAATATAAAGAGGATATTTCAGCAGTCAAACACTGCAGAAACATGCAACTATTTTAAACGTTGGTCGTTCATCTGATGGATACCGACCAGTTGAACACTGCCCGGTCTTTCCTCTAGAAAACCTTTTTTGTTTTAAGATGTAGTGACAGTTGAACACTGCCAAAGTAAGAATAATCAACACATATGCAAAATTTGTAGCAAGATTCAACCGCACTGCGCGTGATCTCTTTTATTACTCGTAAAAGAAAAAAAAGACAAAGCGTGTATAATTACGAGTCTCAATCAAAATAAAATTGTTCAAAAATAACATGACTAGTTAGCAAATAGCCAGTTCACAAACAAACTTAAATGACAAGTTAAACACTTGAGACAAAGCTACTACTCTGTAAGCAGTATTTATTGATAATATTTCCTCAAGTGCTCGCCATTCCAATAGTTCCTGATCAGCGCTCCATTTAATCGAGAAAGTTTGTAAGTGCCGGGTGGTAAAACTTGCTCAATCTGATACGGTCCCTCCCAGTTTGGTTCTAGTACTCCAGCTGCTGGGTCTCTGATGAACACCTTTCTGAGGACCAAATCTCCGACCTGGAACTTTCGATCTCTAACTTTGGAATTAAAATAGCGGGCCACCTTTTGCTGATGGGCAGAACCTCTCAAGTTTGCTTTTTCTCATCTCTCCTCAAGAAAATCCAAGGATTCAGCTAATAATTGGTGATTCTCCTCCTGGTCATACATGGTTCTCCGATGAGATGGTGGGCCTACTTCAACAGGTAACATGGCCTCATACCCATATGCCAAGGAAAAAGGGGTATGACCAGTTGCTGTCTGGGCAGTAGTCCTATATGACCAAAGGACCTCTGGCAATTCTTCCGCCCAAGCACCCTTAGCTCACTCTAGACGCTTTTTTAGAGTATCCTTCAAAGTCTTATTCACGGCTTTAACTTGACCATTGGCTTGCGGATGCGCTACTGAGGAGAAACTTTTCATAATGCCATGCCTAGTGCAGAAATCGATAAATAAGTCACTATCGAACTGAGTGTCGTTGTCAGAGACTATCTTCTTGGGCAGACCATAGTGACATATTATATTCTTAACCACAAAATCTAACACTTTCTTCAAGGTGATCGTTGCTAGTGGTTCGGCTTCGGTCCACTTGGTGAAATAATCCACAGCAACTACTGCAAACTGTACTCCTCCTTTCCCTTTGGGTAGTTTCCCGATCAGATCAATGCCCCATCCGCAAAAGGCCATGGGCTCTGCATTTGCTTCAAGACATTCGGAGGTGCCCTGTGTACTTTAGAAAATCTCTGGAATTTATCACACTTCTTCACATACTCCATGGAATCTTCATTCATGGTAGGCCAGAAAAATCCTTGCCGCAAAATCTTTTTAGATAGACTCTGCCCCCCAGCATGATCTCCACATAACCCCTTGTGCACTTCGATCAATAAGTTTTTCGACTAGTCGGGTGCTATGCATCTTAGTAGTGGCAAAGAGTACCCTTTTCTATACAACACCCCATCCATCATAATATACCTAGCAGCCTGCCTCATAACTTTCTTAGCTTCATTACGATTATCTGGGAGGATTCCTTGCTCAAGGTAAGTAATGATGGATGTCATCCAAGTGTCAACTATTGTGATGGGCATGGCTTCTTGTTCATTAATGCTCAGTTCTGCCAAGTATTCCACTAGTACTATATTCAAAGTTTCAGCATCTTTTGCACTAGCTAATTTTGCTAGAGCGTCTGCGTTAGAGTTCTGCTCCCGTGGTACCAGCTTAATAGTATACTCTTCAAATTGTGCTAGTAGATCCTTGGTCTTATTCAAGTACGCCATCATGCGTAGGCCCCTTGCTTGATATTCCCCTAAGACTTGGTATACCACCAATTGGGAATCACTGTTTACTTCAACCGACCGAGCACGAACATCCCTAGCCAAGCGCAAGCCTACTAGGAGGGCTTCATACTCTGCCTCATTATTAGAAGCGTTAAATTTGAATCTTAATGCGCAGTGAATTTGGTGCTTCTCCGGCGTGACTAATATAATTCCTGCTCCCGAATGATGTTCGTTTGACGACCCATCAACAAAAAGTTGCCAAATAGGAAGACCCTCTCTCTACCCAGTCACACGCTCTTGCTGGTCGGGAATATCAGCAATCCCAGTACATTCAACAATAAAATCTGCCAAAGCTTGTCCCTTAATAGCAGACCTCAGTTGGTATTTGATTTCGAATTGGCCCAATTCAACCACCCATTTAAGTAGACGACCAGATGACTCTAGCTTCTGTAAGACTTGACGTAGGGGCTGGTCGGTAAGCACTTTAATGGGATGTGCCTGGAAATACGATCGCAATTTGTGGGATCCAAGTACCAAGCAATAGGCCAACTTCTCGATCACGGGATACCTGGACTCTGCTCCTATCAGTCGCTTGCTAACGTAGTACACCGGACGCTGCACTTTTTCTTCTTCTCACACTAGAGCAGCACTAACAGCATGCTCTGTGACTGCTAGGTAAACAAAGAGGTCTTCCCCATCAACTGGCTTCGAAAGAACAGGAGGTTGAGCCAAGTGCTCCTTTATGGCTTGAAAAGCTTGCTCACACTCTTCTGTCCATTCAAACTTCTTGCTTCCTCTAAGCAAGTTAAAAAATGGGACACATGTGTCTGTTGATTTAGAGATGAACCTGCTTAGAGCAGCAATCCGCCCAGTCAAGCTTTGCACATCCTTAATTCTGGTTGGAGACTTCATTTCTGTGAGCACCTTTATCTTCTCTGGATTTTCTTCTATTCCTCGCGAGTTAACAATAAACCCAAGAAATTTTCCAGAACTTACTTCAAACGAGCATTTGAGGGGGTTCAATTTCATGCTGTATTTTCTCAATACCGCAAAGCATTCCTCCAAATCTCGTACATGTCCTTCAGCTTCCTTTGACTTCACCAGCATGTCGTCTACGTACACCTCCATGTTCTTACCGATTAAGTCACGGAACATGCCATTCACTAAACGTTGGTATGTGGCTCCTGCGTTCTTCAAGTTGAATGGCATGACCTATAACAGTACAGCCCTATGTCTGTTCGGAAACTGGTATGCTCCTCATCGGGAGGATGCATACTAATATGGTTATACCCTGAGTAAGCGTCCATAAAGGACAAAGTTTCATGACCAGAGGTCACGTCCACCAACTGGTCTATTCTTGGCAAAGGAAAACAATCTTTTGGACATGCTTTATTCAGGTCAGTAAAGTCCACACAAGTCCTCCACTTTCCATTGGACTTGGGCACTAATACTAGGTTTGAAACCCAGGTAGGGTAATATGCCTCCCTTATAAACCCATTTTCCTTTAGCCGCTCCACCTCTTCCTTGAGAGCCTTTGCTCGATCCTTGTCAACCAGCCTTCTCTTCTGCTGCATTGCTGGATAGCTTTCATCCACATTGAGCACGTGGCTGATCACAGTTGGTGAGATACCCACCATATCCTTGTGCGACCAGGCGAAGACATCTTGATTCCTCCGCAAAAATTCTACCAGTTGTGCTTTTACTTCTAACTTCAGCTTTTTTCCAGCCTTGACCCCTCTGGTCGGGTCATTCTCATCTATTGGAACCTCCTCTAACTCTTCCGTAGGTCCCACCTCACTATCATAATCCCCAAAGCGATGATCAAAGTCCATTCCCTCGCTTTGGGCAATGCCCTATTTGGTGACTTCATCACTGGATGGGGCTTGTTCTTCACTTAAACCAAGAATGCTTTCTTGGCCAAACTCTTCAAACATTTCTTCCTAATCGGCTATGACTGTAAAGCTTTGGTCGACATCCATCTCCTCTACCTCCTCTCTATCTGCACATACAATCATGTTATTTTCTTTAGCCCCCTTTCGTGCTTTAGCCACCGAGGCATTATAACATTCTCTATCTTCTCTCTGGTCTCCTCAGACGCAACCTATGCCTACACTGGTCGGGAACTTCATAGAAAGGTGCCATATAGAGACTGCCGCATGCAAGGTTGTGAGTAGTGGTCGACCAAAGACCACATTATAAGCTGACGAACAGTCAACTATCAGAAACTCCATCATAACTGTCTCATGTTTGGGAGCATCTCCTGTTGTGACTGGCAACTTTGTAACGCCCTACTTCCTTAGAGCCGTTACTAAGTGAGTTTTAAACGTGCTTTTAAACTTGCTAATCGAGGTGTTAAGGCAAACTTGTAATCAAACCACAAACAGAGTCTTAAACTTTGAAAATAATTCCATTTACTGAAAATCATAAAATGTTTAACATTTGGGATCCCAAAATACTGTTTATAAATATTACAACTCAAAATGTACTTAAAGTCGACTATACGACAAAATAGGGTTCTTTACAAACAAATTTCAAAAAAATACCCCTGGCCGTGGCAGCCAGGTAGACCAGACATGTACGCGCCGCCTCACGCTCTCCATACTCATGGTCGGTTGACTTTCTCTTTGCCTTTACCTGCACCATAGAGCACCCGTGAGCCGAAACCCAGCAAGAAAACTCCACATAGATATACAACATATGCACATAAACCACTCAGCATATAACAAATTCATCGACAAGCTAAATACATACGGCCAAGCCATCCCAGGCGCTTTACCAGGCTCTGGGTTGCGGTCTTCATGGTAAGGATGTCCCAGGTATCCTTTAGGGTCTTACCCTGGCAACTTGCACTCCACGTGCTAAACGCTGCTCCCGACCCCTTGCCGTTCTCGGCCTTCGCCGTTCCTGGCCTTCGCCGTTCCCGGCCCTTGTCGATCACTTACATACATGCATACACAACATAATTAAAACATAACTTAAGCATATACTAACACAATCAATGGGCTACACCCAACACATAATCATATAGGGCCATGCCCTGCAACACAACTATGGGGCCTCGCCCTGCTCTATGGATACAACAGCTTTCTTACCTGTGTCCCGAGCTTCTTGAGCACTAAACCCTCGAGCACGGTCCCCTAATCCGAGCCTCACTGAGAACCTAGTCACAACACATAAATAACACTCCCATTACTAACCAATTCAAAAACATCTTCTGGAACCAATCCCGAGCTCTTGGGACCACCCGGATCCCCACACAAGGTGGCAGAAGAGTCCCCCGAGCCCCCTGGGCAAAAACCTAAAAACTGAAATTCCCCCTGCCCAGAAATGGCCTAGCGCCACGGCGCCACCCTATGAGGTCTACGGCGCCCAGAAAGGCCCCCGTCCACTAATGCAACCTAGCGCCGCGGCGCAGAAGAACAGGGTCGCGGCACCCCTTCGCAAACCCAGATTTCTGGGTTTTTCCCCAACATTTTCCCAAGCCAAAACACTCCCAAATCAATACCAAGGCATACCTAAGTCCCAAATTCAATCCAAAACTCCATATAAACCATCTAACAACTCAAAAACATCAACAACAAGCCTAGACACACAATCAAACCCATGATTCACAAATTGGTTTAAAACTTTTTAAAACTTAAACCAGAACTTGTAAAACTTAAACCACAGCAACTCAACAAAACAGAGATGCATGAACCCTTACCTCAAGTAGAAATTCGCCCCTGAGCCTCCTCCAAAACCAACTCCAAGCTAATTCCTCTTGTTCCCAAACTGAATTCCCACACAAACTAGCCACAAACCAACTTTTAGCTTCCATTATCAATCTTTAAAAATCAAGCTTAGAAACTCAAAGAAAACAGAGATGAACTCTTTACCTCTTACCTTAGCACACCCTTAAGCTAACTTTCCTAACCACAGCAGCCAAAATCTTCAATCCGCTAGCCCAAAATCCTCAAAACTCAACAAGTCTTCAACCACCAAGGAGAGGGAGAAGAAAATCGCATGGGAGAGAGAGAGAGCTGAGAAGTTCTGTTTTTTTTTTCTTTCCTTTGTTTTTTTTCTAAACTGTTCTAAAATTCCCTCAACCTTATCCCAACACAACCAGCTGCTAAAAGACCCAATTACCCCTTAAGTTACCCCAAGTCCTCATATACCACCAAGGGCAATTTAGTCTTTTAACACATCCCGCTAAATCCTCAAGTGTGCCTAAAAATCCCCATTTTAATCCCAACATGTCTAAACTATTTCTATTGCTAACTGCTACTCAATAATTCCCGATCACTTAATAATATTCCCAAAATACCCCTAGGCTCCTCCTGAGCCGGGTATTTGACCCCGTTGTGACTTTTAACTAAACAGCTCCCTAGGACCGTCTCGGAACGTGCATCACAAATAAATCACTGTTATGTCACATATATCACATTTATGCCTCAACGGGCTAAAATTGCAAATATGCCCCTGACAACCAAATGGGGTCCACATGCATATTTAATCACCTAAACATGCATTCTAACCACATTTTCAATAACTTCACATATATTAATACAGTATAACAAGTATTTCCCTCCAGGCACACTAATCAAGGCTCCAAGCCTTATTAGCAAATTTGGGTCGCTACAACTATCCCTTACATAGATTTCGTCCTCGAAATTACCTGAACAACTCGGGATATCGCTCCCGCATATCTGATTCAAGTTCCCATGTCGCCTCCTCAACCTTGTTGTTTCTCCACAACACTTTCACCAAGGCGATGGTCTTGCTCTGCAAAACTTTATCTTTCCGGTCAAGAATCTGAATCGGCTTCTCCTCATAGGACAAATCCTGGTCCAGCTCCAAACTCTCATAACTCAGTACGTGTGTCGAATATGATACATACTTCTAGAGCATGGACACATGAAAAACATTATGAACCCCTGATAAATCTGAAGGCATTGCTAACCTGTAAGCTACCTCCCCAACCCGCTCCAGAACCTCAAAGGGTCCAACAAACCTAGGGCTCAGCTAGCCCCGAACACCGAACCATTTCACTCCTCTCAGAGGTGAAACCCTGAGGAACACATGGTCACCAACCTGAAATTCCACACTCCTGCGTTTCAGGTTTGAATAACTCTTCTGGTGACTCTGGGAGGCGAGCATTCGCGCTCTAATCTTCTCAATCGCCTCATTGATCCTCTTAACCATATCAGGACCCAAATAACTTCTCCCACCTGTCTCGTCCCAATGAATAGGTGATCTACACCTCCTCCCATATAGCATCTCATACGGAGCCACTCCGATAGTCGCTTGATAGCTGTTATTATACGAGAACTCAATCAAAGGAAGATACATACTCCAAGATCCCCCAAAGTCGCAACATGTCTTCCAATATCTGAATCGTCCTCTCAGACTGTCCATCTATCTGAGGATGATAAGCAGTACTAAACTGTAACTGCGTGCCCATAGCCTTCTGCAGGCTCTCCCAAAACTTGGAGGTGAAGGTGGGGTCTCTGTCAGACACTATCGACCTCGGAGCTCCATGAAGTCGAACAATTTCCTTCACATATAATTCAGCACACTACTCCACAGTATAAGTCGTCCTAACAGGCAAAAAGTGGGCTGACTTGGTATACCTATCCACAATCACCCACACCGAGTCATGCTGTCCCACAGTTCTCGGCAAACCAACCACAAAGTCCATGGTAATATCCTCCCACTTCCACTCTGGAATCCTTAGACGCTGCAGCAACCCTGCTGGCCTCTGATGTTCAGCCTTGACCTGCTGACACGTTAAACACTTGGCCACATAATCCACCACATCCCTTTTCATGCCCGACCACCAATATAAAGCTCTCAAATCTTGGTACATCTTCGTCGTACCCGGATGTAGAGAGTAGGGAGTGGTATGCGATTCATCTAAAATCTCCTGTCGGATAACAGAATCCATCGAAACACAAATCTGACCTTTGTACTTCAGTAACCCCATCTCTGAAAGAGAAAAGTCCTTAATCGCTCCAACTAAGACGTTCTCTCTGTGACCTCTCAACTGGGAATCTTTCCCCTACTCCTCCTTGATCCTCTCAAGGAGTGTAGACTGAAGAGTGATGTTGGCTAACCGGCCAACCACCAATTCTATTCCAGCTCTAGTCATATCCTCAACCAGCTTATCAGATATCTGTCTTGAACTGAACAACTATCCTGGGCCTCTCCGACTCAATGCATCAGCCACTACATTAGCCTTCCCAGGATGGTATAGGATATCACAGTCATAATCCTTAACCAACTCCAGCCACCGTCTCTAGCCCATATTTAGATCCTTTTGAGTAAAGAAATACTTCAAACTTTTATGGTCGGTGTATATCTCACACTTCTCACCATACAAATAATGTCTCCAAATCTTAAGTGCGAATACCACCGCTGCCAGCTCCAGATCATGCGTGGGATACCTCTGCTCATACTCCTTTAAGTGTCTCAATGCATAGGCTATCACCTTACCAGCTTGCATCAGCACACACCCCAAACCCTGTCTGGAAACATCATAGTAAACTACAAACTTCTCATTATCTCTTGGCAGACTCAATACTGGTGCGGTGATCAGTCGCCGCTTCAACTCTTTAAAACTGTTCTCACATCTGTCGGTCCAGACATACCTGGTCTTCTTCTTTGTCAATTCTGTCAAAGGCGTAGCTATTCTGGAGAACCCCTCAACAAACCGCTGATAATATCACGCTAAACCCATAAAACTCCTCACTTCAGGAACATTGCTCGGTCTAGGCCAGTCTTTAACTGCCTCAATCTTACTTGGATCAACCAGAATCCCCTCCTTACTGACGATGTGACCCAGAAACGTGACTTGCGGTAACCAAAACTCACACTTGCTAAACTTAGCATATAACTTATGCTCCCTTAACCGCTATAAAACCAACTGCAGATGCTGCTCGTGCTCTGTCTTTGACTGAGAGTACACCAAGATATCATCGATGAATACAATCACGAACTTATCCAAATAATCCTTGAAAATCCTATTCATCATATCCATAAAAGTTTCTGGGGCATTGGTTAATCCAAAGGACATAACCAGGAATTCATAATGTCCATACCTCATTTGGAAAGTGGTCTTTGGTATGTCCTATTCTTTAATCCTTAACTGATGGTAACCTGACCGGAGATCAATCTTAGAAAACACTGTACTCCCCTGTAACTGATCAAATAAATCATTAATCCTAGGCAGTGGATACTTATTCTTAATGGTCAGCTTGCTCAACTCCCTGTAGTCAATGCACATCCTAAGAGTTCCATCCTTCTTCTTAACAAACAACACTGGAGCACCCCATGGCGAGAAGCTCGGTCTGATGAACCCTAAATCCAGTAACTCCTGTAACTGAATCTTCAACTCTGCCGGAGCCATTCTGTAAGGTGTTCTAGATACTGGCTCCACCCCTGGCGCTAACTCAATAACAAAGTCAATCTCCCGTTGCGGCGGCAAGCCTGGAAGATCTGCTGGAAATAAGTCTGGAAATTCACACACTAATCTAGTCTCACCTGGTCCAACCACCTCAACCTTAGAGGTGTCCACAACATTTGCTAGGAATCCTATGCAACCTTCCTGCATCAGGTCTCTAGCCTTCAATGCTAAAATAATAGGTATTCGTGGTCCACTAGACATCCCCACGACTACAAAGGGTACCTCCCCTTCTGGTTCAAATTCACCATCTTGCGCTTGCAGTCAATCGTTGCCCCATATTTTGCTAACCAATCCATTCCTAAGATCATATCAAAGTCATCCATCGCAAGCTCAATCAGATCAACAGACAATTCCCTACCATCTACCTCTACTGGTAAAGCCCTAATCCATCTCCTAGAGACTACCAGTTCCCTAGTTAGAAACAAAGTTTGAAACCCCCTAGCATACACAACACTAGGTCTACATAGTTGATCTATCACCCTAGCAGACACAAACGAGTGGGTAGCTCCTGAATCAAACAATGCAGTATACAAGGACCCAGCACTAGAAATCTGACCTGTCACAACTGAGGGGCTAGCCTCCGCCTCAGTCTAAGTCAAGGTAAACACTCTGGCAGGAGCGAGACTGTCTCCCTGCTTCGGCTCCTCCTTCCTGACTTATGGGCATCCTACTTCAAATGATTGGCGCTCCCACAGAAAAAACAGGCCCTAATCCTGCACTCACCCTGATGTCGCCGTCTGCACCGAGGACACACTGGGAAACTCCTCCAGTTGTCACTTCCGCCCTGACGGCCACTAAAAGCACCCCGTGCCCTCCTATCAGAACTGGGAGGAACAAAGGAATTTGGGGCCTTCCTCTTCTGCTCACTGGGGCCACTACCCCGGCTGGATCCAACAAAAGGAGGCATTGTCCTCCTAGCATCGCGCCTAACGGCGCCCTCTCTCTAGATCTTATCCTCAGCCCCCTCAAATGTAAGGGCCTTGTCCACAACCTAAGCATAGGTAGTAGTCCCTAGATCCCAGGTGATCTTCACATCACGGGCGATCATAACATTCAGCCCCCGTAAAAATCTATCTCTCCTTGTCGCATCCATCGGCACTAAATCTGGCGCAAACTTCGCCAATCGATCAAATTTCAGTGCATACTCTGTCACGGTTAACCGGTCTGAGTCAGGTTGATGAACTCGTCAACCTTTGCATTTCAGACTGCTACACTGTAATATTTCTCGTAAAAGATATTCCTGAATTCTCCCCAGGTCATGACTGCCACATTCCTTCTCTGAACCACAACATCCCACCAGATGCGGGCATCCTCTCTAAACATATAACTGGCACAGGCAACTCTCTCGTTTCCCTCAACCCTCATGAAATCCAGGATAGAGGAAACCATATTCATCCACTGCTCTGCCCGCAGTGGGTCTGGTTCACCCTCAAAGCTGGGAGGATGCTGCTTCCTGAATCTCTCATACAGAGGTTCCCACCTGTTCTCAACCACAGGCTGAACCGGCACTGGCACCGCACCCTGCTGAATTGGCAACCCAGTGACCTGTGGAGGGGCCTGCTGCCTCAGCTGATGAAGTTCTTCTTCTATTCTCTGCAACCTTGCTTCCATTTCAACAAACATCTCTTGCCAATTCCATGGGGCAGGTGGAGGGTCCTGACCCTGATTGTCATCCTCGGCCTGACTGCCGTGGAGTCTAGATGATTGTCGAGGCATCACAACTATATGCTTGCAACCAACGACGCCGCTCATCAGGCATGATAACAAAATCTAATACCACCTCCCAATCTCAACAGCCAACCATAAACAGCAATCCAGATAACATACAAATAACATATAACACACAACGAGCCATGTCCTGGCATCATGCATATGTTAACTCATTCATCATACTCTATATGAAACAAACAGGCAAACAGGGCATTCAAGCACATATTCAAGCATATTAATCAACCATACCAACCAACCCTGAGTCGAGCTTGTCACTGACAGCGAGCGTACATGTTAGGTCAATCTCCAGAACTAATAAACCTTGGCTCGCTCTGATACCAAATTGTAACGCCCTACTTCCTTAGAGTCGTTACTAAGTGAGTTTTAAACGTGCTTTTAAAATTTCTAATCGAGGTTTTAAGGCAAACTTGTAATCAAACCAAAAATAGAGTCTTAAACTTTGAAAATAATTCCATTTACTAAAAATCATAAAAGGTTTAACATTTGGGATCCCAAAATACTGTTTATAAATATTTACAACTCAAAATGTACTTAAAGTCGACTATGCGACAAAATAGGGTTCTTTACAAACAACTTTCAAAAAAATACCCCTGGCCGTGGCAGCCAGGCAGACCAGACATGTACGCGCCGCCTCACGCTCTCCATACTCATGGTCGGTTGATTTTCTCTTTGCCTTTACCTGCACCATAGAGCACTCGTGAGCCGAAGCCCAGCAAGAAAACTCCAATAGATATACAACATATGCACATAAACCACTCAGCATATAACAAATTCGTCAACAAGCTAAATACATACGGCCAAGCCGTCCCAGGCGCTTTACCAGGCTCTGGGTTGCGGTCTTCACCGTAAGGATATCCCAGGTATCCTTTAGGGTCTTACCCTAGCAACTCGCACTCCACGTGCTAAACGCTGCTCCCGGCCCCTTGCCGTTCTCGGCCTTCGCCGTTCCCGGCCCTTGCCGATCACTTACATACATGCATACACAGCATAATTAAAACATAACTTAAGCATATACTAACACAATCAATGGGCTACACCCAACACATAATCATATAGGGTCGTGCCCTACAACACAACTATGGGGCCTTGCCCTGCTCTATGGATACAACACCTTTCTTACCTGTGTCCCGAGCTTCTTGAGCACTGAACCCTCGAGCACGGTCCCCTAATCTGAGCCTCACTGAGAACCTAGTCACAACACATAAATAACACTCCCATTACTAACCAATTCAAAAACATCTTCCGGAACCAATCTTGAGCTCTCGGGACCTCCCGGATCCCCACACAATGTGGCGGAAGCGTCCCCAAGGGCGATTTAGTCTTTTAACACATCCCGCTAAATCCTTAAGTTTGCCTAAAAATCCCCATTTTAATCCCGACATGTCTAAACTATTGCTATTGCTAACCGCTACTCAATAATTCCCGATCACTTAATAATATTCCCAAAATACCTCTAGGCTCCTCCCGAGCCGGGTATTTGACCCCGTTGTGACTTTTAACTAAACAGCTCCCTAGGATCGTCTCGGAACGTGCATCACAAATAAATCACTATTATGTCACATATATCACATTTATGCCCTCAACGGGCTAAAATTGCAAATATGCCATTGACAACCAAATGGGGCCCACATGCATATTTAATCACCTAAACATGCGTTCTAACCACATTTTCAATAACTTCACATATATTAATACAGTATAACAATTATTTCCCTCCAGGCACACTAATCAAGGCTCCAAGCCTTATTAGCAAATTTGGGTCGCTACAAACTTGATTGTTCCGGCCGGTGACAGCCCTTCTCCAGTAAATCCATAAATGACTTGAGAGCATGGCTTCAAGTCATTGATAGATTGCTTCATCCTTTCAAAGGATGATTTGTAGATGATGTTCACAGAGCTCCCCGTGTCGACCAGGCATCTCTTCACCTTCATGTTTACTATTTGGACTGTCACGACGAGAAGGTCATTATGAGGATATCTCACGTGTCGTGCATCATCTTCAGTGAAAGTGAGGGACTCACTTTCGTATTGTGGGTTCTTCGGAGGCCGCTCCTCTATAGTCATGACCTCAGACGTCGATGCTGCATCCAACTCATGTCGAAGGGTTTAAGCATATCTCTCCCTTGCTTTATTGCTATCCCTAGCCAGATGCGGGCCTCCACATATGGTGTCAAGAGTGAAGTCCACAGGCTCGGGTTGTAAGGGTGGAGACCGCTATCGCTTAAACCCAGGATTATTATTACTTCCCTCTCCTTGGGTCTTTTCTGCTTGATATTTTTTCAATTTCCCCGACCGGAGGAGAAACTCTATCTCATCCTTGAGATGATTGCATTCATTCGTGTCGTGACCATAGTCTCCATGGAAACGATAGAACTTATTAAAATCTCTTTTACTCATCTCCTTCTTGATGGGTGGGGGTTTCCGGTAGGGGACCTCCTGATGACTTGCGAGATATATCTCTGCTCGGCTGGACGAAAGAGTGGTGTAATTGGTGAATCGAGGTTCATACTTAGTTGGCTTGTCGTTTGGTCCCGACTTAGCCTTCTTTTCATTGTGGCGGTCAGACCCGTTATTTCCACGTTTCTTACCACCACTTTGTTCATTTCCACCATTCTTGGGAGGATCAGTTGATCCGCTCGGATTGTTCAGGCCTTTCTCTCCCTTCTCAATTGCGTCATCCAATTTCATATATTTGTCCGCCCGGTCAAGAAATTGTTGTAACGTCGAAATTGGGTTGCGATGAATACTGTCCCATAAAGGACTCCAATAAATTATGCCAGAAGAAATGGCCACCATCTTCCCCTCATCTCCAACCGCAGTTGCTCGGTTGGCTTCTCTCATGAATCTCTGTATGTAGTTCTTGAGAGATTCATCTTTCCCTTGTTTAATATCTGCCAAGTGATTGGCATAAACTGGAGGGGTTCGAGCAGTGCTGAACTGCCTACAAAACTCTTTCCTGAAACTCTCCCAAGAAGTAATGGAGTTTGGCTTAAATTTCCAATACCATTCTTGGGCAGTGTCGGATAATGTTGTGGGGAAAACTCTGCAGCGATAGTCATCGCTCACTCCGAGCAGCTACATTTGGTCTTCGAATTTCCCCACATGCCTTATCGGATATGACTTTTCTGTATAAACTGGAGTACCAGTGCTTTATACTTCACTGGTGACTGGGCTGCTCTAATTCGAGCACAGAATGGGCTGCCACTCCTGTGGTCTACTGGATCGATTGCAGAAGGTCGTTTCGACAAACCTTGAACTGCTGCTGTCAGCGCATCAAGCTGGGCTTGGATGCCTGGGGCCACAGCTTGGGACTCAATTTCGGGATCGCCTGGTCGGGCGCTCCTATCCGGCGCACCATCATAAAATATTTCTACTTGACTGGTAGGTCGGTTCGGATCTCGCCCTTCGACTGGGACAGTCCTTCTCCTGTTGGCAATGACATCTCTTAAATCCTTCTGAGAGGTATGCCTTCCTAACCGATCGAACACTGTGCTCCGAGTTTTTTCGGAAGGTTTGCCGTGCGGGACATGCTCCTTGCCACTACGCTGCTGGTTGTGATGTAGTGGTGGCCTTCCTGTCTGTGCTGGGCGGTCTTTTCCTCCTCGCTGGTTGTTGTCATTCTTTTCCTTTGACTGGTCAGTGTGATGACTATCAGCTTCATCACGACCATGCCCGTCTTTGAAGTGTGAAGTTTGTTTACCTCGAGGAGCTCTATTTTTCTCCTGCTCAGGTGGAGTTTTCTTACTGCCTGACTTGTGACTTCCGGATTTGGAAGTTTCTGGTCGGTGGCTCCTTGAGGGGGTTCTGGAGTTCCCCCTTTGGGTTGAGGCAGTGCCCAATCGGATCCCATCTTCTTCCCGACCAAGTAAGTTACTACCGCTTCTATTTGGTCCTCGAGAATTGGGTCTGTCAGTGTTTTTTCGACCAGCTTCTGTGGTCCTTGCTCCTCGTGTTGCAGCTTGGGCATTGGCCTGGGCCAGCTGCGTAGCTGCCTCCAGAGTGAGTGCAGCCTCGCGATGTCGCCTATCGGCCTCCTCTTGTCGTCGCATGATCTATTCACTCCTGGCGTCCATCTCTCGTCTTTGTTGCTCAAATGCAGCCTTTTGTCTAGCCATTTCTTCAGCAAATGACTCCTGTCGGGCATTAAATTGTGACATTTCCTCCTGGAAAGCCCCCATGGCTTCCTGGAGCTGTTCAACCTCTGGAGTCACGTCCTCAAGCAAGACTCTAGGCTCAGTCTCATGGTCTTGAGGACCAGGACCTTCTGCTCTAGCAGGCTTTTTAGAGGAACCTGGCTTCTTGGAGGCCGCATTGGTGTTCTTAGGCGCCATAATGCTACGGTGATTGTCTGTTTTTCTCTTTAGGCTCTCAATAAAAGCACCAAAATGTTGACCGCGTTTTTGGCCAACGACGTGTAGACGTCAAAACGAAAAAAAAAACCTTCAAGAGAAAAAATACGACACAGACAATTTTTATAGTGGTTCAGCCCCAATGTGTTGGTAATAGCCTAGTCCACTTACAGTTATGATTATGAATCTACACTCAAGATCAGATGAACCTGAATCAATTGAGTTTCTTCAGTGCAGATGAAAAGAATACAATATTTCTTTCAAGATTCAAATATTCTCTCAGTCAAATTCCCATCCCTCTCTGATGCCATGAGCTTTGTATTTATAAGCCCAAGATCGTACAAATGCAGTCCCTCATAATCAGGATCTTTCTATTATTCTTTCAATATTTTAATTAATAATAACATCTAAAATACAACAATATGCGATTCTTTAGGATAATATGAGAGATTCCCGCGCAAGTATAACTGATTCTAGCTAAAGCCGTTACTGGGATCTTTTGCGTTGCACTGTTCTGTTTAGCCGGTCCACATCACACCCAGAAGGAAAACTGAAGGGTCAAAACACTTCACCGGTCGGCCACACCCTCACTGGTCGACCAAGACAAGTGACTGGTCAGCCAAACACATGTCTGGTCGGCCAAACACTTGACTAGTCGGACAAGCACCTAACCGGTCGGACAAGCACCTAACTGGTCGAACAAGCACCTGACTGGTCGAACAAGCACATGACTGGTCGGTCAAGCACATGACTGGTCGGTCATGACACTTGACTGGTCGAACAAGCACCTGACTGGTCGGACAAGCACCTGACTGGTCGGACAAGCACATGACCGGTCGGTCAAGCACATGACTGGTCAGTCAAAAATCTTCACCAGTCTACTGGATCATTCCTAAGCCTGATTACCCAGCCATTCCTTGCCATTTGTCACTTCTATTGCCACGTCATCGTTTTCAAATTTTGGGGATAACAAGGGGTCAAACGGTATTTTAGTCCCATCTCATTGTAGACCGTCTATAGAGGATTGAGTGATAATTATGGTTGTAACAATTGATGACTAATAACGTATCTATATTGGTTGCAGAGTGTTCTATGAATTCAATAGTGCAATTCTGAGCCTTTAGTGGAGTCACGAGGAATTAATAAGTTAGTAAATTTATTTGTTAAATTTAAGATAACTTATTGGAGCTTGATTTCATAAGCCCATGATCCCCACTGTACCTTGGATAAAATCATCTAGATAGTCCCAATTAATTGATTTAATTATCAATCAGAATTATCAAAGTTTACCAGGTCAATTTTGGATAGTTCCACAGAGTTATACAATTTAGAGAAGAAAAGAGATTTTATGACTGATTTATTAATTAGGAAAAATTGGTGTCTTAATTTAATAAATAAGTAAAAAATCAAAGTTCAAATTATAAATAATTAATTTGAGAAAGGATTTAAATAATTATTTATTTAATTAAATCGATTATAAATTCTACAGGCCTTGATTTTAAGTTCAATGGGCTTATAATTAAATGGGAAATTTCAAGAGCCTAAAGCCTATGAGAATTTCGACCTAATGGCTAATATTATATATTATTTTATTGATTTTTTAATTAAAATAAATGACCTAATTTGAGCTTAGATAAGGAATGCTAAATGAGAGTTGAAATCACTTGTTTGAGAAGATCAGAAGATCTATTCTTGATGCTCTAGGTTTTAGATTTTCTCTACAGCATAAGTCTTTTTCTAAGCCTCAATATTCTCTTCTATTATTATTCTCTTTGTATCTATCTCATGTGTTGAGAATTGCCCACTCTAGTCTAGGTGATTCTAAGGATACTTTGGAAGACTGTGAAGAAATTTGAAGATCGGTTCAGTTTCTTGGTGATACCTTGTGACAGAAATGATACAAGGGTTAGAGAAACTGAATGAATGACTAATACATTCGGATGCATATAATATAAGTGTTATTATCATTATCTCTATTTAAATTCAATTATAGAAACATATTCTAAGTTGCCTTATATTAATTTGTTTATTATAAGATTTACATGAACATAATTAAGATAATGTATAAGTTTTCCCAACAACTGGCCTCAGAGGCTTTGGTAATCTTTATTTTCATTAATGAACATGTATGAAATTGATTGATATGTTAGGGTATTAATTGGATGGTACATTGGTGCATTTATGTTTTCTTATGTAAATTTAGCAATAATTTGGTTGTTTTTTGCTTGTTTTGGGATTGAAAAACTGCATATATTTAAAAAAAAAAAAAAAAAATTGGACTGATTGAGCAGTGTGCCTACTGGGCACGCATGAAAAAGTCATCGGGACCCCCGTCGTACGGACGTCCGTACGAATCCGTACGGCGTCGATGCCGGACCCTGCGGCGGCACTTTTTCACAAAAAAAAAAACAAAAAACAAATTTTTTTTTTAAATTGAATATTTTGTGCAATTAAGTTTAAAATATTTAAAATTGATTATCTGATTATTTTAGATATTTTATTTTTTAAAATATTTTGAATTTGTTATCTGATAATCAAGATATTTTTTTATTTTGTTATAAATGAAATATTAGAATTAGTTAACTGATTATTCAAGATATTTTTATTGCTTAAAATATTTGAAATTGGTTATCAGATAATTCTAGATATTTTAAATTTAGGTAAAATATATTTTGATATTTTAAAATTTATTAAAATATTTAAAAATAAAATATCTTGTCAATCCTAACAACTTAACAGCCTAGTTTAAATAAATTAATAAAATTGAATTTTATTTAATAAATTCTATTTTAGTTAATTTAATATTTTGCAACAAGTTTAATTAACTATATTGAATTTTGTCTGATGAATTCTATGTTAATTAATTATGGTATTTTTGCAAAATAGTATATTGTTGTGGTATATTTGCATAATTTAATAATACATGCTCATATAGTAACATGTTAGGCTCATCCAATCAGTAACATATCAAGCATCATTATTAAGTTATTTTTTGCATTTTGGCTTTAAATATAAGTATAATAATGACCCAATTTTTGTGTTTGAAAAATATGGGAAAACTCAAATAAAATTTTCATAAAATGTTAGGTTTTATTTGGACCCAATTGAATATGTAAAGTTTAAATTCCTCTCTTGTGGGTGGTTTCTCTTATGAATGTCAATTTGCTTTGCATTATTAGATTGAGCCTAATCAATTAATAACAATTAATAAAATGAATGTTTAAATTCCTGTCTTTTTGACCTTGTATGGAAGTATGGGGGTCTTAGTAGTGGGAACGACATACTGGACCCAGCCCTCCTCCATACAAGCTCAATTGTTAAGGCCCATTTGCCAGAGTTAGACTAAATTGTATAGGTTCATTATAATAGTTAAACCTAAATATTGATTAGCAATAAATTAATTATAGTTTAATTGAATTTGTTTCAATGTGACACTTTAGAATTAATAAAAAATTATAGGACTTTGGTTTTAAAAAAATTTATTTTTACAATTTTTTGGAGAACCATGGTAATTAATTTTAGGAAAATTAATAATAAAAATACTATTTTTAATTAAATAATGAGCTTATTTTAAGAATAATATTCGATATCCACCGTTGGTTTAACAATGTCAATAGCTTAATGGGGCCTCGAGACGGTTTGATTCATCCCCCTACGAAATGTGTTCATTAGTTATTTTGACAAGGTTAAATTTCGAAAGATAAATAATTATAGGTCAAATTCTACTAGACTCACCCCTACGGTGACTACTAGGACTAAATCTATGATTATCGAAACCATGGGTCTAGCTCATAAAATAAGAGATTTTGTTTTCTTATTTTGATAGAATAGTAGGTTGTTAATAATGGTGTCCATTATTAAATGAGTTTACAACTCTATTTAACTAATGATATTTTTTTACTCTCGCCAACTGGGACATGAATATCATAGATTAGTTAAAAACCTAAAGAAATAAAGATATGATTATTTTGGTTTTTCTTTTCCATATCTTACATATTTATGGTATATGTTGAGCTATTTCTTGAAATTAGAGTGAATAGAAGCTCTATTGAGCAAAAGTGATTGATTTCTATTTTATTGATAATTTGTAGTTTTAAGTATGGCTGTGTCTACTCCCATCCTTTCTCAACTTTCTATGGAGAAAACTTCCTTAAGTGGAAGCAGAATATCAACATAGTGTTGATTGATGACAACGCCAAGTTCATCATGACTGAGGAATCCCTAGAAGTTCCAATTGAAAGAGCTCCCAAGTCTGCAAGAGATAAATATGAGCGTTGCCAGGCAGCTAATAACAAGGCACGACATTACATGCTGACTAGTATGGTCAACACTCTCAAGACAAAGATGGAGACTGTCAAGACGGCCTATGAAATCATGGATCAGCTCCAAGACATGTTCGATGCAAAGCATGTGCAGACTCGATTTGAGGCTACAAAGAAATATTCCAATGCTCGAATGGCATCGTCTCAGCACTTTCGTGATGCTCATCAAGATGACCAACTACTTTCAGGTAGCTAAACTGCATGGAGAAATTATAGATGAGGAGTGTTGACGCGGTTTTTCGCCAACAGTTTATTACGTAATTAGCTGGAATAAATTAGTGCTTAAGGATAAACCGTAATAAGAATAATAACATTTAGGGATGTTAATAAAGAAATATTAAGAACACTCGTTCCTTTTTACGTGGTTCGGGGTCTAAAATCCCCCTAGTCCACGAGTCAATATTATTACTATATATCTCTCTATATTTTGGCAGAGTATTTGCGTTACAGAGAAAAAACCCAACCCTTTCCCTATACAAGGTCTTGGTATATATAGAAGAACCATCCCAGGATAGGGGCCGAGGTCATCACGTGAATACAAATCCTTCTTGTCACTTGTCTTACACAAATGATGGATATTATAATTTACATTAAGGTATGGTCTAATCATTAGGTAAAAATGATCATGGGTCGTCTGGCATAATCGGACATGTGATGTTTGATCATGCACGTTTATATTGCGTGTCCGAGAGTTCGGGGATAAACGTACATGTAATGTATGACCACGCACGTTTATATATAACGTATCCGGGTTTATAAAGGCTCCTGGAAATGGCAGATCTTCAGCGTACCCTGACCTGGACATAGCACCAGCTTGCGTCTAGGATGCGATGCTTTATATGCATCTCTAGATCGTGTCTTCATGCTTCGTATTCCTCAGCTCGTGTGATTACCTGGGGAGTCGCACTGCCTTCGCAGAGGAGATATCAACTGGTAGATCCTTTTAGTACTGTTCTTAGCTAGCCAGTTGTACTCGAGCTGCATAAAAGACTCGGGTTGAATATCAGGGCGAACAAAGAAAAATTCATAATTGGTTTCTACCCCTTCAATCTGTTCATTCTCCCTAAGGAGTCAAAATCTACTTTAAGTTTGTTAGAAATAATATAGTGGAGAAGAACGAAACATATATATTAATATATTTAATTGAAGAATGGAAATACAAAAAATACAATGCAAAGAATAAACCAAAGCCGAGGCACGCAAAACACGCTTTCCTTAAAGCAGATTTGCCCCCTCTACCTGAACGGTGCTAGGATTCGTGAGCAACCACTTCCCGGGATACAACAACTATCAAACAGAACGAAAGCACCAATGTGTCTGCTTAGCCAAACTAGAAACAAACCTTCCCTATATCACCAGAAAATACTACAAAGACTGAAGATAGAAAATGACCAAGACTATTGTGTGTGATACTTTGTATTTGTGTGTCCTAGAATGAGAGGAGAAGCCTCCTTTTATAGGCTTCATTGAGAGTTGAAAATATGTTTGAATCAAGTGCATTAATGTCAAAATATCCAACAAATCTGAAATCTTAAGTTTGAAAATCAATCAGAATTAATCACACTTATTCTGGATGTAACGACCCAGATTTTTAAGACTCAATAATACGGAAATATAAATGTTTTCATTTAACAAAATGTCTCAAAAACCCGTATAAAAAAACTTTTTAAAAAGTCATATGGCCATACTTAACATTTAATTACAAACATATTTTATAAAGAGTAGAGTGAGCCTAGTTTAGGAAAATTACACAACATTTCCAAAAATAAAATGATTTCCTAAAAGGTCGGTCCACATGTACATTCACAAGGTAGAATCCAGTGCTCATTGCTCTGCCTTGCCCTTGTTCTTACCTACAACAGGAAACAACTAGGTAAGCGAAAACGCTTAGTAAGTTCAACTTTAAAACAAAAGCTTGCAGAGAATTAGGGTTCCGGATCCATCCAGACCCTACACAATCAATTTCAAGAACGCAAAAGCGTCCTGACAAACTTATGGTCATGCCTAATAACCAACGACAAATTATTTCATATAAACAGATAAATTCCTGCACTCAGAAAATCCCAGAGCAAGTAGATATATTATATCACAACTATTTCTTATCAACAAATAAATCCATGCACTCAGAAAATCCCAAAGCAAACAGATATATTATATCACAACTATTTCTTATCAACAAATAAATACCTACACTCAGAAAATCCCAGAGCAAGTAGATATAATATATCACAACTATTTCTTATCAACAATTAGGGCGTAACACGCCCTCCAGCATAAATGTTAATCTATAAGAGAGAAACGAGTCTCAACACTAAGATCTAGCCAATAAATATCCCCATCAAGGGTAACTATCGTGTTACCTAGGGCATCGCTACTTATCCAAGAGTGTAATCGAAGTTACACGGTTTTACAGAGACTTCTATGTTAATCAGTGGTGCTGGTGAGCAGTTACCCCTAGGGTGTTAAGCCTCACTCAAACTTGGCAACCCCTAGTATCTCTAGGCACTCTCACTAAATGGCCAATATTCACGGCTACTATCCGGGAATAACTTATCAGAGCACTTGCTCGGGTTCTAACCGTTCACTGATTAAGTAAGGATGAGGGCCCCTAGGTCCCATTCATTTTGGCGCCCCTAGGTTTAACTAGCAATCCTCACCTCTTGGCCACTCGTCGTGGTAATGGACCGAACATAATAAAATCAAACAGTGTGACGAGGATCGACCGTCTAGGATATGTCGGATATCTACCGTTCATATTTTCTAAATCAGCACCCACTAGACTAACGTCTCTAAGCAACTTTCTACGAAAGTGTATATATGTGCATGTGTCCCTATACTAACATACAATACAATAGTCGTTTCATGTTGCAACCACACAATATAAGTTGACTTATTTAGAGTCCTTAGCTCTCAGCAGGATTTCACCCTCCAATATATAGTCCAGTTATCCTTTAGCCAATATTGTAATTATCCATACAATATACTCGAATTAATAATGGCGCTTCATAATTCATCATTATTATTTTGGGCAGTTTGATCATTTTAAAAATTATTTGTAAGGATTAATGATCCTTATTTAGATTTAAACCCATTAAGGAAATTCATACAAAGATATTTGAGACTAAACCATAAGTCTCGGGGAGACCTATCCTATGGTCTCGATATCTAGGCTCGGGTATTCCCACAATCCGCAAAAAATCTTATTCTTTAAAGGAAATGATATTAACGCGTACTTTCAACAAGTCAGTTAAATATATAGAAGATTTTAGCCAGTATTATATCCAAAAAATACTAATTAAATTCATTAATTATTTTTTTCAAGAAAATAACTCTTAAGTTTCCTTTTATTTTTCTTAAGGTTTTAATCTCTAAAAATCGTTTTAAGAAAATAGCTTAATTTATCTTAATTAGCAAAACCTTTAAAAATTTCTCATCTTGACTAGTTAATTTTCCGAAATCGATTAATCAAGTTTACTTACTAGAAGAATAATTTACTTAATTATTTTATCAAAATATAGGGTTTTAAACCCTCTTTTAATTTATTAACTTATTAATAAATTAAATCTTTTATTTTTAAAAAGAATAAAAATAATTCACACTAAACTCAAAGTGGTATTTCAGGTCAAAATATGTTTTCAAGACTTACCAAGTTTTTATCTTGCAATAAGCAAACTTACACTTTTTATCTTAAGCTCCAAAATCTTATTTTTACACTAAGTGTGGAAAACTCTATTTTTCACATTTTTAACTACATACTTTGCTAGTTCATAACTTGAAATTTATTTACCCAATTGTTACCAAAATTCCCAATTCCATTTTTGGTATGCCATTTAGGTCTTTGTAAAATCTTAAGTCGAAAGGAACATTTTTTATTGGTGAAATTATTTCCCAACAATGAGGTAAAAATGACATTATTTTTAAGTCCTTAATTTTTCCAAACTTTGACACTTAATAACTTTCAAACATTTCAGTATTTTGTTACCAAATTTTACAGTGGAATACTAGGTTATGCCAAGAATATGTCCACCAAATTTTAGAAAAAACAGGGTTTATTTGCCCTATACAATGGCTGTCCAAACTTGGTCCCAAAATTAAGAATACGAAAAAACTGTTTTTTACTTCAACTTTGAAATAGCATAACTCACTCATCTTTAAACATTTTTTAGTGTTTCAAAAGCTCAATTTTATGTACTCAATCTCAACAACATCACAGTACAATAAAATTTTACAAAATCAATATATAGTGGATGCTTGAACCCTTGGAAGTCACAGCTCAAAATATGTATTTTGTTTTAGGATTTCCAACAAAACCCTTGGGGGTTTTGGTCCCTATTTTCAAAAATCAGTACACTAGCATCATAAAAATTATAAAACAACTATCATAACCTTATTACATCACCAATAAGAAACTTTAAGCATTAAATATACAAAATAATGCTTAAAAATAAAATCCATACAATAACAACCACCAAAAAGTAAACTTTTTTACCTCTTGTTGTTCTTGCTCTAGGTTTTGATGTTCCTACTAGCTTTGAGTCCTTCAAAACTCTTTCAAAAGCTTAACAAACTCCCCCCAACAACATAGATAATTAGCTATTGAAAGACCTATGGTCAAAAACTTTACAAAGTCAAGTTTTTTGAAACTTTACCTTAGGAAACCCTTCCTAGACCAAAGCTTAGGCTTCCAAGCTTTCTTAGTGTTCTTGAAGTTGAAGATGGAGAGAAAACTTGAGAGAGAGTTTCAAAAGAGATGAGAGTGATTGTGAGAGAGAGGGGGTCGGATTTGGGGGGGGGGGGGGTTAGAAGTGTTTAGACTACTCTAAAATATCCTAAAACACTTGAGTGTTTTACTATCCACCTGCCATTAAGCCTAATATTTAAAATGGGATTTAAAACTTAATTTTGTTCACACCATTTAAAACCCCACATGGCCGGCCACCACTTTCTCTATATATGTAATTATTTTTATTTTTTATTTTTTATATATAAAGGTTAATAAATATTTGCTAAGAAGAAAAATCTAAATTGACTTCCTATAACATTTTTCACTCTTATTAAGTTTTAAAAACAAAACTTAATATATAATAATTAAATAAAATGTCTCTCACATTTAATTTAATTAATCACACAATAAAATTTAACATAAGGTCCATTCGTGGAATAAAATTCCTCAATTCGGTAAAATTAAGCATTTAACACAAAATGCCCTAAAATTTCCATTTTCCTTTAGGTTTATTATTTTTGACCAAAATTTAATTTTTATGAATGTATTTTATGCCCAAAATATATTTGCCATAGTTTTTCATTTTATTTTCCGAGATTTTTACCCGATCAGGGTTTTTGTGTCGGTCCAAGACCGAAAGTCTTATGTTGACTTTTAATCACAAAATTCACAATTTGACTAGCAATTACTCATGGAAATAAATTCCAAACAAATATAATATTATTTAAAATAATATTCTTAACTCGGGGAAAAAAATCCCGACCCAAGTCGTTTAAAGGTACCCAAAAACGCAGGACGTTACAATGGTAATATCAGTAGTTACCCAAAGTGATTTTCTGAATATCAATCAGAATTAATCACACTTATTCTGGTAATATCATTTGTTACCCAAAGTGATTTTCTGGCAATCAATCACAATATTCTGATATCTCAATTTTGACTAAAATGATTTGCCAAAATCAATTTGAATAAATCACACAATATTCAGGTAATATCATCTTTAATCAAAGTGATTTGTTGAATCATTACCATTTTATGCGTCAATTTCTCATTCACTTAATTTTTTCCAACACTTTGCTCAGTGAGTATGCAGTTATTACTGTAAGCTTAGTGCCGAGAGACGTACTTTACTAGACATCGACCGTACATATGGTGTTGGTGATGCAAATTACTTGATACAGTTGGTATTGAATGCCTTTGTGATTATTGAATATATGTGGCTATGACTTATGAGTTATGCAAATTGTTATTTATATGAGTGACATATATGTGATATGATTTATCAATCCTATGAATTATTATATATATACATGTTGTGATTATTATGTATGTCTTGTGGAACTTTTCTTGTTGGGTCTTGGCTCACGAGTGTTGTATGGTGCAGGTAAGGGCAATGGGAAGGTCGACCAACCATGAGTTGGGAGCTTTAAAGCACCATGTACATGTTTGGTCTGTTGAGGGACTTAGAGTAGAAGTCTATTTTGTAGCTTAGGTTGACTATGTTTGTACATTTGACTGTAATTAAACTTTGTGTAAACTCTTTTTGGGATCCCTTATATACATTTAAAGTTTTAATAAAGAAGTTTATATCATTTAACTAAAAATTTTAATACTTAAACTTTTAAGAAATTTTTAATCACACTTTTGAGTCCAAATAACTTGCTTAGTGAGTTGAATATTATTTTAAACACACAGTGTAACCGTCTTAAATTAGTAAAGCATTACATTTTTTTCTTCTATGTTCGAGATTCAAATTTTGGATATTTTAGTGTTTTGTGTATTATTTACTTTGTGTTTTGATGACTAAATTTGTCATGCTAATGGTTGAGTTCGTTTGAGTTTACTGTAATACTGTTATATGGTTTTTTATGTTGCCGACCTAGTTTAGTTTGGTTAGTTTTGGCCTTGTGTCATTTTTTTGTAACTTAGTTGTTTTGCAGGTTGGTCTCTGCTTCTCTTTTTCTATCTTCATGTTTATTTGTTCTTCTGTCGTCCTTGTGTTCTTGTACAGTTGTACCCATGCTTTTTCGTTAATATATATGTTGAGCCTCTCTCATTTGGCCAACTTCATAAAAATAAATAATAGATCTTTCAATTTTGATGTCCCAGACACTAAAATATCCAAAATATGAATCTTGAACAAAGAAGAAAAAAAAAATCAGACCCATTAGTAACACAAAGTTAATCATTCATGAAAACGAAAAAGTAAATAATACTCAAATACATAAGGTTTCCCAATCCAAAGCAAGAAATCATGAAACTAAACCATATTTCAAGAATCCAAGACAACTAAAAGGAATGAGTGAAGTCTTTTAAAAAAAAAAAGGAATGAGTGAAGACTTTCCATTTACTCGTAATGTTTTAGATTATCTCATTCACCTAGAAGAAAATGAAGTAGATATTCAAGTTTGGGAATAATATTTCATTGCTAAAGAAAGTTCTAGATTATATATAAATAAAATAAAAACCCGAACTCTGATCAAAATAGAAGAGGTAAATGATCTTTTTTATAAATAGTTTTTTCTTTATTACGTGGAATAGATGATTAGGTGGACTTGCCAAAAGAATCACATGTGGATGGTCTTAAAAATTCAATAGTGCTGAATAGCCCTCCTCAAAAAGTAAAGTAGGTATACGAAAAAAAAAAAAAAGTTTATGGTATCAGTCGCTAACCGTGCACTTGCACTTGCACTAGGAATCAAAAGAGGCCACTCCAACTGCCACGTGTCAATAGAATGTGAGGTTGGCTGCTGTCCCAGGCATAATGCGACATAGGTGATCACAACGTTCATACAATCAATCACCTGGCATATAAACACAGAAGCCGCCAAACGAACACTGAGTAGCACCACCAAAACCCAAAACCACTTCTGTGGGAAAGAGCTCAGCCTCAGCCATGGCGTCTTTCTCCTCAGCGATCTCTAACCGTGGAAACTTTCTTTCTCCTAAAGCATTGCCTCATGAAGCGAAGCACAAGAAGATCTGCTCCTCGCAATGTCGAACGCTTTATCTCCCTCTTCATCGCTCTCCTATTGGCAGGTACTGCTGCTACTTCTTATAACCATTTTCATGGAAGGTTTAGCCATGGAAACTACAATTATGGAGCTTTTACTTGTTTCGCCTTCACTTTATTGAATGTAAGAAACTAAGTATATTGTTATGAATGGCCATTGATTTTAGATTTTAAAAAGATTCCTCAACAGCTGAAATTAAAGTTTTTTCTTTTAACGATACGTAAATTTCGGTGACTATAGCTTAATTTTTCGTAAGAATATTCTGATTTTGGAGTTTTAAAGATTGCTGAAAATGGAATCCACATATTTTGTGGGTGTGTGTGAGCATATTTAAATATTTGTGTTGTAATTTGTGAGAACCAAATTCTTTGCAACAAATGCCAAAATTAAAAATTTCAAAAAACAATTGCCCAAACTTTACAAATATACTTTTGTTTGTGTAAGAAGAGTAACGGTAATGTCCAGAGTTATGCATGGTACTCTTAATCCTGTCTGTGTTTCCGGAACTTTCTGAACTATTGAGTAAGGTTTGAAAGCTCCAGAGGCAGTAGCAAGTTACTACTGGAGCATGTGCTTCCTTGTAGTATTTGATTGTGGTTGGTGCTTTGGTTTTCATTCTGAATTAAGTTGTGAGGTGCTTATTATTTATTTTATATATGTTTTTATTTATTCATTAATATTTTTTTTTTGTTTCTCTGTGATTTGAAGGGTTTTTGTTATTATTTTTTATTTTTCATTTGATGAACTTATTTTGAATGTTTCAGATTGGATGTTATTACCCAGTTGGAAAGAAAAAGAAAAGTGACATCAACAACTAAAATATTTGCCTCGGTTACAGGTTCATTCTCTGTCTTCTCTTAAGAATCGTCCTTGTGATCTTTTAAAAGATTTTATCTTATCGTAGTACGATTCTGTACTCCCCCTTATTACTTTCTCTTATAATAATACAAGCAGTGTATTGTTGTTTTGTTTAAAAGATTTATCTCATCATATAATTTCTTTCCCTTAATTTATTGACAGATACGCCAGTTGAGACGTCCCCTGAAATAGTTAAGCTTTCTAAAGCTGGTGTTTGGTCTGTCCACAAGTTTGGTGGCACCTGCGTGGGAAACTCAGAAAGAATTAAGAATGTTGCAAATATAGTTTTGACTGATGATTCAGATAGTAAGTTGGTTATTGTCTCAGCCATGTCTAAAGTAACAGATATGATGTACGATCTCATCAACAAGGCTCAGTCACGGGATGAGTCCTATTTATCTGCATTGGACGCTGTTTTAGAAAAGCATAGATTAACGGCACTAGATCTGCTTGATGGGGATGACCTTGGTACTTTCCTATCAAGATTGCATCATGACATCACTAACCTAAAGGCAATGCTTCGAGCAATATATATTGGTAATACCATTAGATTTATCTCTCTGTTCTTTACTTGTCAATTGATTTGTGATGATATCCATCAACTTGACTTTTGCTCTCTACAACTTTCATTGACTTTTGGTCTGGCAGATATGTTTTACTTTGTCTTTAGTTCAGATATTTTTTACTTTGTCTTTAATTTTGTTTAAACTTATATTAGCATTATATTTATCATTTTAATTTACTAGCTTAATTTTTGCAGCTGGTCATGCAACTGAATCTTTTAGTGATTTTGTTGTGGGACATGGAGAGCTATGGTCTGCTCAGATGTTGTCATATGTTATTAGAAAGGTCTGTTGATTTTATACTCATTATTTAAGTAGCAGGTGCTGAATGCATATGTTCTCGCTTTATAATCAATATATATATATTTCTATTTTCTTCTTGCAGGCTGGAGTAGACTGTGGATGGATGGACACAAGGGAAGTTCTTATTGTAAACCCTACTAGTTCTAATCAAGTTGATCCTGATTATGAAGAATCTAGGCAAAGACTTGAGAAGTGGTATTCAAAAAATCCATTCAATACGATTGTTGCAACTGGTTTTATTGCTAGCACACCTCAAAATATACCTACTACATTGAAGAGAGATGGAAGTGATTTTTCTGCAGCTATCATGGGTGCTCTATTTAGAGCCCGTCAAGTTACCATTTGGACTGATGTTGATGGTGTGTATAGTGCAGACCCCAGAAAAGGTTTGTTGCAATTACTCTCAATTAAATACCTGTCAACAACAAGCCACCTAACCTACATTAATAGAATCTTATGTTGCTTGCTAATTGTGGTGGTTATTGTGTCAAAGTGCCATAACATAAACGACAAACAAGATTTCTTGTGCAGTTAGTGAAGCTGTGATTCTGAGGACATTATCTTACCAAGAGGCTTGGGAAATGGTGAACTTTACTACTCATTATTGTCAATGTCATGGGTTCTCATCTCATTCATATATGATATATTTAATATGGACTTTATATCTGTACAGTCTTATTTTGGGGCCAATGTTTTGCACCCACGCACAATCATTCCTGTGATGAAATACGATATTCCAATTATAATAAGGAATATTTTCAACCTTTCTGCACCTGGAACAAAGATTTGCCGCCCTCCTGTTATTGATGAAGATGGTCAGAGCATGGAGTCCCTTGTCAAAGGGTTTGCAACAATAGACAATTTGGCCCTTGTAAATGTTGAGGGGTGAGTTGCATGCTGTGGTTTACTGCTTGTAATCTTTACAGGCAATGTGCTATTTTTACTTTAGGTTTGTCTTTTTAACACCTTGGTCTCTTGCCAGAACCGGAATGGCTGGTGTTCCTGGTACTGCTAGTGCCATATTTGGTGCTGTAAAGGACGTGGGGGCCAATGTTATCATGATATCTCAGGTGCTGTCTTGTAAGTTGTATCCACTTAACATCACTTTGAAATAAAGTTAACATATGGTTCTTGCAAATTTGGTTATTGTAGGCTAGTAGTGAGCATTCTGTGTGCTTTGCTGTGCCTGAGAAGGAGGTAAATGCTGTTGCTGAGGCTTTGCAGTCCAGATTTCGTCAAGCTTTGGATGCTGGGCGCCTTTCTCAGGTTCTTATGTTTTTTTTATTGAATTTCTTGAGACAGCACATTGACTGTTATCTTGCTTAAGTAGGTTGTCTTATATTGATTTCGTGGTCTTCTAGATATTGTTATGCGGAAATAAATTGTCTCATTCGTGGTCTTCTATAATTCCTTTATAATGATGGGGAGTATTATTGTGGAAAAAGAGATTAAGATAATTGATCTCTGATAGACTTTTGATATCAGATTACATGCTTATTTATAGGCCATTCTACAACATATCTCAGTAGAGAGAAAATAGCACAAATTTTTCTTCTTTAGAAGGCATTTTTGAATATTTAAATATTAGTAAAATACATATATTCCAACACCCCTCTCAAGCTAAGATGCATTTGTGGGCTCCAGGATCAAACTTAGTACAGTGAGGACCTAGATATGAACATAGGAAGTACATCTGAATGTTTTGAGTAGTAAATTTGAGAGAAGATGAGTTTGAGGATAAAAATGAAGAAGAAGAGAGATAGGGGCTTACATTAATACCCGAGATGGCATTTGATTAATGAGATATGTTGCGGTTAGGATAGCTTCCCCCCTAGAATTGCTTTGGAACATAGGTAGTAAACGTAAGGGCTCGGGCTATGTCAAGATGTCGATTTTTCCTCTTGACAATCCTATTTTGTTGGGGAGTGCTTGACAAGAACTTTTGTGAATAATGCCATTAGAAATTAAAAATTCTCATATGATAGAACTAAAATATTCTGATTCATTATCAAAATCAAGGACAAGAGGTTTAGAATTAAGCTGATTTTTTATTATGGAATAATTTTTTTTAAACGTTGCTGCAACATCAAAATTTTCTTTTAAGAGATATACTCAACTCAAACATGTATGGTCATCAATGGAAGTAATAAACCTTTGGGTGTTTGTTGGATTTTGGACACAAGAAGGTCTGCACACATCACTATGAATTTGAAATGCTTTACGTGGTCTTGAACGAAAAACAATTCTCAATTTGACCATGCACCTTGTCCAAGTCTCGATTGAGACTGTAATGAAAGTGAATAAATGCTCTTTGTCCATCATTTTGTTGTCATAACGAAATCATCAGATCAGTTTCATTCATTATCGTGGAAGATCAATTTATTGTCATAAATTATGCAAGATGCTATGGGACTCCGTCACAGAGCGATGCCCTGTTTCTAGTCTGGGAGTGCAGACTTAAGTTCAAAAACTTGAGCTGAGTTTTCTAAGTTAGAGAAAGTCTCTCGAACAACCTCTCACACGTCTAGTCTCGGCTTCCATGCAATTGATTAGCCAAGCAATGATCATTGAGTTTTCAAAATCTCATTTGGAATAGGCAGCATGGTTAGAATCAGGTGGTGGAATGTTGTCGGTGAGGTATCCCAGATGTCCTTTGCCGCGGAGATACAAGATTGTTGATCATGACCACAGTAGGAATTGAGGCCATTTAGTTTGTGAATGGTGGTTTGAAGAGGAGGATTATCAAAGGGTAAAAATGCTAAAACAGTTTCGGGGAAAGGCTGGGACAAGTAGATGAACTATGCTCTTGTAGTTTGGTCACTGGTTTTGGCCATTGTTGAGGAAGGAAGAAAGGGATGCTCAGGCTATGGCTTAGGTCAGAAAGATTGCTCTGATATCATGTGGAAAAAGAGATTAAAATAATTGATCTTTGATAGACTTTGATATCTGATATTCCGGTTACATGCCTATTAAAAGGCCATTCTACAACACATCTCAGTATAGAGAAATTAGCACCAACTAACAATCTAACCCTAGGTTTAAGGAATCTAACTAAGAAATAGGAAGTATAAATTTAAATACTAAATAGTTTTGATTATCTCCTTTTGAAATAATTTCTGAATATTTAAATATGAGTAAAATACATCTTATCACTTCATGACAATTTTTTCAATGCTTTATTAACCTATCTTTTAATCTATCCTCTCAGGTTGCCGTCATCCCAAACTGTAGCATTTTGGCAACTGTTGGCCAGAAGATGGCAAGTACTCCTGGTGTTAGTGCTACTCTTTTCAATGCATTGGCCAAGGTTAGAAAATTGTGACTTTGGAAGCTACTGCGAAAAAAAAATCTTTTTTAAATGAGATCATGTTAGACATACTAATAAAAATTGTAAATTGTTAATTCAGAGAACATTATTGTCGACCTCATTTTGCATTGAATAATGTCTTTGGTTATCATTTAATTCCCTAGACAATTTGATCCAAGTTTGTGTTTGATTGCAGGCAAATATCAATGTTCGTGCTATAGCTCAAGGCTGTTCTGAGTACAATATTACAGTAGTGGTAAAGCGAGAAGACTGTATAAGGGCCCTAAGAGCTGTTCACTCTAGATTTTATCTATCACGAACCACAATAGCAATGGGAATAATTGGGCCTGGATTGATTGGTGCCACATTACTTGATCAACTAAGGGACCAGGTGCTTTCTTTAGATAGGTCTTTCGTATTTCATTACCATTTTTATTACTTTTGCTCTATTTCGTGTGTATGCTAGCATCTGTTTTATCATTAACTGAAAAATAAAATAGTAAAATCTGTTGTGGTTATTTATTATTAATCTTGTTTTCTAGTGTCCCAACCAATATTTGACTATTTTTCTGAGCACTGCTTTGATATAAACCAGCACTTGGGATACTTTTTTTGTTTTGATTTCGCAGAGTTCTTGTTTAACTAGGCCTATCAGAGAATCTCTTTGATATAAAATTCATATTCCTAGCTGTATGCCCTGGATTTCCCACGGGCTGTTTAGCAGGACGATCCTCGGACTAAACATGATTTAGCCCGAGGCTCCCACAAGCCAGAGGCTTTATCTTTAGGACGGGCCCTTTCTAGCTCGAGGGGATGGAGTTTCCTGCTCCCTCTTGTTGTCCCAGGAGCTGGAAACAACATCCGGCGACCACTGACGGATCGGCTCGGGTTATGGATTGCTCCGGTAGCGAGCTTCTCAGGAAGCTCTGACCCTATGGGAAGTCAACACGCAAGATAAACGTGCATAATCCTGCCATCACGTGTCCGATATCCTCCTGACTTCTCGGACACGCCGCAGGAACGTGCGTATTCAGACACCCACGGACGGGTTGGGCCGTGCGGCCCATTATCTCCTTCCATACTGATTAGACCACACTTGTGTGTCAGGTTTAGGAAGTAATCATGAATATCACAGACTTGATATGACAAATGGTAGGATCACGGGATGACCTCCCTACCAATTTCCAGGTGCCTTCTCCTATAAATATGGAGACCCTGGAAATTGACAGGGGGTTGGAAAAAATAGTCTTGTAAGAACTATATATTTGGTAAACCAATTACCCAGAAAAGATCAATAATATTGACTAGTGGAGTAGAAGGATTTTTAACCTTCGAACCACTTAAAAACGTGTTTAAGGTCACCTAGTTCTTTTCACAAAGATTTCATATCTGCGGCGGTTCTACTTTTAAGTACTAATCTCTTTCTCTTCTTCTCTTAATTACCTGTTGCCGAAGAACCGCGTCGAGCTCTTGGACTCGCGAAGCCTCTTTAACCTCGGCCCCGCTGGGGGATTCCCACCAAACACAACGCCCCGCAGACTATTCCCAGGCTGAGACATCTCTTCTGCCAAAGAGCAAAAAACACGGTTATCAGCAATCATACAGAAATAAAGGCAATAAGAAAGCAAATACTAAGGGAGCCCTACCCCCCGAGCTGGAAGAGCCTAGGACGATTATCTCACGAACTGGCGAAGGTTCTAGGTCCGGTTCTGAATCGGGGCTGGACTCTTCTACGTACTGCCTAATCCCCGGAGCGTAGACGCCCCTCTGGAGTGCAGGCCACGTGCGTAAATTGGTCCCGTACTCCTCAAAAATGGCCGACCTAAAGGCTAGGGTATTATCTACTACTACGGTACCCTTGGGCCGACTCTCTTGGTTGTCCAACACGAGCTGGTCAACGCAGTGGAGCAGAAGCGTGTCCAGGTTCGGATTCCTTGGGTGACGATGGACGAGCTGCCTAGGGTTGAACCTAACCAGCCGGGGGTCTGCAGTGGCCCTATCTACGTTCTTAAATAAGTAAGAGTTACCTTGACCGGAAGGACCCGCGGCTGCTCCGGATTGGGCCCTCTCCTCGCTCATCCCCTGGGCGACCTCCAAGCTCCTCTTCCTGTTCCTCACCAGAGGAACTTCCTCACCTTCTTCCTCGCCTTCGTCATCTGCGACCTCCTCCGCGACGGTCGGCCTGTTGTCGCGGGCTGGGGGAGGACCCCGGGGCCTTTTCAAATTCAAAGTCTGATTTGGGAAAATCAGCTTGCAGAATACCATCGCCTCGTCTGTCACGAGCACGCGGTAGTCTTTCTCACTGGGGGGCAGGTTCGCCAGTGTATCGTATTGACCCCCGAGGGTCACGGACTTTTCGGTCCTCGAGTAGATGGCTGCAAGGTTGGTTGAAATCAGAATTGGAATAAGGGACGAGCTAAAATAAGATAACCGTTAAAAGGCGAGCTAAATGGAGGATTACTTACGAGGGCGGTTGAAATAATGATGATCGCAGTTTCGGAACCCAGTAGACATAAAAAACTGGTCTTTGAAGTCGTTTGGATGGCTCGGCAGCTCGATCACTGCTGCTGTGTTAGGGAAGCGGGTTAAGTAATAGAACCCGTCGCCTCGCCCCCGCTGGTCCGGGCTGGCTTTGAGGCAGAAGAAATATAAGATATCAGCAGGAGTGGGGACCTCCCACTCATGCTTTTGGAATAAATACTTCAGTCCCACCAGCAGACGGTAGGAATTGGGGGGGAGCTGAAATGGGGCCAACCCCACATAGTTCAGAAAATCAGCAAAATACTGATCCAGGGGGAGGAAGGCCCCTGCCTTGAAGTGTTCCCCGCTCCAGGCCGCGAACGACTCATCGAGCGGCGTGCAGCTCCTCTCCCCATCCGCAGCAGGTCGGGCGATCACGGAGGTCTTCCCCAGAGGAATGTTGTGGTTAAGGAAGATTTTGGTGATCTTTGCCTGGCTGGTTATCTTCGAGACGATTCTCTCCGCCTCGAAAAACGCGTCAGGAGCCACCTCGGCCTGCTTCTCCACCGCCGGTCCAAAGTAAGGAATTGGCGAGCTGGTCACCACCGCCTTTCCTTTATCCTTCTGGGAGGCCGAACTTCCCACATTCTTCTGTGGCAGATTTCTCTTTGGAGCCATCTGGTCGCCTATCGAACAAAAGAAAACACTTTAGAAAAGGCGACTCAAGCAGGAGAGTGAGGCAAGTATTAAGTACACGAGCTGGGGTAAGCCCAGCCCGTGGAGAGTGGTGCCACGCGTTCCAAGGAACACGCGCCTGTGCCCTCAACAGATCCCAGATTACTCGGAATTCGTGTGTCAGATGGCTCAGAGTAAAAAAAATAAATAAATAAATAAAAAAATTTTGCCTTGGGGGGAAAGTTTCAACAGGCAAGGCGTGGCAAAACCGCTTTTAAGGCGTATTCCCTAAGCTACCCGGTTTTTGCACCCAAAGTTCCTAAGGATCCTACCCAGAAATTGTTCCTAAGAGAGAATCATGGAGCCCATGTTCTAAGGCGATGTCCCATGGCAAGTGTGCCCTAATCAAAGAAGGGCCATCACCCTCCATATCCGCGCGACCCAGAAAACCTCTGCATGTGGCTACAGTAAAAAATTTTACCTAGGCTACAGTGGCATGCTTTCAAAAATAAACAGGGACAGAAGACTTACAGTATAGGGTTGGATGGTGAGCGAGGTTGCTGCGCTGGTAGGAGCTTCGTTGGCACAGTAGTCTCCAAGGCTGTGAAGGAACTCGCACGCTTAAGCTTCGTGAACGGAGAAGATGAGAGCAATGGAAATGAGGGTTTTGTTCTTCGGAAGGTCAGAGAGAAAATAAGGAAATTTGAGAGGTTCTGAATGGTAAGGTGGTCCGTGCGTGGGATGACCACCCCCTTTTTATACAAGGGGGGATCACGTGTAAAAGGCTCCTGGGAGACCCTCCACTCGAAATGTGAAACGACGGCTGGACAGTAGGCCAGGCCATTTAATGCGGTTCTCGTAGAGTGTACCGTCGCCACCCACGGCGTTTCACGTATCAGACGCATGCGAAAAGCACGGAATGCGAAGGGTTGTGGGAGAAGTCTAAAAGCTCCTACTGTGGTCTCCCATGTCTGACGTCATGGACCACGAGCAAGAGCTTGGGGGGCAGATGTACGCCCTGGATTTCCCACGGACTGTTTAGCAGGACGATACTCGGACTAAACATGATTTAGCCCGACGCTCCCACAGGCCAGAGGCTTTATCTTCAGGACGGGCTCTTTCTAGCTCGAGGGGATGGAGTTTCCTGCTCCCTCTTGTTGTCCCAGGAGCTGGGAACAACATCCGGCGACCACTGACGGATCGGCTCGGGTTATGGATTGCTCCGGTAGCGAGCTTCTCAGGAAGCTCTGACCCTATGGGAAGTCAACACGCAAGATAAACGTGCATAATCCTGCCATCACGTGTCCGATATCCTCCTGACTTCTCGGACACGCCGCAGGAACGTGCGTATTCAGACACCCACGGACGGGTTGGGCCGTGCGGCCCATTATCTCCTTCCATACTGATTAGACCACACTTGTGTGTCAGGTTTAGGAAGTAATCATGAATATCACAGACTTGATATGACAAATGGTAAGGTCACGGGATGACCTCCCTACCAATTTCCAGGTGCCTTCTCCTATAAATATGGAGACCCTGGAAATTGACAGGGGGTTGGAAAAAATAGTCTTGTAAGAATTATATATTTGGTAAACCAATTACCCAGAAAAGATCAATAATATTGACTAATGGAGTAGAAGGATTTTTAACCTTCGAACCACTTAAAAACGTGTTTAAGGTCACCTAGTTCTTTTCACAAAGATTTCATATCTGCGGCGGTTCTACTTTTAAGTACTAATCTCTTTCTCTTCTTCTCTTAATTACCTGTTGCCGAAGAACCGCGTCAACACTAGCAAAAACAAGAAAGATAATAACAGATTAAAACATGCATTAGATAGCAATCTTTAGGATGTGAATTGTGGATTATGATTTATGGAGGATGATAACCTTTTTATATTTGGTTGAATATTATACAGAAAAGAGTTAAAGTACTTGATCTGATGTATTAAAAATATGAGTGATGAGAAATATTGATAATATAAGTTGTTCAGGATCATATGATCTTTTTATTACTCGTAATTATTCTAATGTTCTAAATTTAATACAATGAGGTTTGTATTCGAGAACAAAAATTCGCCGTTCATGATGTTATACTCAGGGGCACCCAACAATAACAGCAGGCTGATTGATAATGAAATGGTGCTTTATTGAATTGAAATTGAAAAACAGTAATAACCATGTATTTGAGAGACCTGTTTCTCTCCTAAAACCAAGGCTCAATACATAACAATATTTAAGCTAACCTACACAAGCTCTCTCTTACACTTTATTCTCACCTACGAGAATTGATCCAGATATAACTTTTCATAATCATCCAGATACGAGAATTGATCCTCATAATTTTTTTTTTTTTGCTTTCTCTATGATCAAGTGTTGGAGAATAGTGCAATTTAAACGCCTTATATTGTATTCTTATTCTTCTTCTCATTTACTGCAGGCAGCAACCCTGAAGGAAGAATTTAACATTGATTTACGAGTCATGGGTATCACTGGCACACGAACTATGCTTTTGAGCGATTCGTAAGTTGAGAGTTTCAATGAATTTTTCATAGCTCCCATTATGCTTAAAATTTACTTTAAGGTTATTAAACAGGGCATGTCTCCTTTCTTCTTTTGTTAATAAAACATAGATACACACTAAGTTCTCAACAAGAGTTGTCATTTTGGTTATGGCAGTTATCAGTTTTCATCATATGAATGTAAATGTTCCTTACGTTCTACAATAATCTCCATTTTGCAGGGGCATTAACTTATCCAGATGGAGAGAACTTCAAAAGCAGAAAGGAGAAGTTGCAGACATGGACAAATTTGTCCGCCATGTACAAGGGAATCATTTCATTCCCAATACGGTTTTGGTAGACTGTACGGCTGACACTACTATTGCAGGCTATTACATTGAGTGGTTGCGGAAAGGAATTCATGTAGTCACCCCCAACAAAAAGGCAAATTCAGGACCATTAGATCAGGTAAATGTTTAAAAACTTTTATGTTCAATTATAAGAAGAAAAATAATTGATCATGTCAAACGATGTAGAAAATTGAATTTATATTGTTCTCTTATGTACACATCATATTTTTCTCTCAAATGTTTATTAATCACTCTTTCTGAGGGTAATTTTTAATTTTATTCCGACATCTAGTATTTGAAGTTGAGAGCCCTTCAACGGCAATCCTACACTCATTACTTCTATGAAGCTACAGTTGGAGCTGGTCTCCCAATTATCAGTACATTACGAGGCCTTCTTGAGACTGGAGACAAAATATTGCGCATTGAAGGCATTTTCAGGTGTATTGAAATGCTTAAACATACACAATTTCATTGTTCAAGTGAGTTCCTGACTTTCACAATTCAAAGTATATACACTTTGTCTGACATAATCTTGTCTCTTTGATTGTCGCAGTGGGACTCTAAGTTACATCTTCAACAATTTGGTAGGTGAGCGTACTTTCAGTGAGGTGGTGGCTGAAGCAAAGCAGGCAGGTTACACTGAGCCAGATCCAAGGGACGACTTATCTGGAACTGATGTATGCAGAAAGGTACTGTCTAGTAGAATGGACTTGTCAGTAGTGATGTGAATTTTTTTCCCCCACTGATATATAAGAGGGCCTGTTTGCCATAAAGCTATATTGAGCTTAAAAGTAACTCTTTGGAAGTATTTAGATGGATTTTTAAGGTTTTAGAAAACATGTAGATATCACTTGGCACTTGCTTCTCAAAGGTCTTAAAAAAATGCTGTTTTTGAATTTCAATTTTTTTTTTACTTTATTTCTTTTTTATTATAGATATCTTTTCCTATCCTTTTCCATTTTTTTAAATATATGTTATATGTGTTTTCTTATTTTAAAATATTATTTTTTTAGTATTAACAGTTATTTTTTAATATTTCAAGCCTTTAGTCATTCTATGAAATGATATAAAATATTTCTTCTAAATAATTTGGCAGTTTTCTCATTATAAAAAATTTCAAGTTGTACAAATTATGTACATCTATATATTTTTGTAAGAGTAATCAGTGAAAATGACTTCTTTTTTTAAATCATTTTGCATTTTGGTCTAGTTTTTATAATTTTTTGCAAAATGACTTTTGTCTTAAATTTCAAGCTGTCTGAATTTTTTGACTAGTTGTCTGAAAAATTTCTATCAGCTGACTGGAATGTCGGATGTCATTTTGCAAAAAATTATCAAAACTAGATCATAGTGCAAAATGACTAAATATAGGTCATTTTACTAAGAGACCCATTTTTGTAATTTTATTATATTAAATATAAAAATATTACTTTTCTGAAAACTATTCCAAAGGCGCCATATGTACACCTATATATAGTGGGTTACTCTATTCTATTGCTACGTTGTTTTTCACACCTTATTTTATTAGTTACCAATTTAATACATACAACACTACAACTGAATTTCTCTAGGTTTTTAGGACTGCTTCTATTAGGATTTAAGGGTTGCAAGCTTAGTGATGATTACAGTTTCCATGAAATTACAGTTTCCATGAAATTATAGGTTGTAGAATTATATGTTTCAATTTATGGAGAATCTTTGGATGCATCCTAAGTTCAACAGATGGTCAACTTGTGATTAGTGCACCTTAAGATGTCATGTGTGGAGAGTAGGATTGAATTGGATATATTGAATAATTTTATTGTGTGATTTTGTTCTGAAATTGGAGAACATATAAAAAAAATGAATCAACCCTATAGTATGACATACTTATTTCCTTCGAAAATTTTGAAATAATTTTATTCTATCCAATCTCTTATCTTTATATATTTGGATTGAAAAGAAAAATTACAACTTCGCTTCTAATCCCATAAATATATATTATATATATGTGTATATATACATTTACAACTCATTCATTCTTTTATATTGTTTTTCTTGTATTTTTTTAATCTAATCCTATTTAAATTAATCATACTTTCCAAATGTGAGTTGAAAGTAAAGCACGGTCCTGCACCGGGGCATTGCCCAAGTAATTTCTCACTTTGTCAGAAATGTGTGTATATTATATATATATAGAATATGTGATATGTGAGAAATTACATTAACTATATGTTCCGGTGAATGTTTTTCACTCTACCTTTTTTTTTAAAAAAAAATAATTCTTCTCTATTTTTTTTAAGGGAGTTTACATAACAAAAAAGGGTTCCTGCTGAACTTTATTGAGTAATAAACCCAAAGATAATAAGCAATGTTTCCAAGGTTGGAGAAGACTGAGAAATGTAACAGAGGAAGACGGCAAAGGGAAGGTTAAATAAGTGGAAGATTGGCTGGGAAAAGAGATAAGAAAACTAAGTTGAGGGATAGTTTTAGAAGTATATTTAGGAGAAAGGTAGCATCAATTGCATATAGCGCCTTTGTTATATCTGTTACAACCTCCACTTGAAAGTTCTATGCAAACTGCTCATCTTTATGTTGTCCGTCATTTCTTTTGTGGTAAAGTTTAGCCTCCTGAAACTGAATCTGTTTGGCAGGTGATAATTCTGGCTAGAGAATCTGGTCTGAAGCTGGAACTCTCTGATATCCCAGTGGAAAGCCTCGTACCAGAACCCTTGAATGTAAGAACTAATTGCAGTCATTTCAATCTCGATGTTAGTGCCAAGTTTATACATGCAACATGAAACTTTCTGATGATTAATTGCAGGCTTGTGCGTCATCTGAGGAATTCATGGAAAAATTGCCAGAATTTGACTACGACTTGGCTAATAAAAGACAAGTAGCAGAGGATGAAGGAGAAGTTAGTATTTTGGGCACAACTTAGCTGCTCTTTGAAACCAATCAGAAATATTAGCCAGATTGGTTTTTTTCTTTTCTTTTCACAATTATTTTTTCACCATTCTAATTTGTGATATCTGTAGGTACTGAGATTCGTGGGAGTGGTGGATGTGGTTAATCAGAAAGGGGAAGTAAAATTGCAAAGGTACAAGAAAGATCATCCATTTGCCCAGTTGTCTGGATCGGATAACATAATTGCTTTCACAACGACAAGGTACAAGGCTCAGCCTCTCATTGTCCGTGGACCAGGTGCAGGGGCTCAAGTTACCGCTGGTGGAGTTTTCAGTGACATATTGCGGCTTGCTTCCTACCTTGGTGCCCCGTCATAGTTGCAAAACTCTGTTTCTGGTCAGTATTAAACACACGTTTTACCCTTGCAACTCAAGATATTTGATGGCGCGGGCTGTGTTCTTCTAGTTTTCATGGATTTTCATCCGTTTTTATTACGTAGATTTGTAGGTTTGTGAGATGGATGCATTACATTGGCGGCTAAGCTAAAAATGCTGCAATTTTCTGTTGGCGCATAGTAAGAATTGTCACCAGAAATTGTAATCGTACTTGTCAATAAAGGCTATGGTAATTTTGATTTACTCCTAAAACAAGTGTTTTTCTTTTCTTGTGACGTTATCGAAATGCACATACATTTCTTTATTTGATAATGCAAGGATAATGCTAAGAATTGGTAGATTAGATTCTTAAACAGAAGATAAATGAAGTTGACTATTTTTTTTCTCTCACTAGTTTCATTTTTCTATTTATGTCGGAAAAAAGAAAAACACAAAAAACCAAATAAGATGGTAATGACACTTACAGTTATCCAAGGAAATGTTGACAGTCAATGAAAAATAACATAAACCGTTTCTAGTATCAATTGATCTTTGGGCCTAAGTAGAACTTTGGATCCCTGAAAAACCTAAAAATTACGTCTGCCTTTTCAGCCGAAAGATCCGTGTTTTCCAGAACATACTCCTTGGATGCTTTGGCAATATCTTCGATCGAACCAATAGCTTGATTAAGCTGTGATTGGCAGAAGAGAAATATGTTTTAAAATTTAATAAGCAGCTTGGAACTTAAATGGAAACTACAAACGTTTCCTAGATAGCTCCTCACCCCACAACGGAAATATGCTATAATGGGCAAGGATCTCATCAATTCTCTAAAATCATTTTATCCAAAACCTAAAAACTCGTGTTTGTTTGTAGGAAGAAATGAGACAAAGAAGAGGTCTCAATCTTAACAATTTCAATCCTTGCATTGGAAAGACTTATTCTACAATTACGATACATCTTTTTGTTCCACTTCTCCCTCATACTAAACAAGAGACAATTTTGTTCTTATCTTCAATCCCTCCTACTGAACATAGCCCAAGTTTATAACCATTAGCAATGATGACTGATATATGTCTTTCTCTTGGTAAATTGTGCAAAGTTTCCGGAACATTTAGTAGAGAATTAATGCATGTAAACTAGAAACACGGCACAGAAACAAAAGCATTTTCATAAAATTTCACAATCTTTAGATACGTTACCGCATTTGCGTCATGGTTATCAATTCCCGGGATGGATGTGACCACTTTCAGGAAAAAGTCCCTTCCTTGCACTGTTTGTTTTCTCTTTAAAAACAAGAAATGCCAAACTACAAATGAAATATCATGGCTATACGCAATGTACTTATTAAACAAAGAACTATATTTTCACTAACCTCAGACTTCAATTTCGTCTTGGCATCTTGTCGCTTGCATACTGAATTTTATATTAGTAATATAGGGAGAAAAAATCAATTGGAATTACTCAATGAAGTTGATAAGTTTGAGAAAATTGTCTAACCTCCAAAGGAGTGAGCTATCTTTACAATCTTCTCAAAGCCCATTTCTACATCTCGAGCTGGTATAAATGTTGGTTTGCCAAGCTCCATTTGAAATCTTCATAGAAGATTCAAATAGAACCAATAACTCCTTGTATTAACCAAAAAAAGAAAAGAAACCCAATTGAGACACTGAACTGTTTAAAACTTACGTAAAGTAGGAACGAACAAAAGAGTCATTTTGCTCCTTGGTAGAAAGGGTCATGACAATATAGAGGTGTCCGAACTGCATCTTCAACTTTTGAATTCTGCACACGAAAAATCCCATGAAACAGAAAGAGAAGAGAATGAAGCAACAATGGCAGAACCATCTTACTCACCTGCCAAAGATTGGAGAGACATTAGTGCCATCCCATTTGGTGACAAAGATGAAGGCCACAGAAGAACCGCCACAATTGAAAATGAAATCCTAGAATGAAAATGCATTAACGATTGAGGTGTAACATAGAAAACACTTATGTGATTGTGGTGTGAAAATTATGCGTGCGGAAATTACAGGAGCAATCGCAACAAAGTTAAGACGGAAAGAATTTGCTCTTAGGAAGGTCGAGATGAAACTTATGAAAGATGGGTGTTGCTCCTCTCTCCATGTACTGTTCATCATACAAACCCCACCAACACCTGTTCACCCAATTCATTTCACAATCACAAACTCTCTCTCTCTCACACACACACACACATATATATACTGAGTAGGTTGAAATTTGAAAATAAAATGACCAAGTTCAAATCCAAATCCAAAAGCTCTTCTCTTATGATCCAAACTGGTCTTTAAAAGTAAGCTTCGATTGAAAAGCTTATTTAGATCGGGAAACAGAAAACGGAAATAGAAGTACCTGAGTTATTCAGCACCTCGCCTCGAATTTCAGTTGTAGCTATGTCATTCGCCATTGTCAAAACTTTACTGAAAATGACTTAGCGATTTCAAAGAAGCGGGAACACTGATTTGTTACTGCTTTTTACTTTGATTTTTAAAATAAATATTTGATTAGTTTGTTACAACGTCAGTCACATGTTCTTGAGCCAGCCCATGTCTTTTGGGCCTTTTTACAGAACTAAGCCCATTTTTCTTTTGAGAACTTTCCATAAATATGAGAATCTTTACTAAACTTTAAATATACATGGACAAAAAAAATAATTAAGCCAAATATGGTAATACACAGTTAATGCAAAAATATAAATATGGAATTCCCATACACTAACAAACCAGATTCCCATAATTTTCGATCAAGAAAAAGATTTCGCCCATTGCCAATCAAGAAATTTTTTGTCCGCGTACAGCAATTCATCGACCATTTTTTCCGATCACAGCTTCATATTCTCCATTGTTTCCGATCAAAATCTGATCAAGAATTGGTGGCTGCTACTCTCATCATCGTCTCCTCTTGGTAAATATCGCGACAGTAACATCATCTTTCTCCAGTCATCAACATTCAATTCAATTTCAGATCTTCTTCTTCTTCTCCGGCAGTTCTTCTTCTCCGACAGATCTTCTTCTCCGATTACATCCCCTGCTTTTACGTTCGTTCACATCAGCAAAAGCAGAAAACCATCAATTTCTCTGATTTCTCAAACAGGTAAGCAAATCTTTTTTCAAATATACGACATGCAAAATATTTACACAAAGAATCTGCAAATTACTTCCTGATAAAATTCTTGACTCAAACTACTTGTTTCAAAACTTTTTTAATTACACACATGAAACCAGTTACATCACAAAAAAGTTCAACATTACATAATTCAAATATTACAAAATAATATAAAAATAACAACAAAATAAATACAGTAACCAGTTACATACGAAAAATAATAATAATAATATTAATATTCTGCATAATAAATTATCATGAAAAATGTAAAAATAGAAACTGATTTACATTTATGAAACCAGTTACACAATATAATTTTAACTTTGCATATTTGAAAAAAAAAAAAAAAAAACAACAACAACACATTACTTGTCTTAACCATGATCAACAAAAAAAACAAAACATCTAAACAAACAAATACTAATTAATAAACATTATACCAAGAACCTGGATACTAGCCAATATATAATAAAAAAAAAACAAGTTACACACAATGCTACACGAACCTGGTTACTACCCAAAATTTAAAAACAATTTACACATAGTACTAAAAGGAACCTGATTACTTGTCTTAAACATGATCAACAAAAAAAAAACATCTAAACAAACAAATACTAATTAATAAACATTATACCAAGAACCTGGTTACTTACAGTGTCCATAAGGTCCTCCCCACAAGTTTGAAGCTTGTAAAACCACATCTTCTCAGAAATTTTAACAAAAGAATAATCCATTGGTGGATTGATAATGTTATTGACATCAGAAAATTTCTTATTCCTTCAAAACAAAAAAATATATATATATTAACAAACAATTAAATATAAAGAATAATAATATTAAACAAAATATAAAAAAACATACTTATTCTTAAAATTCATTTTATCCTCAATCCAAGAAATATAATCCAAGTATTCATTCTTTGAAACATTCTGCCCAATTTCATCTTCAAATGGAAGCAATCCTCTAACAATCACCACTTCCTCTCCCTTCCTCTTCACAGTTTCTTTTACTTCAGAAGAACCAAACTCAGTAACAAAAGGAGATTTGACATGAGTACTAGGTTTAGGCTCCCTCTTTTCAATAGCAACAGGAACTTCATCATCATCACCAACCATCACAACTTTCCAATCATCCTTACTCCCACTAAATCTCTTTTCTCCTTCTGCATACTTAACAATTTTATCAATAACATTCAAAATCTCTGGATCCACATATACTTCTTCAAAACTTAAACCAACTGAACTAAACTCAGGCTTCTTTGAAAATCAATAACAACAAATTCAATTTTAAATAAAATAATACAAGAAACAAAAACAAAAATAAATTACAAAACCTTATCTCCACCCACAACATTTGACAACTCCAACCCAGAATAAACAGTATCAAAATTTTCATTTAAACCCTTCTCGACACCCTAAAATAAATAATGAAACTGGTTACAACAGTAACTGGTTACACTAATCAACTACAAAAACACAACATACTATTAAGAAACATAAACCAGTTACCTTACTACCATCAAACTCTTCAGCTGAATCAATTCCACAATCCTAGCCCAAAAAAAAAAAAAACAATCTGGTTACAACTAAAAATGGTTAAAAAAAAACAATAAAGCATAAAAACAAACAAGTTACCTTAGAATCATCAGAAATAGGACTGGAAACATTATCAAAATCAGCTGGCTTTTCCCCTTCATTAAAACCAACACTTTCATCACTTGTATTTGCAACTTTTTCAGAATTTTTTGCAACAAATTTTGCAATCATTGCAGACAAATCACTGAGTTTCCCCATGAACTCGGATCTCATAACTGCAATGTCACTAATAATAGTTTCTTGGCTTGCTTTTATTGATGAGATTGATTCACAAATCAATCTCAACTTTTCACCATCAACCTAAAAAAACAAAATAAAATACTTTACAAAACAGCAAAAAAAAAAAAACATAAAAAGAAACCTATAAATTTCAAAACAAAATAATATTTTTTTTAACTAAAACAAACAACAAAACTAACCAGTACCTGGGTAGCCGAACTACTGCCTCCATCTTCAGCACACACCTTCGGCAAGTATAGAGGCTCAAACTTAAACTTCTTCACTGCCAGTTTCTTCCTCTCCTCAGAAGACAGATAGACATTCAGGATAGTCAACTGAATAAATTAAAAAAATATATATAAAAAATCAAGAAACTGGTTACCATCAACTGAAACCAGGTACACAAACACAAATCCAAAAATGAATAAAACAAATTTAGCAAGAAACCAGTTACAAAACAAAAATATTATACCTTCTGATTGTTGAAAACTTTTCCCACCAAGTTTGAATAGAAGACATTATCAGTACTCTTCCAATTCAACAAACGTGGAAATTTTTTCCCAACCCGTTGACAAAACTCAGGACTCAACTCAGATATACATTCATATATCCATACAAGAAAAGCAATTGGAAACCCAAGAAGTTTGTAAGGGTGAAGGCCAACCTTCCCATCAACGAAAAGTCCATCAAAGATTTTATTCCCACCCTTTAAAGCAGTTTTCAAATAATGAAAACTCCTATCCCATACAAACTTGCCAAAACTAATATTTGCTAATTCAGAAAAATCTCGATCAACCATCTCAAAAAAGAAATCATCAACCAACTTCTCACTAGTATAGCCGTACAAATAGTTAACTAAGATATGAATTATACCCAATTTGACAACATCCTCATCATCAACTAAATCCTTACTAATAAAAGCATTTCATAATTCAGACTTTGACATCTTACCAACAAAACGGCCAAATATTTTTTTCTTAAACAAAACTTTCTTTTTTTGAAAACAACTTAAATCAAAATCACCATCACATCTAAGACCCGTAACTAGAGCAAACTCTTCAACAGAAAACCTACACACTCTACGACCAAGCTTAAACCACATTTCCTCTTCCTCCCTCTCATGAGACACCTCTCTCAATAACACAAGCTAGGCAAGTTGAGTTTGAAAATGAATATCACATACTTCTAAAAAGTGCTCAAATGGCGTCTTCTTAAACAATGATTTCTGACTTTTCGTCAACTTAGATTTCAAGTCAGTAATGACACTCTTGTCATTAAAATGTTGAACCTTACTACCAAACCTCTTGGAGGGGTTTATCTTTAAATGAGCCTGCAGAAAAAAAAAATTAAACATGTAACCAGTTTCAAAAAATATAAATATGAAAAATTGATAAGTACTTTACATTTATAAAACCACTTATATGTATTTAACTTTGTATGGTTGAAATATACATATATATAAAAAAAACAATTCATTCACTAAGGTAACCAGTTACAAACTCATTAAGCAAAATCGTTCACTGTTATCTGCAAAGTAACCAGGTACACATATAACCAGGTACAAAAAAAAAAACAGTTTAACAACAAAAAAAACACAACAATAACAATAAAACAAACACAAAACATAATTGAACATTATGCAAAATAACTACAAATCTACAAGAAACCAGATACACAACCATAAAAAAAAAAAAAAAACAGAATCCACCGAATGTGAAACACAATAACAGAAACATAAACAGATGAACAATTTTTTATTATTATACTTAAATAAATAAACACATACCACAACATGTTTAGTCTCATGAGAATCATCTCCAGCATCCTTACTACCAGATGCACACGAATCCTTTGTCTGTTTAACAGTGGAAGGGGATTTACTTGTCTTCCTTGCAACAGAGGAAGGGGATTTACTCTTCTTCCTTGCAACAAACTTCAGATGTGTAATGTTACTCCTTCGATGAAGAATCTCGCCAATATCATCCCCTACATTCTTCGATTCATCCTCTACTATACCAGAAATTTTCTTCTCAGAACCATAAACACCACCGGTTTCACCAGAGTGATCCATCACACAAATTCGAAAATTAAAATATACAATGCACTGCATAAAAAAAACAAACAACACAAATGAAAAAGAATAACAGATATACATATATATAGAGCACAAATTACAAATAACTACCCATAAACTTCCCAAAAAAAAACTGACAAAAACCCCACTAAAAAACTAACGATAAAATCGTGCTCCAAAAATAAAAACCACCATTAACACAGATTAAAAAACAACCACCCACGACAGAAAAATAGATAATACAAAGCAAAATTAACAATCAATATACATTAAAAAAATAAACCCTGAAACCGGGTACTCACCGATACGAAAACACCACAAAGAGGCACAAATCCACAACGAGAAACTTATAAAAATCCTAAAAAAGAGAACAAAAAGAAGAAATCAACACAAAAAATCAAATGCTGAAGGAAAGAAAAAAATCGAACCAAACGATATATAAAAAATGTGATACTGAAGCAAACGGAAAATACACACCTGAAACCAGGTACTCACCGAGACGAAGACACACACAGAGGGCACAAAATCCACAACGATTAATTCAAATAAACCCTAAAACAGAACGAAAACTAAGAACAAATATCACCATTGCCAAATGCTGAATAAAATATACTAATATAATGAAGAAAACGTGATGCAGATAAAAACGTGATAGAGTATATGTACTCAAGTACCTGCATGCATACTGGGAATTGATTTTCTTACAAAAAATTTTTTTTTAAAAAAAATAATAATAATAAAAATACTTAAAATGACTGAAAAACCCTCACAAAAATTCACATATATGCATAATAAACAACTACTCAATTAAAATTTTCTTACAAAAATGTTTCCCAAAATAATAAAAAAAAGACAGAAATTCCCTCACAAAAATGCCCATACAGAATAAATAAACTTATACAAAAAAATATGGGATACAAAACAAATATTTTGATAAATATGGGAAAACAAAACCCATAAAAAAGGAAAGCAACAAAAAAAAAACCATAAAAAATGCACACAAAAAAAAAGCCATATATATCAAATTTTATTGAATTTTCCCATATTTCATGTAAATTCCTCTTTTCTTTTCTATTATAACTCGTAATGGGCCTTATTCTAACTCTATTTGATGAGTTTTTTACATGGAGATTTTTCATAAATATGGCTTTTTAGCTATTATTGTGTAAAAATATGGGAATTAAACTTTCTTTGATTTGTATAAAAAAATTTAGATTATGGAAAAGTTATCAAAGCACTCCTAATGGAGGGGGTAAATTGTTTAATTCTATATAATATAGAGAAAAAAATATTAAATAGTCTTCCAATGGGTGATGTAAAGTTATATTTTTTTATCTAAATGAATAGTATTTCTCTATATGTAGTGAAACACTATTCATCAAGCTATAAATATTTTATTATTTTTTTTATAAACTTTTGTATATATATAAGTGTGATACTATTATATTTAATTATTTTATTTCTTAAAATGAATAAAATATTTTTAAAAAATATAATATTTAAATTATGTAGAGAAAAAATAGAGAAGCTGATATATGGTATAATGTAAAAGTTTGAGGTAAATTATAAAAACAAATATGTTTTGGTGGTGTATTTTGTAATACACTTTCTCTATAATATTTAGCTAAAACTCACAAAAATATTTTCCATCAGCTCTTTTATACATATATTTATAATAGTTATGCACAAACTCCAATTAATCCATATCTACATTTACATAACATTTATATAATATTTTAATATTATTATTTTTCTTTATAAGCTTTCTCTCTCCCATTTAGTATATATATTTATTATTTCTTTTTTTTCAATTATTTTATTTTACTTTAATTAATAAAATATGTTTAAAGATATAATATTTAAATGATGTATAGAAATATATAGAGAAGTTGATGTACGGTATAATGTAAAACTTAAAGGTAAAATAGAAAAATGTGTATTTTGGATAGGTATTTTAAAGAATGGAGTAGAGCATCCATTGGAAGTGCTCTCACACATTGGAACTAAAAAATAAACAAAAACACATTTGCAAAAGGAGGGTACTATCGTCATTAACAACCAAAACTCCTCTGCTGAAGCTTGATTTGATCAAAATCTTCTCCAACAAATCGATTCTTCAGCCACACTACCCAAACTCTGGCTACCACTTCCACCTCCGGCGACGTGCATCAAGATCCGATCAAGAAGATGTTGGGGTTTTATGCCCTAATTAAAAACTCAAATTCTTTGTAATCTCATTTTATTATCAATAAAGTAATATAAATCATTTTTTGACTTGGTCAATCACTTTGCTCACATGTGTTTATTTTCATGATTATTTGTTTAATATAAACTTCTATTAAATCTCGAGTATATAACTAATCTTATTTATAGTGACGCAATCACAGTAGAATATAAATATGATTATATGTTCAAAATAAGTTAGTCCTAAGATTAGTCTGTGCACAAAATTTACACTGACTTGTCAATCTACGATATGATCTACTTACACATTACAATGTTATGTTCTTTCCAGAACATTAGCAAAGTAGATAAGATCAGATGTATTTGTTACATCGGACAGGACCGATATTGATAGTTGATAAGATAAGTAAACATACTGTTATTATCTATTCTAGTCATATCATATAATTGATCATAGGTCAATTCAATCTCAATTCTGAGTGGTTAGTATTCTAACTGATTATATTATTTGAGTTCTTTGACTTGTTCGTTACCAGCTTACCCTACGGACTAGCTCATACTTACATCTTGGGAACTCGGTAGTATAATTGAGTGGGAGTGTTAATCATAGATATGAACATCTATAGCTTCTGATGAACAAGTGAAACGATGGTTTCCTTTTAGTTTGGTTCAAGGTGTTAAATGATAGAGATCTCATTTCAGTAATTAAATTATTTTACTGATAAATCATTTACAAGGAATTAATATATTTTAAGGATAAAATACAATGATGGGTAAAACGATATTTTAGTCCTATCTCATTGTAGACCGTCTATAGAGGATTGATTGACAATTATGGTTGTAAAAATGGATAATTAATAGCGTATCTATATTTGTTATAGAGCGTTCTATGAATTCAAGAGTGCAATTCTGAGTCTATAGTGGAGTCGCGAAGAATTAATAAGTTAGTAAATTTATTTGTTAGATTTATGATAACTTATTGGAGCTTGATTTCATAAGCCCATGGTCCTCATTGTACCTTGGATAAAATCATCTAGATAGTCTCAATTAATTGATTTAATTATCAATTAGAATTATCAAAGTTGACCAGGTCAATTTTGGATAGTTTCACAGAGTTATGTATTTTTTAGAAGAAAAGAGAAATTATGGCATATTTATTAATTAAGATAAATTGGTATCTAAATTAATAAATAAGTTTAAATCAAGGTTTAAATTATAAATAATTATTTAATTAATTAAATAAATAGAAAATAATGCAGGCCTTAATTTTAAATTCAATAGGCTTATTGTAACGACCCAAATTTGCTATTAAGGCTTAGGGCCTTGATTAGTGTGCCTGGAGGGCAATAAGTGAATTATTGTTATAATATGTGAATTTATGTGAATATGTGATAGAGATGCATGTTTAGTTGAATTAAATATGCATGTGGGCCCCGTTTGGATATTAGGGGCATGTTTGTGATGTTAGCCCGTTGAGGGCATAAATACGATAAATGTGATATGTTTGTGATATATCTGTTTAGCACGATCTGAGACAGTTCTAGGGAGCCGTTAGTCAGAAAGTCACAACGGGGTTGAGAATTCGACCCGGGGCGAATCGAGGGGTATACCGGGTATGAGATATTTTACGGGGTTACCGAGTTATGGAAATAAATATTTGGAGATATATTTGAGGTTAGAATTTCTAGGAGGGAATATTGGGAAAATTTACCATTTTGCCATCGGGGACGTTTTGGTACCCCGAGCCTTGAGGAACCCACATAGACTTAAGTTAAATAAAACAAAAACAAAAATAGGAAACTCCCAAACTTCTCAGAAACTGACTCTTTCTTTCCCTCTCTCTTGGAGTTGTCTTCTCATCTCTCTCTCCATTCTTCTCTAAGGCATATCAAAGGAAATTTTGGTGAAACCAACTAGAAGCTAAGGAATTGGGCTGGTAGTCTTGAGGAATTAAAGCTTGGAACCTAGAGGATTAACACAGAAGCATAATTCAGCAAGGGTAAGCTTCAAATTATAAGTATTTTGCTTGAATTCCTGCTGGTTTTCTTAGGATGTGCATGGTTTGGATTCAAAGATTGGTTTTGATTTCTTGATGGGTGTAGGAATTGGTTCTTGAGTTTGTTGGTATGTTTAGGTTGCTTAAGTGTGAATTTTTGGTTTAAGTGTTGGGTTGAGGTGATTTTGGAAGTGTTGGCTCGAAGGAAATGTAGGGGAAAATGGTGTTTTTCTGGGTTTGGAGGCGAGGGTCGCGGCCCTAGGAGGGGCATGCTGCGACCCGTGTGCACGCGAGGCCTGGGGAGGCCATGGAGCTTGAGGCGCGCCGCGGCGCTTGGCCAAGCATGCCGCAGCCCGTGTGTGTTTCTAGGGAGGTGTTAGCCTCTGTTTTGAGGCTAGTCGCGACCCTTGAGGGGTTGGGCCGCAGCCCTAGCTCAAGGTGCAGGGTGACTTGTGGGTTTTGACTTAGGAACTTAATTGCTAAGGCTCGGGATGGATTTTATCATCCGGATTGATAGAATTCAAGGTCCCGGAGATTAGAATTATGGCTCGAAGTTATTTAGTGAATTAGAACTTGATGGATGAAATTGTTAATGCGTTGTGACTAGGGTTTCGGCGAGGCTCAGACTAGGGAACTGTGCTCGGGACATCGATGCTTAGAAAGCTCGGGACCCAAATTCGCTAATAAGGCTTAAGGACCTTGATTAGTGTGCCTGAAGGGCATAATGGGAATTATGTGTGGTTTTAATGATTAAGATGCATGATTATGATTTAAAGCATGTTATATGATTATTTGAATATTTGAGATGCATGAATATGTGTATTAGTATGCATGTAGGCCCTGATTAGGTTAGAGGGGCATAATCGTAATTTTGGCCATTATGGGCATAACTTCTTTGATATATTTGATAATTTTCGAGACCACATTATTATGTGGATATATCTGTGATCTGTGACTCGAGACGATCCTAGTGAGCAAAGTAGCGAAAAAGTCATGGCAGGGATTTATACCCGGCTCGGGGTGAGCTTAGGGGTATAAATGGGAATTTAGCGAATATACTGGATTTTATCTTGACATTGAAGAATGTTATTGGTGATTAATTAGGCATCGAGAGTTAAGCGGGAAATATTAGAGACACTCGAGGAGTTAGCGGGAATTGGGGTAAAATGACTAGAATGCCCCTAAGTGAATTAAAGGGTTAGAAATAAAGGGCAGGGCATTAAGGTCATTTGGCTTTCTAAATATGGGAATTACTGAGACTTTATGTTAGTGGGAATTGTAGAGAAGTGTAGAAGTCTGAAAAAGAAGGAAAAGGAAGGGAAAAAGAAAGGGGGAAAACAGAGAGAGTTTCCTAGGTCGGTTTATATTTCCTTCATCTGTTTCTTGAGGGTTTCTGGAACAAAGCTCAGAGGAGAGCTGGGATAAACTAAGCATCAAGGATTCTAAGCTAAGTTTGGGGAATTGGCAGAGGTTTAGCAAGGATTCACTAACACTTGAGGTAAGACTTTAGAGTTCTTCAGTTTCAGTTTCTGGTTTTTGAGCTATGGTGTTTAAGTTGAATTGGATGGAAACCTTAGGGAATTCAGGCTTAAGGCTGAGGAGGAGCATGCCAAGGAAGTCTAGAGGCAACTTGTGGTCGAAATCCCATCAAAGGTATAAATTCTAAGCTCTAACTTTGCTGTTCAACTGGTTTCTGCTGAGTTTTAGTGTTTAGGAGTGGCTATGGTGAATTTTGAGTTTGGGGATGCATGTGCTTGAGTTTTAGGTATTTGGGGTGCTTGGGATGAGTGGAGCATGGTTATAAGGTTGATTTTGAGGTTGGGTAAGATTTGGAAGAGTTTTGGTTGAGGTTGGTTCGAGGAAATCACAAGAAGGAGAACTGGGGGTGGTATCTGTCTGTGACTAGCGCTACAACGCTAGCCTTTGGGCGCTGTAGCGCTAGGCCAAGTTTGCTGAGGGGATTTTGCTTATGTTTGTAGCACTGTAGCGCCCTCCCATGAGCGCTATAGCGCTACCCTGCTTTCTGAAGGGGATTTTAGGGTTGTTTGCAAGGGTTTTTTACCTAGGGTTTGGGGTTTGATTCCACCACCTTGTTTGGTGGAACTAGGACTTCCCGAGGGCTCGGGATTGGCCCCGAGGCTAGGTTTTGGACTTGAGGATTGATGATGACTTTGGGCCATGATTGTGTTTAGGTGAGCGCTAGGGCTCGAGGGGGATCGTGCTCAAGGAGTCGAGGGATCAAAGCTAGTGAATTGAAAGGTAAGAGAACTGCACTCGGTTATAAGTTTGTGACGGGACTAAGTGCTCCCGATACTTGTATCGTGTCAATGATGGTATTACACCATGGGACATGTAAAAGCGGCCTAAGAGTGCCGTACATAATATTTGCGCAATGGGCGCGGCTTGGCCACTGGTAGCCGAGGACAGCTTAATATTCACTGAACTCGGTTTAAGCGGGCCGGAGTCAGTGGGATAACGGAGGGAGCAGCCTGAGAGCGCTAGCCCTAGTTATCATTTGTGAAGTGATATATGATATGAGTTGATATGTTTAGTATGTTGAATACTTGATTATACTGGATGATTATATGGATGAGATTATGTGATGCCGTGTGGGATATTGATTTATCTGTTGATTGCTTATGCTCTGTTGTTGTGTTTTCTTGCTGGGCCTTGGCTCACGGGTGCTACGTGGTGCAGGTAAAGGCAAGGGCAAGTTGGACCAATCCTGAGGTGGAGAGCTGCGGGGTTGAATGTACATAGCCAGCTGTTCGACTGCCATGGTCGAGGAGTGGGTCAGGACAGGGATTGCCGAACTATCTGTTTTGCCTTAATATGGCCTGATATTGTACATAAACCTTGTGTCTTTTGTAAACAGTCTTTAAACTTAATATTTTTGGGATCCCGTGTAAACAAATGATGCTTCTTAATGAAAATGTGGCTTTTGAGACCAAACCATTTTTAACCCTTGCTCTTTTATAGTTTCAGTAACACGATTTTAACTAAATGACTTGACTAGCAAGTCTGGCGCTTAATAAACACACAGTGTAACGGTCTTGGCTATCCAGGGCGTTACAGCTCGGCCCTATATGAATGTGTTGCAGGGCATGGCCCTTTGATTGAATTTATATGTGTTTAGATTTCTGCTTAGCTATATCATATGTGTATGTAAATAATGGAACGGCGAGGGCCGGGAACGGCGAAGGCCAAGAACGGCAAGGGGCCGGGTGCAGCATTAGCACGCGGAGTGCGAGTTGCCAGGGTGAGACCGCGAACCCAGGGCCTGGTAAAGTGCCTGGGACGGCATGGCCGTACTTGTATGACCTGGTGTTGGCTTGAGTTTATGGGCGGCGCATACATGTCCGGTCTGTCTGGCTGCCATAGCCAGGAGTGTTTTTGGGAGATGTTTGTACAAAACCTGGATTTTGTCATTCAGTCGACTCTAACTAAATTTTGAGTTGTAAATATTTCTAAACAATGATTTTGGGATCCCGAATGTTATATGTCTTATAATTTTCAATAAAAGGTTTATTCTCAAGTTTATGACTCTGATTATGATTTAATTACACTTTTGTTTTAAACCTCGATTAGCGAGTAAATGCACATTTTAAACTCACGTAGTAACGGCTCTAAGGTAGTAGGGCGTTACACTTATAATCAAATGAGAAATTTCAAGGGCCTAAAGCCCATGATAATTTTGACCTAGGGCTTCAAATTGACTATTATTTTATTGATTTTTTAATTAAATTAAATGGCCTAATTGAGTCTATAAAAAGAGTACTTAGAGAGAAGTCAAAACATAAGTTTGATAAGTCACAAGTAAGATTTTCTGATATTTTTATATTCTCTCTCAACACAAGTCATTTTCTAAGCCTCATTGTTATTTTCTCTTCTTCTCTCTGTATCTATCTCATGTGTTGAGAATTACCCACACTAGTCTAGGTGATTCTAAGGATACATTGGAAGACTGTGAAGAAATTAGAAGAACGGTTCAGTTTCTTGATAATACTCTGCGACAGAAAGGATACAAGAGCTAGAGAAACTAAAGGAAAGACTCACTCATTCCGTTGCGTATACTGTAAGTATTCTTATCTTTGTTTTTCTTTGAATTCAATTTTGGAAGCATGTTCTAGGTTATCTCATATTAATTTGTTTAATATTAAATCTACATGAAAATAAATAAAGATCATGTATAAGTTTTCCTAACAACTTGTATCAGAGCCTTTGGTAATCTTTATTTTCATGCATGAACATGTTACAAATTAGATTATTTGATGTGTTTGAATAATTGGATGGATTTTCATGTTTTTATGAAACATATTGATTTTATGTGATTATTAGCAATTTTTAGGTTATTTTGTAGTGTTTTCTTTGCTATTAATTTTTATATATGTTTTATTTTGTGTAAAACATTTTAAAAATTAATTAGAAAATGATTTTGGTTTGAAAAATTACTCAAAAAAAACTTTTTTGGAAAAATTTCGCCTGGCTGCCCATGTGCACGCGCACGTGCAGCAGCCACCAACACGGTGAACAGTACCCACGGGTACTATTCATCCAAATTTTTATTTTTTTTTAAATTAAAGAAAAATAAAATTTGTGGAAATAAATTATTTATAATCAAAACCAAAAATATATTTTTTGTTTTATCATTTAATTTTTTTTAATAAGATATTTTTGTTAGATTTAAATAATTAGATATTTTCTATAAAGATTCAAATTCAAATTTAAAAATATACTAACAACTTAATTTTAAATCTTTTAATATATTAAAATATTAGAATTAAGATATCAGATATTTAAGATATTTTCTTTTAAATTCTTGATATTTTTATTAAATCTTTATTTGAAAATATAAATATTTTTTTATTCTATAGTTTTTAATATTTAAATTATTTAAAATTTGAATATTGTTAGTTAGATATTTTTATGGATATTTGAATTTGATTAACTGTTTTAAGATATTTTAGAGTTGTTATAACTATTAATATTTTTTTTAAATGGTTAAAATATTTACTTATAGTTGTAACAACATAAGATATTTTTGAAAAACAGTTTAGATATTGATTTTAAAATTTAAAATTTGTTAAATTTTGAAAAATATCAATTTTTTTTCAGCCAATTAATATATATTTTTTAATAAATGGGATTTAAATTAACTTTGGTTAATTGTTGATAAATCTTATTTAAATTAAATTAATATTTTTTTTTTACAAATTAACCTAAAACCAAGTTGATTGTTGATAAGTGAAATTTACATAACTATTGTTAATTATTGATAAATTTCATTTAAATTGACTTATTTTTGTAAAAATTTAATTAATTTTGAATTTTTTTGATAAATTCTAGATAATTAATTGTGATATTGTGTGTTGTTCTACATGGAAATAAAGAAAAAAGTTGCTGCAAAAATAACAGACTTACAATTGTGTGTCTCTATAGTTCAAGAATCAAGCAATGAAAATAACCTTCTTTGACTAGCAAATTAGAAAGCTACAGCAGAAGAAATGGAGGTAGAGACATTATTAATGCAAGCAAACAAAATTTTCATCAATGAACAAAAGTTACTTGAAGAAGGAATGTTACGTACAACAAATGAGGGCATCAATGTGGCATACATACCTCACGTTGCTGAAGAAGTAGCCGATTTTATAATTGAAGACAATACAAAAAGAAAAAAGAAGTTGGAGGAAATCCAAATAGTAATATCTAATTATAGAGTCAACACTATAGAGCAAGGACAAGAACACAATCAAATCAACTCTTAGCTACTATGTCATGCTACATAACTTCTAGTTCAAAACAAAAGGATCAAAACCAAGAGAGTACCTGGTTACCTGCATAGATGACACGTGCAACTGATTTGTGAGAGCATCTAAGTACAGAAATCAAGATTTATTCAAGGTACGAAAATGCATTCCAAGTCACACTTGCTCTGTTGAAATGGTTATTGAGGACCATAGGCAAGTAAAAAGCATCATAATTGGTGAATTAATAAATAATAAGTACAAGTCAATCAAAAGAAATTATACTCCAAATGACATCATGAATGACATGAATGATGACTTTGGAGTAACCATGGGATACACAAAAGCATAGAGATCAAGAGAGAAAGATTTGCGTCTAGTAAGAGGGAACCCCGATGATTCATATCAAAATTTGTCAATGTATCTTTACATGTTGAAGTAAGCAAATCCAAGAACAACAACACACCTACTCACAGACAAAGAAGATAGAATCAAATACCTATACATGGCTTTCTCTAACACAATCAAGGGCTGGAGATACTTGAGGCCTATAATTGTTGTTGATGGAACTTTCTTGAAAAATGCACATGGCGGTACCCTATTTTCAGCATCAACGTTAGATTCAAATAACAACATTTTTGTCTTGGCTTTTGGAATAGCAGACTCTGAAAATGATAACTCTTGGATTTGGTTCTTCTCCAAACTGAGAGACACGTATGGAGAACCCGAAGGTATGATAGCTTCAATTATATATTCTTGTTTACATAGAAAAAGGAACTGGTTACCCAAACCCATTACACAAATACATGCTATTTCTTTTAGTATCTTATTAAAGTAACTGGTTACCTTAACAGGATTGACTATTGTTTCCAAAAGACACAAGAGCATGGACAATGCAGTACATATGGTGTACCCAAATGCTTTCCATGGAGCTTGCATGTTTCACTTGCTTAATAATTTGAAAAGCAAGTATGGAAGCCATGGAGAAGAGCTACACATGAATTTCATTGCAGCAAAAGCATACACAAAAACAAAATGTGAACACTACATGAGAGGCCTTGATAGACTTGACAGATGCATTAGACCCTATTTAGAGAAAGGCAAGTATGAAACTTGGGCAAGATCATACTCACCAACAAAAATATATACCATGATGACACCCAACATTGCAGAATCGCTCAACGCTACACTAAAAGCTGCAAGAAATCTCCCTATTGATATCTTGGTTGAATGCCTTAAAAGTTTGGTTCAAAAGTGGGTTTGGAACAACTCAAATAATGCAAACGGAACATTCACAAAAGTCTCTACAACAACAGAAAATGAGTTGAGACATGACATTATTTCGAAAATGAAGTATGAGGTATGCAACTAAACTTATTCTTTAATTTGTCAGTGGATGGTAACTAGTTACCTTGCGTAACAGCCCAAAAAATAATAATAAGCTACACAGAGGGGGAACAAGTTACCTTCAATGTTAATTGTACATAAAATGTTTATTATTTTATTCTAATTCATGACCAAAATATTTTCAGGTCTTGTTTTTCAACCCAATAAAATATCAAGTTCGTGATGAAAAGGGGACCAGTTTCACAGTAAATGTACACAATAGAACATGTACTTGTAATAGGTTCAAGAAGATGAAATGCCATGTGGGCATGCAATAGATGTAATTGCAAAGAGAAACTTGGGAGTGTATGATTATTGTGCAAAGTTGTACAAAACAGAAACGTTGAAAGCATTGTATCAAGAAAATGTTCATCATTTGCCCCATAAAGATGAATGGAATCTCCCATAACACTTGGACATGGTGGTGCTCCCTCCAAAGGCAAAAATCCCTGCAGGAAGACCAAGAAAGAAAAGAATAAGATCAAGAGGGGAACCAAAAGTAATAATCATCTGTGGGAAATGTGGCCAAGCAGGACATAACAGGAAGACTTGCAGGAATCCACCAATTGACAAGGCAAACAAGCAGAAAGAGCAAAAGATACATAGCTTGATATATTACATCAAAACAACCCTATCATAGCTTTATTCATTAAAGGAGTGACTTTCATATTCATAAATTGTTATTGAGTATTATAATAAGTTTGTTACAAATTCAAATACATTGAATGATTACACAAACATATAAAATTCCTTTTAGAATAAATTGTTGGTTTTTTTGTTGCCTGTTATATATTTATGCCACCAACACCCAAAAAACATGCTTTTTAAAAATTAAACATAACATTCTGGGTAATTGGTTACCAAAGGTAACCAGTTACCACTTTGTATATAACATGAGGACCCAACTGGGTATCTGGTTACATTTAATATATCCTAGTTGCTTTAAAAAGTGGTATATTTATTATATATAATTATTAAACGTGAAATACATAAAAAATAAACAATAAGCTATGTACTTTGCTCTAACAATTGCCACAAAAAAAAGAATAGCAAAATCATCAAGCACCAAAGGTAACCAGTTACCCCTTGTGTATGATGAAGACCAAACTAAGTACTTGGTTACCATTAAAATAACTCAGTTGCTTTAAAAAATAGAATATGTATAATATATAATTATTAAAAAAAACAAGAAATACAAAAAAAAAAAAAAAAAACAAGAAACTGGGTACTTTTCTCTAACAATTGCCACAAAAAATAACAAAAATATCAAGCACCATAGGTAACCAGCTACCCTTTTGTATATAAGATGAAGACCAAACAAAGTACCTGGTGACCATTAAAATATCCCTGAAAACTAAGTAAATATATATAGATAAAGAACACAAGAAAGATCTAAAGATATATAAAATAGTCTTAAGTAACCATGGTCTTACAATAGTAGCAATTTAACATAGACAAGTATCCAACTAACTATTGGTCATCATTTCCAAAAGTCAAATATCATTTCCAAAAGCTGATCTAGTCTAGAGTATAGACAAAATAAAAATAGTCAAATATCCTTTCCTAAAGCTTCCTAAATAACCTATGCAGCAGTCTTAAGTAAACCTATGCAGCAATCTTCCTCCTCTTTTGCCTCCTATCCAAAAGCTTCTCACTAAACTCATCGCTAGTCAAATATCCATCTTCTTGTTTCTTCTTCCCATGAAAATACAAGCTAACAGCAATATCTTGGCGAAGCAACTGAGCATCAAGTTCTTTTGGCATCTCATTTTTCTTTCCAAGAATTAATTGCTCGGCATAAGTTGTAAAAACCCCATAGTCGCTGCAATATTGCAAACATAAACAAAAACTAATAACATAAAAACAAAACCAGAAACAAACAAGATAAACAAACTTAAAAAAAAAAACTCACCACTCAACTTGTTGAGGAATGCCTCTAGCAATAGTCAATTGCAAAGCATCATTCTTAGTGATATCATAAGGACTAAGATCAATATTTATATTAGGACGATCATAAAAACCAATCTTTTTCAATAGAAGTGGAAGCATTACAACAAATGCTTCAATTACAGGTAAACTCAAATTTTCATGCCTCGCCTCGACATAGAATCATAAACAATGAGCAACCTCATCTTTATGTCAAAATGCAGCAAAAGCCAATGAGCAAGATCCTTCACATTAACAGGCATAAGAACATGATCAAGTAGATTCCAGTGAGTGCTGCAAAACAATGACTCACCCCTCATAATCTTCAAAGGAACACAACTGTCATCAATGTTAAATGTAGCATTGCCTGATTTCTTAAACTTCTCATACATGAACACAATATTTTGGCCAAAACAACTATCAGCAGTAGAGACTCTCCTCTTCAAACCTTTGGACAACTTAACCTTTCTCCTCAAATAATACAGCATGACATCAATATGCTGCATTTTAAAAAAAATGTTTATAAGACAAACTATGAAGAAACCTGTTACCACTTACAACATAACATATTTGAAAAACAAAGGGTAACCAGTTCTCATTAGCTACACAACAAATTATAAATTTTGGGTAACAAGTTATCATCAGCTAAACATCAAAATTATGCATTTGGGTAACTAGTCACACAGATCATTGCAACACAAAAAATGACTGTGGTAACTAGTTACTCCAGCTAAACTACTACAGTATACATTGGGGTAACCAGTTACACATAGCATTGCAACACAAAAAATGACTTGGGGACTAGTTACCCCATCACAACATAACATAGAATTGAACTACATCAATGTAATTTATTTATTTTTTTTTTGAAAAATGATAAACACAACATAAAAGGAAAGAAACTCACTAATGAATCAACAAACTGCCCATGATAATACAAACGGTAGAACCAAGTCTTCTTATTAATAAAAATGAAAGTGAAATCAATTGATGGCTCAACCTTGTTATCATCATATTTCTTAAACCTAAAAAACAAATAAACCAAACAAGTTTTAGAAAATCAAACAAACAATTTCAACAAAGAGTAAATTAAAAAAAAAAAAACAAATTGTACATACTTGTTATTGTGCTTGACTTTAGTTTCAATCCAACTATGAAACTCAGAAGCTTGTTCTTCAGTGTGATTATGACCAAGATCATTAGAAAAATGACATATATTATCCAATACAGTCTTTTTTTTTTCTTACCTTCATCTTCAGAAGACCCAAACTTTGTCATGAAAGGAGACTTGACCACAACACTCGACTTCACCTCTCTTGTCTTAGGAAAAATAGCCATAGGATCAGCTACCCTTAAATAATCATAAACAACAATCGACCAATTACTTTTATCCTCCACATAACTGCTCTCTTTTAATGGTCTCTCAGCAGACTCATTTATAACCTTCCACATTTCATTTGACACATGAAATGTAGGAGTTGAAGGAGTCGAGAATTGTAGAGGCCAAAATTGGGCTCAGGTCCAATGTCATATGTCCGCACACACGTTATCGACAAAGAATGCTCAAATAAGACCGAATTGGGCTATCTGACTCCTAAATGGTACGATCACAAGACCAAGCCCAATAGGCCCAAAACAATATGGTCAAGTCATAAGTTAACATTACCCATGACCCGACATTGAACTTAATGGTCCGACCCACACCCGAGACTAAGTCTCATCACTCATCCAAACAGACTAAGAAATGGTTAGTCAAACTGACCACATGGATAACGATCTCCCTCATAAAGTGGGAGAAGAGCGCTTCCAAAGGAGAAGGAGGGGTCATGAGTAAAGTTCTTCCACAACTGCCTATAAGAGCCACTCTCAGTCACTGGGAGGGGGGGGGGGGGGGGGATCAATCTGAATCATCACAACTCTTCTCACATACAATCCATTATCTCTTTCTCTTTGAAATTACATACTTATTTTCACAGTCAAGATAGGTGGTAACTTAGCTCAGTCATTCATTTTCCTTTTCATTATTGCATTGTTAACAATCTTACTGACTTGACTGTCGGAGTCCCTTCGGCCGGCACCATCCCGGTGTCCCAAGGTTTCCCAGTTACTCTCTTCTTTGTTCTACACGTTGTTGGTGCCCGCATACGATCATCTTCAATTGATTGTGGGTTTCAACATCTACAAGCATAACAATGAGGCTTCTTTAGATTAACTCTGCAAAAACAAAAGAGAAAAAACATATAATTTATAACAAATATAAAAAACAAACTACTTCCTTATACAATATATGATTAAAACAATATACCTTAATATGAGTAAAAAAATCTAAAGCAATCTTCGCAGAATGCTCTAAATCAGCCCCCAACTTTTCACCAACTTCAACATCTTGGCACCCTCCCACACAAACATCATCAAAATAATCCTAAAGAAAGGAATAAAATATTTAAACAAGATAGACAACATATATTATACGAAAAGACAATTACACAAGAAACTTGTTACCTGAGAAACATGGTGAAAGTCCATTTGATTTTGAGAATCTAAATCTCCACCATCAGTTTTGACAGACACAACAGACTTAATGTCTACAAGCAAACCGATTGCTGTAGCAAAATCAGCTTCAAAACTTTTCATCAAAGAACCAACTTCACCAAGAATCAACTTTTGGGAAGCTTGGACTTTAATCAGCTTTACAGGCAACTCCTTGATTTGGTCTTGGAACCCTTGTTATAATAATCCTACATACAATTAAACAAGAAGACAAAAACATTAAAACATAGTCACATATACAAAGTGTTTTAAAAAAAATTAAAAAATGAAAAAAAAAAAACAAAAACAAACCTCCAAACGCTTCTTTGGCAGAAAAAGTCCTCCGATAGTGGAATGTCTTTATCTATAGGTGATGGTGTTGGGAAGAATACACTTTCAAATGATATAATTTTCAAAATACCCAATTTCTTTTCCTCCACATTAGGAACGACAATATTGACATCAAACTGTATTAAATTAAAAAAAAAACAAAGAGAATCAAATAAAAAGAACATAAATAGCAACAAAAAACTTTAATAATTAAAAATGGAATAAAAAAAAAACTATAAAAATGACAAGTAACCAGTTACTTACAAATATAAAACAAATATAATAGATACAAAAATACAACACAAAACAAAAGAGGAAAAAAATTACCTTCCCATCTATAAAGACTTTCTCAAGAACTTCTTGATAACTCACACTATCCTTGCTATGCCAATTCAATATCATTGGAAATGAAGAACCAATCATCCGACATAGAAAAGATGAACAAATTGGAAGTGTCTCGTAAATCCATATAAGAAATACAAGAGGAAAACCAAAACAGTTGTAACTCCAATTATCAAGAGACTAATGTGTTTTTCTAGGAATCTTCATATAAAGAGCATCCTTCTCTTTTAAAGTTGAGCGCATATAACATCTAGTTTTTTGCCACAAAAGTTTGCCAAATGCAAAATTTTTCAACATGGAAATATCACAATCAACCATACCAAAAAACGTGTTGTCTACCCTTGTCTCATTCTGGGTCCCAAACAAAAGCCCAGCCAAAAAGTGAACAATCCCCAACTTCACAACAAGGTCATCCTCCATAGCATTAAAATTCTTTGAATTAAAAATATTACTAACTTCATTTTTGCTAACTTTGTCATTGGCTTTAACACCAGGGAAAAATTATTTCCTAAGACCTCTTTTACAATCACGAAACATACTTAAATCAACACTACCATCACAATCTAGCCCAGTAATTAATACAAACTCACTAATAGAAAACCTCGCTACCTTATCACCAAGCTTAAACCAAAACTCAAATTCTTCTTTTTCTTGATGAACTTCCCTCATTAAAACACTACATACAAGCTGTGCTTGCCATGCAGTACTTGGCAAATCCAAAAAATGACCAATATGAGTTCTTCTAAACATAGCCTTCTGCTTCTTGGTGAATACTTTTTTCAAATTAGCTATAACCTCTTGTTTATTCCATTGCTAAACCTTACTTCTAAACCGAAACTCTGGTTTTGTAGCGTCCCAAATTTGCTAATAAGGCTTAGGGCCTTGATTAGCGTGCCTGGAGGGCAATAAGTGATTTATTATTATAATATGTGAATTTTTATGAGTATGTGATTCAAGATGCAAGTTTAGGTGAATTAAATATGCATGTGGGCCCCGTTTGATTGTTAGGGGTATGTTTGTAATTTTAGCCCGTTGAGGGCATAAATGTGATAATTGTAATAATTGTGATATACTTGTGATATATCCGTGTTGCACGATCCGAGACAGTCCTAGGGAGCTGTTAGCCAGAAAGTCACAGCGGGGACGAAAATCCGACTCGGGGAGAGTCGAGGGGTATTTCAGGTGTTAGACGTTTTATGGGGTTATCGGGTTATGGAAATAAATATTTGGAGATATATTTGAAGATAGAATGTTTAGGAGGGAATATTGGGGAAATTTACAATTCTGCCCCCGGGGATGCTTTTGGCACCCCGAGCCTTTGAGATAACCTTAGAAACTTAAGTTAAATAAAACAAAGTGAGGAAACACTTAGAAACTAAGGAATCGACCCTTTTCTCTCTCTATCTCTCAGTTCTCTCTTTTCTCTTGGGAGTTTGGTGAAAATTAACCAGAAGCTAAGGATTTAAAGCTGAGATTTTGGGAGCTAGAAGCTTGGAGCTTAGGGAACTAATTCAGGGATTCAACTCAGCACAAGGTAAGCTCTTAACTGAGTGAATTATATTGGTTTCCTACTGGAATTTCAGAAGTTTGCATGTGGGATAGGTGAAAGATCATTCTAGAGTTTTAGATGGGATTTGGGATGAACTCTTGTTAGGTTTTGTTGCTGAGATGGTGGTTGAACTTTTGTGATGATTAGTTTGAATTGTTGAATTGATTTTTGGGTAAATTGGTTGGGTTTTCATGGTAAAAATGGAGTATTTTTCTGGGTTCGAAGGGTCGGGCCGCGACATTGTTCTTGCTGAGCCGTGGCCCTCTAGAACAGATTGGAGGCCAGGAAGAGGGGCGGGCAGCGGCGCGCCTGCCCTGTTCTGGGGTTGGAGGTCTCTGGTTGGGGGTGGGCCGCGGCATGGCCTAATGGGTCCGCGACGCTTAGTGCATTTTTGGGCTTTAAAGAGGTTTTAGGCTTGGGAATCGAAAAGTTAAGGCTCGGGATGGATTTTATCACCCGAATTGATAGAATTCAAGGTCCCGGAGACTAGAATTATGACCCAAAGTTATTTAAAGGATTAGAACTTGATGGATGGATATTGTTGGTGCGTTGTGACTAGGGTTTCAGCGAGGCTCAGACTAGGGGACTGTGCTCGGGACATCGGTGCTTGGAAAGCTCGGGACACAGGCAAAAAAAAGCTGTTCCTATAGAGCTTGTGTTGCAGGGCACGACCCTATATGATTGTGTTGTAGGGCGTAGCCCCTTTGATTAAGTTTATACGTGTTTAAGTATCTACTTAATTATGATATGTGTGCATATATGTAAATGAACGGCAAGAGTCGGGAACGGCGATGGCCGAGAACGGCAAAGGCCAAGAACGGCAAGGCCGAGAACGGCAAGGGGCCAAGAGCAGTGTTTAGCACGCGGAGTGCGAGTTGCCAGGGCGAGACCCTAAAGGATACCTGGGATATCCTCATGGTACAGACCGCGAACCCAGGGCCCGGTAAAGCGCCTGGGACAACATGGCCGTACATGTTTAGCCTATTGGCGGCTTGATTACATGTTGAATGTTAAATATGCATATGTATCTGCTTGTGGGGGTTTTCTTGTTGGGCCTCGGCTCACGGGTGCTCTGTGGTGCAGGTAAGGGCAAGGGAAAAGTTGACCAACCATGAGTACATAGAGCATGAAGCGGTGTGTACATGTTTGGCCTGCCTGGTTGCGATGACTAAGGGTATTTTGGGAGATGATTGTACTAAACCTTGATTTTGTCGTTTAGCCGACTCTGGTTATATTTTTGAGTTGTAAATATTTCTAAACAGTATTTTGGGATCCCAAATGTTAAAAGTTTTAAGATTTTCAATAAATGGAATTATTTTCAAAGTATAAGACTCTGTTTATGGTTTTACTACACTTTTGTCTTAAAACCTTGATTAGCGAGTTGATTGCACGTTTTAAACTCACTTAGTAACGACTCTAAAGAAGTAGGGCATTGCAACTTGGTGTCAGAGCGAGCCAAGGTTTATGGTTTCTTGAGATTGACCGAACATGTACGCTCGCTGTCAGTGACAAGCTCGACTCAGGGTTGGTTTGTAATGATTGACTTATATGCTTGAATATGTGCTTAAATGCCCTGTTTTCCAGCTTATTTCATATTGAGCATGATGAATGAGTTAACATATGCATGATGTCAGGGCATGGCCCATTAAGTGTTATATGCTATTTGTATGTTATGTGGATTGTTGTTTAAGGTTGACTGATATGATTTGGGAGGTGGTTTTGGATGTTGTTATCTTGCCTGATGAGCGGCGTAGTTGATTGCAGGCATATTGTTGTGATGCCTCGACAATCATCGAGACTCAATGGCAGTAGGGCTGAAGATGACAACCAGGATCAGGACCCTCCACCTGCCCCACAGAATTGGCAACAGATGTTTGCCGAAATGGAAGCAAGATTGCAATGAACAGAGGTAGTACTTCGACAGTTGAGGCAGCAAGCCCCTCCACATGTCACTGGGTTGCTAGTTCAGCAGGTTGTGGCACCAGTGCCGGTTCAACCTGTTGTGGAGAACAGGTGGGAACCTTTATATGAGAGATTCAGTAAGCAACATCCTCCCACCTTTGAGGGTGGATCAGACCCACTGCAGGCAGAGCAGTGGATGAATATGATTTCCTCTATCCTGGATTTTATGAGGGTTCAGAGAGGATGCCCGCATCTGGTGGGATGTAGTAGTTCAGAGGAGGAATGTGGCAGTTATGAACTGGGAAGAGTTCAAAAACATATTCAACGAGAAGTATTACAGTGTTGTATTTCAAACTGCAAAGTTTGACGAGTTCATCAACCTGACGCAAAACCGGTTGATAGTTACTGAGTATGCTTTGAGATTTGGCTGGTTGGCGAAGTTTGCGTCGGATTTAGTGCCGACGGATGCAGCAAGAAGAGATAGATTTGTGCGGGGATTGAACGTTATGATCGCCTGTGATGTAAAGATCACCTTGGATCCAGAGACTACTACCTATGCTCAGGTTGTAGACAAGGCCCTTACAGCTGAGGGGGCCGAGGACCAGATTTGGAGAGAGAGCGTTGTTAGGCGCGATGCTAGGAGGATGGTGCCTCCTTTTATTGGATCCAGTCGGGGTAGTGGTTCCAGTGAGCAGAAGAGGAAGGCCCTAGATTCCTTTGTTTCTCCCAGTTCGGATAGGAGGGCATGGGGTGCTTCTAGTGGCCGTCAGGGCAGAAGTGACAATTGGAGGAGTTTTCAAGTATGTCCCTGGTGTAGATGATGACACAAGGGTGAGTACAGGATTAGGGCCTAATTTGTCTGTGGGAGTGCCAATCATCTGAAGAAGGACTGCCCATAAGCCAGGAAAGAGGAGCCGAAGCAGGGCGACAGTCTCGCTCCTGCCAGAGTGTTTACTTTGACTCAGACTGAGGCGGAGGCTAGTCCCTCGGTTGTGACAGGTCAGATTTCTAGTGCTGGGTTTTCTTATACTGCATTGATTGATCGGGAGCTACTCATTTGTTTGTGTCTGCTACAGTGATAGATAAATTATGTAGACCGAGTGTTTTGTATGCTAGGGGTTTTCAGACTTTGTTGCCAACTGGGGAACTGGTAGTCTCTAGGAGATGGATTAGAGCTTTACCAGTAGAGGTAGATGGTAGGGAGTTGTCTGTTGATCTGATTGAGCTTGCGATGGATGACTTCGATATGATCCTAGGGATGGATTGCTTATCGAAGTATGGGGCGACGATTAACTGCAAGCACATGATGGTGACTTTTGAACCAGAAGGGGAGGTACCCTTTGTATTAGTGGGGACAGTTAGTGGACCGTGAATACCTATGATCTCAGCACTAAAGGCTAGAGACCTGATGCAGGAAGGTTGCAAAGGATTCCTAGAGAATGTTGTGGAAACCTCTAGGGTTGTGTCGGTTAGACCGGGGGAGACCAGATTGGTATGTGAGTTTCCAGATTTATTTCCAGTAGATCTGCCAGGGTTGCCGCTGCAGTGGGAGATTGAGTTTGTTATAGAGTTGGCACCAGGGGCGGAGCCAGTATCTAGGACACCTTATAGAATGGCTCCAGTAGAGTTGAAGGAGTTGAAGATTCAGTTGTAGGAGTTACTAGATTGGGGTTCATCAGACTGAGTTTCTCGCCATGGGGTGCTCCAGTGTTGTTCGTCAAGAAGAAGGATGGATCTCTTAGGATGTGTATTGACTATAGGGAGTTGAACAAGTTGACCATTAAGAACAAGTATCTACTGCCTAGGATCGATGATTTATTTGACCAGCTACAGGGAAGAACAGTGTTTTCCAAGATTGATCTCCGATCAGGTTACCACCAGTTAAGGATTAAAGAAGAGGACATACCAAAGACCGCTTTCCGAATGAGGTATGGACATTATGAATTCCTGGTCATGTCCTTTGGATTAACCAATGCCCCAGCAGCTTTTATGGATATGATGAATAGGGTTTTCAAGGACTATCTGGATAAGTTTGTGATTATGTTCATCGACGACATTCTGGTGTACTCTCAGTCAGAGACAGAGCATGAGCAGCATCTACGTTTGGTATTGCAGCGGCATAGGTTATATGCTAAGTTTAGCAAGTGCGAGTTCTGGTTACCAAAAGTTACATTTCTGGGCCATATCGTCAGTAAGGAGGGGATTCTGGTTGACCCAAGTAAGATTGAGGCAGTGAGAGATTGGCCTAGACTGAGCAACGTTCCTGAAGTGAGGAGTTTTCTGGGATTGGCAGGATATTATCGGCGGTTTGTTGAGGGGTTCTCCAGGATAGCTACGCCGTTGACAGAACTGACAAAGAAGAAGACAAAGTATGTTTGGACAGACAGATGTGAGAACAGTTTCAAGGAGTTGAAGCGATGACTGATCACCGCACCAGTGTTAAGTTTGTCGACAGATGATGAGAAGTTTGTGGTTTATTGTGATGCTTTCAGACAGGGTTTAGGATGTGTGCTGATGCAAGCTGGAAAGGTGATAGCCTACACATTGAGACAACTAAAAGAGTATGAGCAGAGATATCCCACGCATGATCTGGAGTTGGCAGCGGTGGTATTCGCACTTAAGATTTGGAAACATTATCTATATGGTGAGAAGTGCGAGATATACACCGACCATAAGAGTTTGAAGTATTTCCTTACTCAGAAGGATCTGAATATGCGCCAGAGATGGTGACTGGAGTTGGTTAAGGATTATGATTGTGACATCCTATACCATCTTGGGAAGGCTAATGTAGTGGCTGATGCATTGAGTCAGAAAGGCCCAGGACAGTTGTTCAGTTCGAGACAGATTTCTGATAAGCTAACGGAGGAGATGACTAGAGCGGGTATAGAGTTAGTGGTTGGTCATTTAGCCAACATCACTCTTCAGTCTACGCTCCTTGAGAGGATCAAGGAGGCGCAGGGCAAGGATTCCTAGTTGAGAGGTCACAAGGAGAACGTCTTAGTCGGAGCGGCTAAGGACTTCTCTATCTCGGAGATGGGGTTACTGAAGTACAAGGATCAGATCTGTGTTTCGATGGATTTTGATATCCAGTGGGAGATCCTAGATGAATCGCATACCACTCCCTATTCCTTACATCCAGGTACGACGAAGATGTACCAAGATCTGAGAGCTTTGTATTGGTGGTCGGGCATGAAGTGGGATGTGGTAGATTACGTGGTCAAGTGCTTAACCTGCCAGCAGGTCAAGGCTGAACATTAGAGGTAAGCAGGGTTGCTGCAGCCTCTAGGGATTCCAGAGTGGAAGTGGGAAGATATTACCATGGACTTCGTGGTTGGTTTGCCGAAGACCGTGGGACAGCATGACTCAGTGTGGGTGATTGTGGATAGGTATACCAAGTCCGCCCACTTTTTACCAGCTAGGACGACTTATACTGTGGAGCAGTATGCTGAGTTGTATGTGAAGGAAATTGTTCGACTTCATGGGGCTCCGAGGTCAATAGTATCCAACTGGGACCCCACCTTCACCTCCAAGTTTTGGGAGAGTCTGCAGAAGGCTATGGGCACGCAGTTACGGTTTAGTACCACTTATCATCCTCAGACAGATGGACAGTCTGAGAGGATGATTCAGATATTGGAGGACATGTTACGAGCTTGTGTGCTAGATTTTGGGGGATCTTGGAGCAAGTGTCTCCCTTTGATTGAGTTCTCGTACAATAACAGTTATCAGGCGACTATCGGAGTGGCTCCATATGAGATGCTTTATGGGAGGAAGTGCAGGTCACCTATCCATTGGGATGAGATGGGTGAGAGGAGATATTTGGGCCCTGAGATGGTTCAGAGGACTAATGAGGCGATTGACAAGATTAGAGCTCGAATGCTCGCCTGCCAGAGTCGCCAGAAGAGTTACTCGGACTTGAGACGCAGAAGCATAGAGTTTCAGGTCGGTGACCATGTGTTTCTTAGGGTTTCACCTTTGAGGGGAGTGAAACAGTTTGGTGTTCGGGGCAAGCTGAGCCCTAGGTTTGTTGGCCCCTTTGAGATTCTGAAGCGAGTTGGAGAGGGAGCTTACAAACTGGCAATGCCTCCAGCCTTATCAGGGGTTCATAATGTTTTTCACGTATCCATGCTCCGGAAGTATGTATCAGATTCGACGCATGTACTGAGTTATGAGAATTTGGAGCTGGACTAGGATTTGTCTTATGAGGAGAAGCCAGTTCAGATTCTTGACTGGAAGGATAGAGTCTTGCGGAGCAAGACCATCGCCTTGGTGAAAGTACTGTGGTGGAACAACAAAGTTGAGGAGGCGACGTGGGAACTTGAATCGGAGATGTGGGAGCGGTATCCCGAGTTGTTCAAGAAATTTCGCGGACGAAATTTCTGTAAGGAGGGGATAGTTGTAGCGTCCCAAATTTGCTAATAAGGCTTAGGGCCTTGATTAGCGTGCCTGGAGGGCAATAAGTGATTTATTATTATAATATGTGAATTTTTATGAGTATGTGAATAGAGATGCATGTTTAGGTGAATTAAATATGCATGTGGACCCCGTTTGATTGTTAGGGGCATGTTTGTAATTTTAGCCTGTTAAGGGCATAAATGTGATAATTGTAATAATTGTGATATACTTGTGATATAACTGTGTAGCATGATTCGAGATAGTCCTAGGGAGCTGTTAGCCAGAAAGTCACAGCGGGGTCGAAAATCCGACTCGGGGCGAGTCGAGGGGTATTTTGGGTGTTAGACGTTTTATGGGGTTATCGGGTTATGGAAATAAATATTTGGAGATATATTTGAAGATAGAATGTTTAGGAGGAAATATTGGGGAAATTTACAATTCTGCCCCCGGGGATGTTTTTGGCACCCCGAGCCTTTGAGATAACCTTAGAAACTTAAGTTAAATAAAACAAAGTGAGGAAACACTTAGAAACTAAGGAACCGACCCTTTCTCTCTCTATCTCTCAGTTCTCTCTTTTCTCTTGGAAGTTTGGTGAATTTTGGTGAAAACTAACCAGAAGCTAAGGATTTAAAGCTGAGATTTTGGGAGCTAGAAGCTTGGAGCTTAGGGAACTAATTCAGGGATTCAACTCAGCTCAAGGTAAGCTCTTAACTTAGTGAATTATATTGGTTTCCTGCTGGAATTTCAGAAGTTTGCATGTGGGATAGGTGAAAGATCATTCTATTGTTTTAGATGGGATTTGGGATTAACTCTTGTTAGGTTTTGTTGCTGAGATGGTGGTTGAACTTCTGTGATGATTAGTTTGAATTGTTGAATTGATTTTTGGGTAAATTGGCTGGGTTTTCATGGTAAAAATGGAGGATTTTTTTGGGTTCGAAGGGTCAGGCCGCGACATTGTTCTTGCTGAGCCGCGACCCTCTAGAATAGATTGGAGGCCAGGAAGAGGGGCGGGCCGTGACGCGCCTGCCCTGTTCTGGGGTTGGAGGTCTCTGGTTGGGGGCGGGCCGCGACATGGCCTCATGGGGCCGCAACACTTAGTGCATTTTTGGGCTTTAAAGAGGTTTTAGGCTTGGGAGTCGAAAAGTTAAGGCTCGGGATGGATTTTATCACCCGCATTGATAGAATTATGACCCAAAGTTATTTAAAGGATTAGAACTTGATGGGTGGATATTGTTGGTGTGTTGTGACTAATGTTTCAGTGAGGCTCAGACTAAGGGACTGTGCTTGGGACATCGGTACTTGGAAAGCTCGGGACACAGGTAAGAAAACTGCTGTTCCCGTAGAGCTTGTGTTGCAAGGCACGACCCTATATGATTGTGTTGCAGGGCGTAACCCCTTTGATTGAGTTTATACGTGTTTAAGTATCTGCTTAATTATGCTATGTGTGCATATATGTAAGTGAACAGCAAGAGCCGGGAATGGTGAGGGCCGGGAACGACAAGGCCGAGAACGGCAAGGGGCCGAGAGCAGCGTTTAGCACGTGGAGTGCGAGTTGCCAGGGCGAGACCCTAAAGGATACCTGGGATATCCTCACGGTACAGACCACGAACCCAGGGCCCGGTAAAGCGCCTAGGACGGCATGGCCGTACATGTTTAGCCTATTGGCAGCTTGATTATATGTTGAATGTTAAATATGCACATGTATTTGCCTGTGGGGGTTTTCTTGCTGGGCCTCGGCTCACAGATTCTCTGTGGTGCAGGTAAGGGCAAGGGGAAAGTCGACCAACCATGAGTACGAAGAGCATGAAGTGGTGTGTACATGTTTGGCCTGCCTGGCTGCCACGGCCAGGGGTATTTTGGAAGATGATTGTACTAAACCTAGATTTTGTCGTTTAGCCGACTCTGGTTATATTTTTGAGTTGCAAATATTTCTAAACAGTATTTTGGGGTCCCAAATGTTAAATGCTTTAAGATTTTCAGTAAATGGAATTATTTTCAAAGTATAAGACTCTGTTTATGGTTTTACTACACTTTTGTCTTAAAACCTCGATTAGCGAGTTAATTGCACGTTTTAAACTCACTTAGTAACGACTCTAAGGAAGTAGGGCGTTACAAGTTTGATCATATAATGCACAGCCTGAATAAAATAGAACACAATTACCACAAAAAGGAAAATTAAAATAAATAATAACTACAACATAGACACTTATCAAGCTACTTTACAACCTATACAAAGCAAAAATAAAAAATAAAAACTATAAAACAGCAACACCTAAAAATCAAACTTAAAAATGATTACTTACAATCATTATAAACAAAAACTCACAAAAGAAACCAATTACATACCAAAAGTAACCAGTTACCTATAAAATTACTCAACACATGAAAAAAGCATACACAGCTACGGAAACCAATTACTTGTAAACTTAACAAACTACATTACAACCTATACAAAGCAAAAACATATCAAATACAGAAACAAGAACACTTAAAAATCACAAATAAATGATCACTTAGCATCATTAAAAACATACACTCTAAAAAAGGAATGAATTACTTACCAAAGTAACCGGTTACCTTAACAGTTAAACAACATAGTTAAAATATGAATAATCTCAAAGTAACCAATTACCTATAACCAAAAGAGATATAAATATAGCACAATAAACAAAAATATAATAACCGGTTACTGAGCATATAAAATTTTGATAACTATAAATAAACTAAACAACTTACTAAGAAAAAAAAATAACATTAAAACATGAAACTAAAATACCTGATTGTTAGTCTTATCGATAATCACAGGTCCACAGGGCTTCAATCCTCCCCTAGGACTTCGAGGAGAACATTGCAATTTTACTGACAGTCCAGCCTCATCAATGGACTTAGAAGGGCCAGCATCCCCTCCCTTTTGAACCATTTCTACATAAACACAAAACACAAAAAAAAAAAAGAACATTGAAACAACATACATGATATAACTTTTAGCTTAATAGATTTTGAAGCACTGAGTTCTTAACTCAATGAAAAATATGTGTATAAATTCAGTGTAACTACATTAGTTGAGAACACAACATACAAAATCACAAAGATTTTGATTAACAGTTAAATTTCACATTCCCCGTGGACTTGTATCAAACATGTAGCATGCAAACACTAAAAATGCAGTACCCAACCTTCAAACATGAATCAACTTTGATCAAACATGTATCTTTCAAATATGATAGAAAAATGCAGTACCCAAAATGAGGAGTACGGAAACAACATACCTGAGGGTGAGAAAGTGAGAATGGCGTCGACCTAAGAGTGGTGTGAGTGTGGACTAGTATGTCAGGAGAAATACCACCGTTCGACTCCGATCACCGCACTTGAAGATCTCTGTCTGCCTTCATTCGCCGATGTTGCTGAGATTGACAACCCAGAAAATTGCCACAACCACCAAAGAGAAGAAGAAATCGCACAACCAAGGAGAGAGAGGGGAGAGGAGAGAGAAGGAGGTAAAAGTGAAATTGGTAAAGTAAAAATTTTATGTTAAAAAGTAATAAAAAGAAAACATAAAAATAAATAAAATTGAAAATGTAAAATTTTTGAATGAATAATAAATAAAATAAAAAAGCAATTTACATAACTACCCTTCGACTTTAGTAAACTCTCATTAGTAATAAAAATATGGCATAATAAGGATTTGTTACAAAAAAAACTCATAAAAGTGATTAAATTCATAAAAACCCATAGAATAACTTTTTTTTTTTTTTAAAAGCCATATTTTTGCAAAGTTTGTTAAAAAACCCATATAAAATGTAATTTCCTCTTTTTACATAAAATACTTAATCTTGCTAAAAATACTATATTTTTACAATCAATTTTTTTTTGAGTTATTTTTTAGATTTTTTTTTGTTGATGTTTAGTTGTTCTAATATATATATATATATATTTGTTGACTGCTTTTTTCGCTATCAATTTAATCTAAAAGGTTTAAGAAAATATTAGGGAATAACACGAGAATTTTACGTGGTTCAGGCTATAAAAGAGCCCTAGTCCACGAGTCTCTATTATTTAGTGAGCTTGAAGCTTGTTATAGCAAGCTTCAATGGTAGTTCTCAGGCAGCGTGTATATTGCACTGAATTACAGAGTTTCTCTCTCTAGAAAAACAAACCATTTACAAGGAGATATCCCAACCCTATTTATAGAAGCTGGGGTCATTAATATTAATCATCTTTCATTAATACCAGATTCCCCCCTCCTGTGGTATTAATGTCAAGTTAATACAAAAATGGTTGCACTAAATAAAGACTACAGCCCAGGCGGTTTGCATGGGTCCACATCAGAAAGTTGTTCACCAACTTTATAGGAAACATGCCTCTAACAGTGCCAGGATGTGTCTGCACGTTTGCCCATGTCAGGCGGCATTGTGGGAAATGTCAATTGTCGAGAGTACGAACTCAACACCACTAATTGAGGCTCACCAAAAGTTGTCATACAACCCTCTGGTGGCCCATGCCCGAGGTGACCGACACCTGCCAGCCACTCCGAGTTCGAGGATAAAAATCCTAAATCTGAGAAATTGGCGAATGAGGAGAGCTCCTCGGGACGTGGCATCATACGAAGGCATTCTATCCTTTAGAATGGACCTCGGGACGTAGCCTAGCCGAGAGACATCCATGACCTGGAGATTAGCTCGGGGCATTCTAAGGACGTGGCCTCACTCGAAGACATCCTCGATTCGAAGATAGACCTCGAGGCATGGCCCCACTCAGAGACACCCACGTCTTGGCCAGACTAGGCCACCTCAAAGATTTCATACTCCGAAAGCCCCATGACGTGCCTTGTCATCGATCATTCCTAACTGCCACATGTGTGATGATAGAAACACAGACAACATGTGCTCCCCAAGTCTTCACTCGTCCTTGGACAGTGGAGACTTAGCCTGAGTAATTTGAAAAGGTCTTCATGGGGGGGGGGGGGGGGGAAGATGCTTGGGCTTCCCCTGACTTCATTCTGAGAAGTCACGCCATGTGTTGACTCCCTATTGCTGGGCCCATCAACCCATTCATTTAATGAGGAGTCCATTCCACTACCCAAAACGTCTATCCGTCCCCTAGGTGTCCGTTTGCTCCATACCCGAGATATTTTTTTCAATGTTACTAATCGTGATCCATGCCTTTTGGATCCTACTTATTGGATTATTCTTGAGTGCCTACGTCATAGGTAATCCGACGGTCGGGTAGAGTTGCTTCCTCCTCAAGTTCTAAGAGTATAAAACTTGATAACCGCCTCTAAGCAGGCACTCTTACCATTCAAAATTCAAAATCTTCAAAACTCTCTCTTCTTTCTCAAGCTTCCCAGTCCTTCAACCATTCTTGAGCTCCTTTTGCAATTCTAGACAGTTGGCGAGAATCGTCTTACGTCTGGGTGAACGACAAATGATTCTCCAACATCTGAACTCGTTTCAACACTTATCGACACTATATCTCGAGTAAGTATTTACTGGTTTTGTGTTTTCATTGAGCTTAATTTTGGAGTTTAGATGCATGCTTAGGAATGAGCTTTTTGTGGTACTTGAGGGCAACTTTGACCTTTTACAGGTCTTTCTAGGCACATTTTGGTGTTAGGAGTGGTCAAAATGGCCTAATGCCCAGCTTGGGTAACTTTTTCCTTTCTGGACACTTGACCGAAATCTGGAAAAATTCCCACCTTCCGATAGTGTTCATAAGTTCCGATGGTGTTCTCTGGTGCTGATTTTTCGACCTCGAGGACATCCCAAGCCCTCATATATTCTTTCCTCTTCTCCCTAAGCAGTAGTCTTAGGGATTCTCATTTTGACCCATATTTCTTCGGGCCAAGGCGCTAACTGCTTGGTATGTTGTTTCAAATGTCTGAGGAGCTCCATCAACTACACAAACATGGGTTCTATGCATTTGATGCCAAGATCATACAAATGGCCCTGAAAGTTGGGTAACACCCCGAGAAGGGAAAACATGTGGCTGCATTGAGCTTTTTGTGGTACTTGAGGGCAACTTTGACCTTTTACAGGTCTTTCTAGGCACATTTTGGTGTTAGGAGTGGTCAAAATGGCCTAATGCCCAGCTTGGGTAACTTTTTCCTTTCTGGACACTTGACCGAAATCTGGAAAAATTCCCACCTTCCGATAGTGTTCATAAGTTCCGATGGTGTTCTCTGGTGCTGATTTTTCGACCTCGAGGACATCCCAAGCCCTCATATATTCTTTCCTCTTCTCCCTAAGCAGTAGTCTTAGGGATTCTCATTTTGACCCATATTTCTTCGGGCCAAGGCGCTAACTGCTTGGTATGTTGTTTCAAATGTCTGAGGAGCTCCATCAACTACACAAACATGGGTTCTATGCATTTGATGCCAAGATCATACAAATGGCCCTGAAAGTTGGGTAACACCCCGAGAAGGGAAAACATGTGGCTGGTAGCAATCAAGCCCTTGTAGTACGAGAGAACTCTACTCCGGTGGAGACAAGACCCCTTCGAGCTGGCCTCTCGGAGGAAGAAGCCAATTCAGATCTGGTACTGTCGGACAACACCTACATCGCTGCGGGGTTTGAGGTAGAGGAAATCCCCAGCAAGCTCCGACACTGAGGTGCCTTGGAGAAGATTCTCACCCACTACGGGGTAGACACCCCTAGGATGTTAGTGTGGGTGTCTCAGGAGGACGAGAGGGTGCATGTGATCATTCATGGGCTTGGACCCTAGAGTGCCTCTCATCTCCAGGCTAGTACAACCATGCCATTGAACCAGTACTATGTTGACTTCCTCAAATTCATTGGCATAGCCCCCTTCCAGCTGTCCCATAATGGATATCGGGTGCTGGTTGGGCTTTACGTTTTATACAAGAGACAGAACTGGCCCACACCTTCCCCCGCTAAGATATTGTATTTCTACAGCTTTCGGCAGTGCCTGAAGAAGGGGAACCAGGATAGGTACTACACCCTAATGAAGCACCCGTTCCTAGGGAAAAGCTACAAGGCTTCAAACGGCAATGAGAACCACTCTCGGAACTACAAGGATCAATTATTCTGGGTGAGTGGTTTCCCAATGAGGATCAATTCCACCTTACTCCTAGACTTTTCTAGAGTTGGTAAGCACTTTCGTCCTCGCATAGTTTTGTCTAAGAGTGCCCCACTCGTAATTGATCCTTAATCTTGAAAGCATCTATTTTCAGGTCCCTATCGTCGCACATATTTTGTTGATTCCTTCGACGAAAGATTTAGAGCGATGAACACTATTCTCGACGAGAAGTTGGATTTTACCTTCCTCGTCACTAATGGCCACCTCCAGCAATATGGGATACAGCAGGAGGGGCAGAGCATAAACCCGGTGGTCCTAACCAGATTTCGAGACTCAAAGCTATCACGACATGAGGCGAGGCTCCACATGGACTATGTGGCAGCAAGGCATAATTTGAATACACGCAACACCTTCATGAGGAGCATGCGGAGAGTGTTCTCGCCATCAAGGCAGCCACAAATGCATAGAAAGACGAAGAGCTCGAGGCAAAGCTCGAAGCGGGGATCGAGTCATCTTCCATGCCTCAAGGTAAATCCCCAATTGTCCTTCATTATGCTAAGCATGTAGGGGAGGGAACTAGTCCCGACCATTCTTCATTTTTGCCCTCCCTTCTTGAGTATGATCAAATCTCAGGGTGTCGTTGGTCTGAGGAAGAGTATCAAGACTATCAGGACCTCATCAACGTATTCATCCGCAATCTGAGGAGGAAGAGACACCCCCAAGGTCTCGTGCCTTTGGACGAGGTGATGTCTATGCACGCCACTTGGTTTTGTCAGTACGAGACCAACCTTACGCAGGAGATGGGTCAGATTATCCATGAATTTGCACATTCCGTCCTTCACTCGGAGGAGCCTGATCGCAGTGGGGAACCTTAGGATATTTATACTAAGTCTTGTGCATTTTTGTTTGTTTTCACTGCTTTCCTTTCCTTCTGAGGATTTAACCAGTTTGTTTCCTTTGTGCATAAAGCATGGGCCTGTCTGAATTGGTCAGGTCGAAGCATCAGAGGGTGTCGTTGAGGGGTTCTCCAGAATAGCTATGCCTTTGACAGAACTGACAAAGAAGAAGACAAGGTATGTCTGGACGGACAGATGTGAGAACAGCTTCAAGGAGTTGAAGCAGCGATTGATCACCGCACCAGTGTTAAGTTTGCCAACAGACAATGAAAAGTTTGTGGTTTATTGTGATGTGTCCAGACAGGGTTTAGGGTGTGTGCTAATGCAAGCTGGTAAGGTGATAGCTTATGCATCGAGACAACTAAAGGGGTACGAGCAGAGATATCCCACACATGATTTGGAGTTGGCAGCGGTGGTGTTCACACTTAAGATTTGGAGACATTATCTCTATGGTGAGAAGTGCGAGATATACACCGACCATAAGAGCCTGAAGTATTTCTTTACGCAGAAGGACCTGAATATGCGCCAGAGACGGTGGCTGGAATTGGTTGAGGATTATGACTGTGATATCCTATATCATCCTGGGAAGGCTAATGTAGTGGCTGATGCATTGAGTCAGAGAGGCCCAGGACAGTTGTTTAGTTCAAGGCAAATATCTGATAAGCTGGCTGAGGAGATGACTAGAGCGGGAATAGAGTTGGTGGTTGGCTGGTTAGCCAACATCACTCTTCAGTCTGCACTCCTTGAGAGGATTAAGGAGGCGCAGGGGAAGGATTCCCAGGTAAGAGGTCACAGAGAGGATGTCTTAGCCGGAGCGACCAAGGACTTTTCTATTTCAGAGATGGGATTATTGAAGTACAAGGGTCGGATCTGCGTTCTGATGGATTCTGATATCCGGTGGGAGATCTTAGATGAATCGCATACCACTCCTTATTCTTTGCACCTGGGTACAACGAAGATGTACCAGGATTTGAGAGTTTTGTATTGGTGGTCGGGCATGAAGAGGGATGTGGTGGATTATGTGGCCAAGTGCTTAACTTGTCAGCAGGTCAAGGCTGAGCATCAGAGGCCAGCGGGGTTGCTGCAGCCTTCGGGGATCCCATAATGGAAGTGGGAAGATATCACCATCGACTTCGTGGTTGGTTTGCCGAGGACCGTGGGACAGCATGACTCGGTGTGGGTGATTGTGGATAGGTATACCAAGTCCGGCCACTTTTTTCCTGTTAGGACAACATATACTGTGGAGAAGTACGCTGAGTTATATGTGAAGGAGATTGTTTGACTTCATGGGGCTCCGAGGTCGATAGTATCCGACAGAGACCCCACCTTCACTTCCAAGTTTTGGGAGAGTCTGCAGAAGGCTATGGGCACACAGTTACGGTTTAGTACCGCTTATCATCCTCAAACAGATGGGCAGTCTGAGAGGACGATTCAGATATTGGAGGACATGTTGCGAGCCTGTGTGCTAGATTTTGGGGGATCGTGGAGTAAGTATCTCCCTTTGATCGAGTTCTCGTACAACAACAGTTATCAAGTGACCGTCGGAGTGGCTCCGTAGGAGATGCTTTATGGAAAAAAGTGTATATCACCTATTCATTAGGACGAGACAGGTGAGAGAAGATATTTGGGTCTTGAAATGGTTCAGAGGACCTATGAGGCGATTGAGAAGATTAGAGCGTGTATGCTCGCCTCCCAGAGTCGACAGAAAAGATATTCAGATCTGAAACGCAGGAGCGTGGAATTTTAGGTTGGTGACCATGTGTTTCTAAGGGTTTCACCTTTGAGGGGTGTAAAATGGTTTGGTGTTCGGGGCAAGCTGAGCCCTAGGTTTGTTGGCCCCTTCAAGATTCTGGAATGGGTTGGAGAGGTAGCTTACAGACTAGCGATGCCTCCAGCTTTATCAGGGGTTCATGATGTTTTTCATGTGTCCATGCTCCGAAAGTATATATCAGATTTGACGCATGTTCTAAGTTATGAGATTCTGGAGCTTGATCAAGATTTTTTCTACGAGGAAAAGCCGATTCAGGTTCTTGACCAGAAAGATAAAGTCATGCGGAGCAAGACCATCGCCTTGGTGAAAGTGCTGCGGAGGAACAACAAGGTTGAGGAGGCGACATGGGAACTTGAGTCAGAGATGAGGGAGCGGTATCCCGAGTTGTTCAGGTAATTTTGAGGACGAAATTTCTGTAAGGAGGGGGTAGTTGTAACGACCCAAATTTACTAATAAGGCTTGGGGCCTTGATTAGTGTGCCTGGAGGGCAATAATTGTTATACTGTATTAATCTATGTGAATTTAATGAATATGTGGATATAATGCATGTTTAGGTGATTAAATATGCATGTGGGCCCCATTTGGTTGTCAGGGGCATAACTGTATATAAATGTGATAAATTGTTGAGACCACATTATTATATGGATATATTTGTGATTTGTGAATCGAGACGATCCTAGTGAGAAAGCTAGCAAAAAAGTCACGGCGGGGATTTATACGTGGCTTGGGGCGAGCCTGGGGGTATAAATAGGAATTTAGAGAATATATTGGGATCTACTTTGATATTGAAGAATATAACTGGTGATTAGCTAAATGTGTGGAGGTAAGCGGTAAATATTAGAGACATTTGAGGAATTAGCGGTAATTGGGTGAAAAGACCAAAATACCCCTAGGTGGATTTAAAGACTTAGGATTTATGGGAGGGTATTGTGGTCATTTGGCATATAAGGGATAGGAATAAATTAGGCTTTATGCCTTAGTGGGAGGAGTAGAAAGGGCTGGAAATGTTCTGAAGGAAAGAAAAGAAAGGAAAAGAAGGAAAGAAAAAGGGAAAGAAAGGCAGGGTCGGTTTGGCATTTCTCCACTAGTTTTTGAGGTATTTTGGAGTAGAAACTCAAGAGGAGTTTGGGCAGGAACTAGAGGGTAGAATCCTTGTGTTAGCTTGAGAAATTGGCAAAGAAATTCATCCACTTGAGGTAAGACTTTGAGGTTTTCTTAAGTTTTTGATGTTGGTGTTGAGCCAGTTTTCTAAGCAAGGTTCTTTGGGGAACTTAGGGAGTTGAAGCTGGGAATTTGAGGAGGTGAAGGCTAAGCAAAGGTGGAAGATAACCTCAGCCAAGTTCATTCATCAGAGGTAAGGAACTTTAGTTTCAAGCTTTGTGATTTCTATGGTTCTGTCTGAGTTTCTGAGTTTTAGGTTCAGTTATGGTGAAATCTTGGATTAAGGATGCATGTGGTTGAGTTGTGTATGGTTGTGATTCTTGGGATGAGTTAGACATGTTAGTGGCTTGTTTTTAAGTTTGGGTAAAGTTTGGTTGAGTTTTGGTCAAGTTTGGCTCGGGGAAAGTCGAAGGAGAAAATGGCAGGTTTTGCTGTTCTGTGACTAGCGCTACAACGCTAGCCTTTGGGCGCTGTAGCACTAGGCCAAGTGTTCTGGGCGAGTTGGGCTCTGTTTGTAGCATTGTAGCGCCCTCCTTAGAGCGCTGTAGCGCTACCCTATTTCCAGAAAGGGGTTTTTGAGTTATTTTCAAGGGTTTTTTGCCCGGGGGTTCGGGATTCGATTCCACCACCTTGTTTGGTGGAATTGGGGCTTCCCGAGGGCTCGGGATTGGTCCCGAGGTTAGGTGTTGAACTTGAGGTTTGGTGATGATTCTAATCTATGGCTGTGACTGGGTGTACGCTATGACTCAAGAGGATCGTGCTCGAGGATCAAGTGAACGGAGCTAGGGAATCTAAGGTAAGAAAACCCTTGTTCCCATAGAGCTTGTATGCAGGGCTGAGCCCAATGTGTTTGAATTGTAGGGTGTAGCCCTTTGGTTGAATTGGTTAGTACTCAATACATGTTTGTTATGCTATCAATGCAATTATGTGAATGATCGGCAAGAGCCAGGAACGGTGTAGGCCGAGGTCGGCAGGGGCCGGGAACGGCAAAGGGCCGGAAATGGCGTTAGGCACGTTGAATGCAAGGCCGAGTACGGCAAGGGGCCGGGAGCAGCGTTGAGCACATGGAGTGCGAGTTGCCAGGGCGAGTCCCTAAAGGATACTTGGGATATCCTCATGGTGTGGACTGCGAACCCATGGCCTGGTAAAGCGCCTGGGTCGGCTAGGCCTTATGTGTTTAGCCTATTGATGGCCAGTTTATATACTTGGTGTATGTTTTGCATATGTTATCTGTTTGTGGGTTTTCTTGCTGGGCTTCGGCTCACAGATGCTCTGTGGTGCAGGTAAAGGCAAGGAGAAAGCCAACCAACCATGAGTGTAGCAAGCATGAAGCGGCGTGTACATGTTTGGCCTGCCTGGCTGCCACAGCCAGTGGATTTTGGGAGATGATTGTAAATAAACCTAGATTTTGTTGTTTAGTCGACTCGGTTCAATTTATATGTTGTAAATGTTTCTAAACTGTATTTTGGGATCCCAAGTGTTAAACTTTTATGATTTTCAATGAAATGGAGTTATTTCTAAAGTTTTCCTCTGTTTATGGCTTAATTACACTATTTGACCTAAAACCTCGATTAGCGAGTTGAATGCACGTTTTTAAACTCACTTAGTAACAGCTCTAAGGAAGTAGGGCGTTACACCTACAATTCTTGCAGCTGCTCCACCTGTCCTCACCCTGAGGACGGTGGCTCCAGGTGAGGTCATTGACCTCGAGGTTTCCTCCCTCAAGATGGGGAATCCTCCGGGAAGGGTAAAGAAATCCCTTCTAAGGTGCCCCCCTTCCAGTCAAGGCACCTCGATTCATAATCTTTCTAGAACACTATGACGGGAATATTTTGAGAAGCACAAGCGGATCGTTGAGTATTACAACGCTCGTATTGATGAGGGCGACGAGGACTTTAAACTTCTTGTTGAGTTCCTGCGTGAGGGCTGGCCAAAGGATCCTGTTGGTACTTCCTTATTGTGAGGATTTGGAGCCTCTCCTCATGGGGAGAGTAGGAAGTAGGGCTGTTCCGCTTGTCGCGGAGCTTCTCCAAGGGTTAGCGGAGTCCCTGTGCGAGTTTCCTTCCCGCAGCCTTGCCCGTTGTGGCAGTGACAACGAGGTTTCGCTGGTAGCCAACCACCAGCTGCCATTCCTTCGTGTGGGTAAGTCTTCTAATGTTTATTTCAATGCAGTGTCTGTTTCTCCATCTTTTTACTGATTTGATATTCTAATTTGGCAGACTGCAATCCTCAACCAACGACTTAGAGACATCGTGGCAGTACTTTGATCTTTAGGGGGTTCAGGAGGAGCTGGCTCACGCTTAGAAAGAGCTGGCACGATTCCGGGAAACTACAGTCCCTTTGGAGGAGCACTCGCGACACCAGAAGAAGGTGGAGGACACAAGGGCCCATGTCCGTGAGGTGGAGGATCTATTGGCCACTGAGCGGTCAAGGCTATCCACTTTGGAGGACACTTCCTCTAAGTTGTTAGAGGATGTCGCAGGCCGCACCCGAGCCATGGAGGAGGAGTTGACTAAATCTCGCAAAGAGCTCTAGTTGAGCCAGGCAAAATCTTTGGCCCGCGCTAAGGAGCTGAAGCAAAACCAAGGAGGACACTGCACGGGCAACCACTCGTGCTGAGGTTGCCGCCAAAGAGGCTGAAGACCTACGTCATCGAGCAACAGAACTGGAGAAAGACCTTGAAGTGTAGCCGATGATACACTCTTTGTTGCGTGGAAGAGAAACAGAGAAATGGATCTCTCATTCACCGAGGACCCCAACATGAGGACAATGCTCGAGGCTCGCCTTGAGGAGGAAGAGGCTATGGAAGCCCAGGAGAGGGAAGTTTTGGTGGTAGGTTGCATTCCCGAAGTTGACCCTGTGATCAAGCTGGTGGCAGAGGTGCCCCCAAGTCAAGGGCCCCAGTAATTTTGTCCTATATTACATTTTAGCTAAGTAGGTCTGTGAGCCATAGTTTATTGCGGTATATACAATCAATGCTCAAGCCCCCGAGCACTGTTGTAACTATTTTTCCATTAAACCTATGTAGCCTGCACTACTTTATTGCCATGATCGCACTATTATTATCGAATTGACCTTTAATAAATAGGCAACATGGACTTTGTTAATTCAACTCATTGTACTCGTGAGAGTCCCAAGTCCCCGAATCAGGACTTGTGGTCGAGTATCGAAGACTTGAGTTTTTATCGACTTCTCTTAGTACTAAGGCAATTTTTAGGCATTTAGTGTTGTTCTGTAGGCTCACGGTCCTCAAGAGTAACTTTGACGCACTGCCAGTGAAACTTGACGTGACCTTGCATCCCCGAGTTCCAACGATTCAGGACGGGGCCATCCTGCGGTACATAGAGCTTGAGGATCTTCCTGTTAATGTCTAGACACTTATGCATTTAGTGTTTCTTCTTAGGCTCGTGGTCCTAAGAGTAACTCTAATGCGGGGTCAAGTGAGGGCACTTGACTATCCTACGCCTTCGAGTTTCAATGACTCAGGTTGTGAGGAGGTCCGCACTGTAGAATTTTTCCTTAGTGTTAGAGATTTAGTGTTGTCTTCCAAGCTCGATGTCCTTGAAAGTAAATTTAATGTTTGCCTATGTTCCCCAGTCCTGATGACTTGAGACTTTAGGGGTTCATTTGCGCTAAGCTACCTACCCACTGGGAATGTGGCCACCGGTGGGCCAGCTTGGGATTCTTGGTATTCTCTCTGAGTATACAGCTCGGGACCTAATCATGTGAAAGTCATGAACTCATTATTCCAAGCCCAGGAGGTTGAGTTCCCCACCCTTTGACTAGGTATTTCGTGAAACTTGAGTTTTAGTACTCAAAATTTGTCTCTGAGTTCCAACGACTCGGGCCTCTGTTCACATCTCGAGATCATAAGACTTGAATCACTGCTCCTCAGGCACAATGTCCTCGAGAGGTAACATCAGCCCATACTCGCGCTACTTGGGATTTATTTACTGTTAGGTTCAATATCACGTTACTTAGGCGACTTAGGCTCGTCCCCGAGTACCAACAACTCGGGCTTCCGTTCACATCTCAAGGATTGGAATTTGTTTATTACTCCCCGGGTGCGCGCTATCCTCGGGAGAATGCGCTAAATCCAATCTCGCATTACTTGTATCTTTTCGGCCCCGTCTTTTATCAGGCCACTTAGCTATGTGGTCTCATGACACTAGAGGCGCTTCACTCATCGACTAGCCAAGCTCCCTATGTCATGGACTTCCTGATCTACTTTTGTTCGAGGTATATGGAAGACTTGGTCAGAACTTCTTGGGTGCAATGTCCACGGGAAGTGTCCCAAGTCTTCCCTGAGACCAAGGACAGAGTACTCGGTCTTCCATTCGCATCTCGAGATTGAGGGACTTGATTAGAGCTCCTCAGGCGCAATGTCTATGGGAGGTGACGCAGGTCCGTTCTCGTGCTACTAAGATTCTTAGTTTAGTCTCTAGATGCTAAGCCTACTCTGCTTGAACATGCTTAGTTTATTAGGTCACAGACTCAAGACTAGTTTCCTAGGTTTTTCTATTCTCGGGGTAGTGACACTAAGATTACTCCACTTTTGACAAGCTTAATTTCCTAGGTCATTCCCTGCGAGGCATGATGCTGTGTAAGCCTACCTTAACTCCATGCCTCTCAAGTGATCGGAGACTAGTCTGCGTTCACTTGTCCAGGCCAGCAAGCGGGTGCTCTACGCATAGTACATACAGAACAAAGGACATTAAAAAATATAAGCAAAAACACAAACAAATTTCTTCTTTACCGTGTTTTATCTACACGATTTCCATTAAATGTGCCTGGAAGCTACAAGGGAGAATACAAAATTTAATAAGGTATACTACTCATATTATTGGTAATACCGACGAAGATCCTCGACATTCCAGGCATGGGGTATCGATTCCCCCTTTAGTCAGGCTAATTTCTATGTCCCAGGACATACAAAGCTCTTGACTTGGTATAGGCCTTCCCATTTAGGTCCAAGCACTCCCACACCAGGGTTTCAGGTGGCTAAGAAGACTCTCCGCAACACCAGATCTCTGAACCCAAAGTTTTTATCCTTCATTTTAGAGTTGAAATACCTGGCCACTTTCTGCTGGTAGGAAGCTACTCAAAGCTGAGAAGCTTCACGGAGCTCCTCCACGAGGTCCAGGGACTCTCGGAGTAAGGTGTTCTTTGTGGTCAGGTCATACATGTCCTGTCGGTGCGTGGAGGTTGCTACCTCAACTGGAAGCATGACCTCATACCCATAGGCCATTGAGAATGGAGAGTGGCCAGTGGAGGTCCTGGCAGTGGTGAGGTAGCTCCACAATGCCTTAGGCAGCTTCCCGGGCCAAGCGCCTTTTGACTGTTCAAGCCTTTTCTTCAAGGTGGCTTTGAGCGTCTTGTTGACTACTTCCACCTGCCCGTGTGCCTACGGGTGGGCGATGGAGGAAAATCTTTTCATAACCCCGTGTCACTGATAGAAGTCCGTGAACACCTCGCTGTTGAACTATAGACCGTTGTCGGAGACTATCTTCCTAGGGAGCCCGTAGCGGCAAACGATGTTCTTAATGACGAAATCTAGAGCCTTCTTGGACGTGATAGAATGAGTGGCTCAGCCTCGGCCCACTTCGTGAAGTATTCAACTACCACTATCACATACTTCACTCCTCCTTTTCTCGTGGGGAGTGACCCGATAAGGTCAATGCCCCAGACCGCAAAGAGCCAAGGACTTGTCATCTAAGTGAGCTTGATCGGAGGAGCTCGAGATATGATGGCAAAACATTGGCACTTGTCACACTTCTTGACATAGTCCATCACATCTCCGTTCATGGTGGGCCAAAATTATCCTTGCCTCAAGATTTTCTTGGTGAGGCTCTACCCCCCAGCGTGGTCCTCGCAAAAACCCTCATGCACTTCTCGGAGTATCATATTGGCTTCTTGCTTGGACACGCACTGCAACAGAGGCAACAAATATTCCCGCATGTAAAACTTGTTGTCCATGATAATATACCGAGGTGCCTAGTAAAGTAGCTTTCGAGCTACTTTCTTGTCCTGCGGTAACTTCCCTGAGGTGAGATATTTCACTATGGGCTCCATCCAACCATCCTAGGGTTGGATTGCTTCGACCTCCTCGGGAGCTGAGATGCTTGGGGAAGATAAGTAGCTGATGGGGGCTACATTGATCAGTTCGGAATCCTTGGTGGTTGCAAGCATGGCCAGGGCGTCATCGTTTGAGTTCTGTTCCCGAGGCACTTGTCGAATTGTGAATTTTTTGAAGCCATGTAGCATTTCTTGGGTCTTTGCTAAGTAAGCTGTAGCGTCCCAAATTTGCTAATAAGGCTTAGGGCCTTGATTAGCGTGCTTGGAGGGCAATAAGTTATTTATTATTATAATATGTGTATTTGTATGAGTATGTGATTAGAGATGCATGTTTAGGTGAATTAAATATGCATGTGGGCCCCGTTTGGTTATTAGGGGCATGTTTGTAATTTTAGCCCGTTGAGGGCATAAATGTGATAATTGTAATAATTGTGATATACTTGTGATATATCTATGTTGCACGATCCGAGACAGTCCTAGGGAGCGGTGAGCTAGAAAGTCACAACGGGGTCGAATACCTGACTCGGGGCAAGTCGAAGGGTATTTCGGGCGTTAGGCGTTTTATGGGGTTATCGGGTTATAGAAATAAATATTTGGAGATATATTTGAGGTTAGAATGTTTAGGAGGGAATATTGGGGAAATTTACCATTTTGCCCTCGGGGACGTTTTTGGCACCCCGAGCCTTTGAGATAACCTTAGAAACTTAAGTTAAATAAAACAAAACCAAAGAAGCTTTTAGAAAATTAGAAACCGACCCTCTATCTTCCTCTCTCTCTTGGATTTTTCTCCCTTTGGAAACTTGGAGCATTTTGGTGGAAACTAACCAAAGATTAAGGATTTTGAGCTGGGATTTTGGGAGCTAGAAGCTTGGAGCTTAGGGAACTAATCCAGGGGTTCAACTCAGCTTAAGGTAAGCTCTTAACTTAGTGAATTGTATTGAATTGCTGCTGGTATTTTAGAGTTTGCATGTGAGCTAAGATGAGAATTGCTCTTGATTATATGGGTGAGTTTTGGGGATAACTTCGGTTGGGTTTTGCTGTTAGGATTACTCTGGAAATGTTGTGATGATTGAGTGGGATTGTTAGGTTGATTTTGGGGTAAAGTGGCTGGGTTTTCGTGGTAAAAATGGAGGATTTTTCTGGGTTCGAAGGGTCAGGCCGCGACATTGTTCTTGCTGAGCCGCAGCCCTCTAGAACAGATTGGAGGTCAGGAAGAGGGGCAGGCCGCGGCATGCCCTAGCTTGGGCCGCGGCGCGCCTGCCCTGTTCTGGGGTTAGAAGTCTCTGGTTGGGGGCGAGTCGCGGCATGGCCTCATGGGGCTGCGGCGCTTAGTGCAGTTTTGTGCTTTAAAGAGGTTTCAGGCTTCCGAATCCAAAAGTTAAGGTTCGGGATAGATTTTATCACCCGGCTTGATAAAATTCAATGTCCCGGAGACTAGAATTATGACCCAAAGTTATTTAATGGATTATAACTTGATGGATGGATATTGTTGGTGCGTTGTGACTAGGGTTTCGACGAGGCTCGGACTAGGGGACTGCACTCGGGACATCGGTGCTTGGAAAGCTCGGGATACAGGTAAGAAAACTTCTGTTCCCATAGAGCTTGTGTTGCAGGGCACGACCCCATATGATTGTGTTGCAGGGCTCGGCCCTATATGATTGTGTTGCAGGGTGTAGCCCCTTTGATTGAGTTTATATGTGTTTAAGTGTAACACCCTACTTCCTTAGAGCCGTTACTAAGTGAGTTTAAAACGTGCTTTTAACTCGCTAATTGAGGTTTTAAGGCAAATGTGTAATCAAACCATAAACAGAGTCATAAACTTTGAAACTAATTCCATTTACTGAAAAATCATAAAATGTTTAACATTTGGGATCCCAAAATACTGTTTATAATATTTACAACACAAAACATACTTTGAGTCGACTATACGACAAAATAGGGTTCTTTACAAGCAACTTCCAAAAATACCCCTGGCCGTGGCAGCCAGGCAGACCAGACGTGTACGCGCCGCATCACGCTCTCCATACTCATGGTCGGTTGACTTTCTCCTTGCCCTTACCTGCACCATAGAGCACCCGTGAGCCGAAGCCCAGTAAGAAAACTCCACATAAACATATAACATACGCATATGAACCATTTAGCATATAACCAATTTGACAACAAGCTAAACACATACGGCCATGCCGTCTCAGGCGCTTTACCAAGCCCTGAGTTGCGGTTTACACCGTAAGGATATCCCAGGTATCCTCCATGGTTTTACCCCGGCAGCTCTCACTCCGAGTTCTAAACGCTGCTCCCGGCCCCTTGCCGTTCTCGGCCTTCACCATTCCCGGCCCTTGCCGATCATTCACATAAATGCATACACAGCATAATTAAAACATAACTTAAACATATACTAACATGATCAATGGGCTACACCCAACACATAATCATATAGGGACGTGCCCCGCAACACAATAATGGGGCCTCACCCTGCTCTATGGGTACAACAACTTTCTTACTTGTGTCCCGAGCTTCTTGAGCACTGAACCCTTGAGCACGATCCTCTAATCCGAGCCTCACCGAGAACCTAGTCACAACACATAAATAGCACTCCCATTACTAACCAATTCAAAAGCATCTCCCGGAACCAATCCCAAGCCCTCGGGACCTCTTGAATCCCCACACAAAGTGGCAAAAGCGTCCCCCGAGCCCCCTGGGCAAAAGCCTAAAAACTGAAATTTTCCCCTGCCTAGAAATGGCCTAGCGCTGTGACACTAGCCCTTAAGGGCCGCGACGCCCAGAGTGGCTCCCTTCTCTTATGCAACCTAGCACCGCGGTGCAGAAGAACAGGGTCGCGACGCCTCTTCGCAAACCCAGAAATCTAGGTTTCTCCCAACGTTTTCCCCGAGCCAAAACACTCCCAAATCAATACCAAAGCACACCTAAGTCTCAAATTCAATCCAAAACCCCATATAAACCATCTAACAACTCAGAAACATCAACAACAAGCCTAGACACACAATCAACCCCATGATTCACAAATTGGTTTAAAACTCTATAAAACTTAAACCAATAAACCAGAAACTTAAACCACAGCAGCTAATATATATTAGAGATGCATAAAACCCTTACCTCAAGTAGAAATTCGTCCCCGAGCCTTCTCCAAATCTAACTCCAAGCAAATCCCTCTTATTCCAAAACTGAACCTAGCCAAGCTTCATCCCCAAGAATCCACCAAGCAGAAACACTTATCAGCCCTTAACCTTAATATTTCTCTGCAGAATTCAATCAAGATACTGATTAAAACTTACCTTTGAGCCTAGGTCAATCTCCCAATTCCTAGCCTTGAATCCCTTGAGCTCTAGTCTAGAATCCTTCAAAATCAGTCACCTTAGAGAGGAAGAGAGAGAGCATCGATTGAGAGAGGTAGAGAGATTGGGTTCCCTTTTTGTTCTTCTCTTTTCTTTTGTTAAATGATTCTAGAGTCCCAGCCCCCAAATTGAGCATATCCATCTGCCTAAAATGACCTCAATACCCCTTAAGCTAGCTTAAGTCCTCAAATCTTTCTAAGGGCGATTTAGTCTTTTGACACACCCCGCTAAATCCTCAAGTGTACCTGAAAATTCCCATTTAATCCCGACATGTCTAAACTATTACTATTGCTAACCGCTACTCAATAATTCCCAATCACTTATTAATATTCCCAAAATATCCCTAGGCCCCTCCCGAGCCGGGTATTTGACCCCGTTGTGACTTTCTAGCTAATCACCTCCCTAGGACCGTCTCGGAACGTGCATCACAAATATATCACCATTATATCACATATATCACATTTATGCCCCCCCTAACAACCAAATGGGGCCCACATGCATATTTAATCACCTAAACATGCATTCTAACCACATATTCATTAAATTCACATAAATTAATACAATATAACAATTATTGCCCTCCAGGCACACTAATCAAGGCTCCAAGCCTTATTAGCAAACTTGGGTCGCTACAACTATCCCCTCATTACAGAGATTTCGTCCTCGAAATTACCTGAACAACTCGGGATACTGCTCCCGCATGTATGATTCAAGTTCCCATGTCGCCTCCTCAACCTTCCTGTTTCTCCACAGCACTTTCACCATGACGATGGTCTTGCTCCGCAAAACCTTATCTTTCCGGTCAAGAATTCGAACCGGCTTCTCCTCATAGGATAAATCCTGGTCCAGCTCCAAAATCTCATAACTCAATACGTGCGTCGAATTTGACACATACTTCCGGAGCATGGACACATGGAAAACATCATGAACCCCTGACAAAGCTGGAAGCATCACTAATCTGTAAGCTACCTCCCAAATGAGAAGTATTACAGTGTTGCAGTCAGAGCTGTGAAGGTTGATGAGTTCATCAACCTAACTCAGAACCGATTGACAGTTATTGAGTATGCTTTGAAATTTGACCGGTTGGCGAAATTCGCACCGGATTTGGTGTCGAATAATGCGACAAGGAGAGACATATTTGTGTGGGGGTTGAATGTTATGATTGCTCGCGATGTGAAGATTACCTTAGATCCAGAGACTACAACCTATGCTTAGGTTGTGGAAAAGGCCCTTACAGCTGAGGGGGCCGAGGAATCCGATTGAGCGCTGTTAGGCGTGATGCCAGTAGGACGGTGCCTCCTTTTATTAGATCCAGTCGGGGTAGTGGCTCCAGTGAGCAGAAGAGGAAGGCCCCAGATTCTTTTGTTCCTCTTAGCTCGGATAGGAGGGCACGAGGTGCTTTTGGTGGCTGTCAGGGCGGAAGTGACAACTGGAGGAGTTTTCCAGTATGTCCTCGGTGCAAACAACGACACCAGGGTAAGTGCAGGATTAGGGCCTGCTTTATCTGTGGGAGTGCCAATCATCTGAAGAAGGACTGCCCATAAGCCAGGAAAGAGGAGCCGAAGCAGGGTGACAGTCTCGCTCCTGCTAGAGTGTTTACCTTGACTCAGACTGAGGCGGAGGCTAGCCCCTCAGTTGTGACAGGTCAGATTTCTAGTGCTGAATTTTCTTATATTGCATTATTTGACTCGGGAACTACTCATTCGTTTGTGTCTGCTAGAGTGATAGATCAGTTGTGTAGACCTAGTGTTTTGTATGCTAGGGGTTTTCAGACTTTGTTGCCAACTGGGGAACTGGTAGTCTCTAGGAGATGGATTAGATCTTTACCAGTAGAGGTAGATGGTTGTGAATTATCTATTGATCTAATTGAGCTTGCGATGCATGACTTCGATACGATCCTAAGGATGGATTGGTTATCGAAGTATGGGGCAACGATTGACTGCAAGCGCAGGATGGTGACTTTTGAACCCGAAGGGGAGGTACCCTTTGTATTTGTGGGGATAGTTAGTGTTATACCCAAAAAATAGGAGAATGCATCCTAGGAGACCCCAAGGAGGATGTGGTCTTAGGAGACCCCAAGGAGAAAGTGGTCCTAGGAGACCCCAAGGAGGATGTGGTCCTAGGAGACCCCAAGGGTGTGTTTGAGGTAAGCCTCCCAAGGTTTCCTAAGTGTTGGCTTGAACGTGTCCAAGGTAAGTAGCTAAGGAGGAGGAGTCCCATGCAAGCCAAGAATGGAGACTTAGATTTTGCCAAGGAGAGCCTACACAATGTCCGATCAGACATAGTTGGGAGATGCTAAAGGGGAGTGCCTCAGGCTTGTCCAAGGTGAGATGTCAAGGAGGATGCCTTGGACCACCTTGGTCCAAGGAGAAGGCAAGAGGAGGATGCCTCGGACCACCTTGGTCTGAGGAGAAGGCCACAAGGTCTGAAGGGACCTTGAATGGAGGAGGTATGCTCAAAGTTGTCCGAGGTGAGAAACAAGAGAATTGCCTCAGACCTACCCAAGGTGAGGAGCCAAGCTTGCATGACCTTTGTTCCGAGGAGAGCCATGCATATACCACCTTTGGTCCAAAGAAAGCTTGAAGGAGTAATCAACATGCATGTGAGACTACGTCAAAGTCCCCAGAACGACTCTAGCAAGAATTGGTCTAGGCACCCGGGAATCTCTCATTTCTCACTCAAATTGAGGAATCAGTTGTATTTTAAACATTTGTTGTAATATAGATATAAGATGAATAATAAAATATCCCTATCAAAAGGGGATATCAGTTGAGGATCCCAGGCCTATAAATAGAGAGCTTATGGGATAAGAGAGGGGGTTCTTCTTGGGCTGCTTCTTTCTAGAGAGAGAAAATTGGGACTGTGTATTCTAGAGAGAGAAAATTGGGTCTGTGTATTTTAGAGAGAGAAAGTGCTGATCTTTGAGAGAACTCTTGTATTTTCACAATCTGTACTGAAGAAACTCAGTTGGCTCAGTCCATCTGATCTTGAGTACAGATCTATAAATCACAACTCTAAGTGGATTAGGCTATTACCGACAATCGGGGCTGAACCACTATAAAATCTTGTGTGTTCTTTATTTTCTTTATTATACCGTCTGTGTCGTTTACATTCTCTTGAAGGCTTGTCGTTATTGACGTTCTCACGTCGTTGGCTAAAAACGCAGTCAACAGTTAGTGGACCGCAAGTACCTATGATTTCAGCACTGAAGGCTAGAGACCTGATGCAGGAAGGTTGCATAGGATTCCTAGCGAATGTTGTGGATACCTCCAAGGTTGTGTCAGTTGGACCAGGAGAGACCAGATTAGTGTGTGAGTTTCCAGATTTATTTCTGGAAGATTTGCTAGGGTTGCCGCCACTGCGGAAGATTGATTTTGTTATAGAGTTGGCACCAGGGGTAGAGCCTGTATCTAGGACACCTTACAGAATGGCTCCGGCGGAGTTGAAGGAGTTGAAGATTCAGTTGTAGGAGTTATTGGATTTGGGGTTCATCAGACCGAGTTTCTCGCCATGGGGTGCTCTAGTGTTGTTCATCAAGAAGAAGGATGGATCTCTTAGGATGTGTACTGACTATAGGGAGCTGAACAAGTTAACCATTAAGAACAAGTATCCACTGCCTAGGATCGACGATTTATTTGACTAGCTATAGGGAAGGACAGTGTTTTCCATGATTAATCTCTGATCAGGTTACCACCAGTTAAGGATTAAATAAGAGGACATACCAAAGACCGTTTTCTGAACAAGGTATGGACACTATGAATTCTTGGTTATGTCCTTTGGATTAACCAATGCCCCAGCAACTTTTATGGATATGATGAATAGGGTTTTCAAAGACTATCTGGATAAGTTTGTGATTGTGTTCACCAATGTCATTTTGGTGTATTCTCAGTCAGAGATAGAGCATGAGCAACATCTACGTTTGGTACTGCAACGGTTGAGGGAGCATAGGTTATATGCTAAGTTCAGCAAGTGCGAGTTCTGGTTACCGCAAGTTACATTTCTGGGTCACATCGTCAATAAGGAGGGGATTCTGGTTGACCCAAGTAAGATTGAGGCAGTGAGAGATTGGCCTAGACCGAGCAACGTTCCTGAAGTGAGGAGTTTTCTAGGATTGGCAGGATATTATCGGCGGTTTGTTGAGGGGTTCTCCAGGATAGCTACGCCGTTGACAGAACTAACAAAGAAGAAGACAAAGTATGCTTGGACAGACAGATGTAAGAACAAATTCAAGGAGTTAAGGCGACGACTGATCACCACACCAGTGTTTAGTTTGCCGATAGATAATGAGAAGTTTATGGTTTATTGTGATGCTTCCAGACAAGGTTTAGGGTGTGTGCTGATGCAAGCTAGAAAGGTGATAGCCTACGCATCGAGACAGTTAAAGGAGTATGAGCAGAGATATCCCACGCATGATCTAGAGTTGGCAGCGGTGGTATTCGCACTAATGATTTGGAGACATTATCTATATGGTGAGAAGTGCGAGATATACACCGACCATAAGAGTTTGAAGTACTTCTTTACTCAAAAGGATCTGAATATGCGCTAGAGGCGGTGGCTGGAGTTGGTTAAGGATTATGATTGTGATATCCTATACCATCCTGGGAAGGTTAATGTGGTGGTTGATGCATTGAGTCGGAAAGGCCTAGGACATTTGTTCAGTTCGAGACAGATATCCGATAAGCTAGCTAAGGAGATGACTAGAGCGGGTATAGAGTTGGTGGTTGGTCAGTTAGCCAACATCACTCTTCAGTCTACACTCCTTGAGAGAATCAAGGAGGCGTAGGGGAAGGATTCCCAGTTGAGAGGTCACAGGGAGAACGTCTTAGTCGGAGCGGCTAAGGACTACTCTATCTCGAAGATGGGGTTAATGAAGTACAAGGGTCGGATCTGTGTTCCGATGGATTCTGATATCTAGCGGGAGATCTTAGATGAATCACATACCACTCCCTATTCCTTACATCCAGGTACGACGAAGATGTACCAGGATCTGAGAGCTTTGTATTTGTGGTCAGGCATGAAGAGGGATGTGGTGGATTATGTGGCCAAGTGCTTAACTTGTCAGCAGGTCAAGACTGAACATCAGAGGCCAGCAGGGTTGCTCCAGCCTCTAGGGATTCTAGAGTGGAAGTGGGAAGATATCACCATGGACTTTGTAGTTGGTTTGTCGAAGATCGTGGGACAGCATGACTCGGTGTGGGTGATTGTGGATAGGTATACCAAAGCCGCCCACTTTTTACCTATCAGGACGACTTATACTGTGGAGCAGTATGCCGAGTTATATGTGAAGGAAATTGTTCGACTTCATGGGGCTCCGAGGTCGATAGTATCCGACAGGGACCCCACCTTTATCTCCAAGTTTTGAGAGAGTCTGTAGAAGGCTATGGGCACGCAGTTACGGTTTAGTACCGCTTATCATCCTCAGACAGATGGACAGTCTGAGAGGATGATTCAGCTATTGGAGGACATGTTATGAGCCTGTGTGCTAGATTTTTGGGGATCTTGGAGCAAGTATCTCCCTTTGATTTAGTTCTCGTACAATAATAGTTATCAAGCGACTATTGAGTTCTCATGGGTCCGCACCGCTTAGTGCATTTTTGGGCTTTAAAGAGGTTTTAGGCTTGGGAATCCAAAAGCTAAGGCTCGGGATAGATTTTATCACCCGGCTTTATAAAATTCAAGGTCCCGGAGACTAGAATTATGACCCAAAGTTGTTTAATGGATTAGAACTTGAGGGATGGATATTGTTGGTGCGTTGTGACTAGGGTTTCAGTGAGGCTCAGACTAGGGGACTATGCTCGGGACATCGGTGCTTGGAAAGCTCGGGACACAGGTAAGAAAACTGCTGTTCTCGTTGAGCTTGTGTTGCAGGGCACGACCCCATATGATTGTGTTGTAGGGCTCGACCCTATATGATTGTGTTGCATGGCGTAGCCCCTTTGATTGAGTTTATACATGTTTAAGTATCTGCTTAATTATGTTATGAGTGCATATATGTGAATGAACGGCAAGAGCCGGGAACGGCGAGAGCCGAAAACGGCAAGGCCGAGAATGGCAAGGGGCCGGGAGCAACGTTTAGCACGCGGAGTGCGAGTTGCCAAGGCAAGACCCTAAAGGATACCTGGGATATCCTCTCAGTGTGGACCGCAAACCCAGGGCCTGGTAAAGTGCCTGGGATGGCATGGAAGTACGTGTTTAGCACGATGATGGCTTGATTATATGTTGAATGTGAAATGTGCTTATGTTATCTGCTTGTGAGGGTTTTCTTGCTGGGCCTCCACTCACGGGTGCTCTGTGGTGTAGGAAAGGGCAAGCCAAAAGTCGACCAACCATGAGTACGGAGAGCGTGAAGTGGCGCGTACATGTTTGGCCTGCCTGGCTGCCATGACCAGGGGTATTTTTGGGAGATGATTGTACTAAACCTAGATTTTGTCGTTTAGCCGACTCTGGTTATATTTTTGAGTGGTAAATATTTCTAAACAGTATTCTGGGATCCTAAATGTAAAATACTTTATGCTTTCCAATTAACAGAATTATTTTCAAAGCATAAGACTCTGTTTATGGTTTAATTACACTTTTGTCTTAAAACCTCGATTAGCGAGTTAATTGCACGTTTTAAACTCACTTAGTAATGACTCTAAGGAAGTAGCGCATTCCATAAGCGACCATCTTCGTTCCCCAGGCCTGGTACTCTCTGAGTTCATGATTTACTACTAGGTGCGAGTCACTGAAAATATCGAGGCCCTCGGTCCTGAGCTTGAGCGCAGCTTGAAGCCCGACAATAAGCGCTTCGTACTTAGCTTCATTGTTAGAGGCGTCGAACCCAAATCTTAGAGAACTATGGACCCTGTGTCCTTCAGGGGATACCAAAATAAGGCTCACCATTTTCATTTGACGATCCATCTACATACAACTTCCATGTGGGCTCATCCATCGGGGTGCTCCCAGGTGCCTCATGTTCTCCTGTGCACCCGACGATGAAATCTGCCAGTGTTTTTCCCTTTATGGCAGTGCTGGAGAGATAAGTGATATCAAACTGACTAAGTTCGACCGTCCACTTCAGAAGTCTCTCGGATGACTCCGACTTTTGGAGGTATTGTCGTAAGGGATGGTTTGTGAGGAACTTGATGGGATGCGTCTAGAAGTAGGGCCTTAGCTTCCATCAGGAAAAATGTTAGTTTTTCCATGAGTGGGTATCTAGACTCTGCTCTGAGGAGCCTTTTGCTCACATAGTATACGGGGTGCTGGACACGACCTTCCTCACAAACTAAGGTGGCAATGATGGCATTCTCAGAGATAGCCATGTAGAGTAAGAAGGGTTCCCTGTCCACGGGCTTTGATAGGATAGAAGGGTTTGCCATATGAGCCTTCAACTGCTGGAACGCTTGCTCACATTCCTTCATCCATTCAAACCTCTGCCCTCCGAGGAGGATGTTGAAGAATGGTAATGCACTTGTCAGTCACCTTCAAAATGAAGCGACTTAGGATCGCGATCCTCCTAATGAGGTTCTAGACATCCTTATGCCTTTGGGGAGATGGCATGTCGATCAGGGCTCTAATCTTCTCGGGATTGGCCTCTATTCCCAAGCACTGATGATGAAGCCCAAGAATTTTCTGGAGGCAACGCCAAAAGTGCACTTTTAGGGATTCAACTTCATTCCAAACCTACGAAGCACCAAGAATACCTTTGCGAGGTCCCTCACGTGGTTAAGGGCTGTTCGAGACTTTACCAGCATGTCTTCTAAACACACCTCCATATTCCATCCCAACTGCTCTTTGAACATTCGGTTCACAAGCCTTTGGTAGGTGGTCCCAACATTCTTCAGTCCTTGGGCATCCCTTTATAGCAGTAAACTCCTTTATCCGTTTGGAAGCTGGTGTGCTCTTGATTGGCGACATGCATGGAAATATGGTTATACCCTGAGTACACATCCATAAAGGACAAGAGCTCATACTCGGAGGTGGCATCGACCATCTAATCGATCTTTGGGAGCGGGAAACAATCCTTAGGGCAGGCCTTATTAAGGTCGTAAAAGTCTATGCAGGTCCTCTATGTTTCGTTGAGTTTGGGTACGAGGACTAGATTTGATACCCACTTAGGATACTGGGCGTTCCGGATGAATCCGTTCGCAAGTATCTTGTCCACCTCCGCCTTTAGAGCCTCTGCTCTAGTCTGGTCAAACGTCCTTCACTTTTGCTGACCGAAGCGACGTTGGGATCGACATTCAAGGCATGGCAGATGATATTCGGGTCAATGTTGGTCATGTCGGAATGAGACCAGGCAAAGACATCTTGATTCTCCCAGAGAAAAGATATGAGCGAGTCTCGGACCTTCGCCTCTAGATTTTTCCCAATCTTAGTCTGTCTATCAGGGATGGCAGCATTGAGGGCTACCTCCTCGACTTCCTCCATGGGCTCGACCACCTTCTCTTCTTGAAATCGTGGTCTAACTCATTGGCATCCTCGACTAGCACCGCCTGCACTTCCACATTTTTGGGAGGAGATTGCTCGCGGACCATTGCCACAACTACCATTACTGGTTGCCTGAGGGACACGTTGTAGCACTGTCTCGCCTCCTTTTGGTCTCCTTGGACTGAACCAATCCATATTTGGTTAACCAATCCATCCCAAATATGACATCGTATTCAGGCATGTCCAGGACTAACATATCCACCGTCAGCTCACGATTTTTAACCCAAATTGGTAAGGCTCTAACCCATGTCCGCACCAGCATATCCTCTCCTGAAGGCAAGGATACCCCACAAATAACAGGCATAGGCTCAGGACTTCTATTTAATTTTTCTACAAAGGATGCAGATACAAAAGAATGTGATGCACCAGTATCCATTAATGCATATGCTGAGGATTGGGCGATAGAAATCTAACCTGACACCATATCAGATGGGCCAGCTCCTTTGTCACTTTATGTAAGCGCATAAACTCGAGGCGGAGCTCCAATTTTTTTTCTGTTGGTCGTTTCCATTGCCCTTGGCTGGCATTCGAAAATCCTTAGCAAAGTGCCCTGGCTTTCCACAGTTAAAACATACCCCACACTCGCCCCGTTGGCGTCGGTTACACTTGTTGCACAGTGGCCATTGTTCAAACTCACGTTTTGGCTGTTTGTTGTGACTAGCCATTGCCTGATTGGGAGGTCCCCCTTTTGTTTTGTTATTTCCCCCAAAAATCGGTCTCGTGCCTCTTGGATTGTTTGTTCGCCTCGAGTTCTGGCTGAACCTCGGGTTGAACTTTCCCCTTGGGCCATTCTGATTGGCTTGAAACTGTCCAGGGTTGTTGGGAGTGTACCTCCTGTCTTCGTGCTTCTATTATTCTGGCTTGTCTGACACGGCCCAAGACTCTTGGCGAAGAGCTCGTTCCATAGCTTCAGCATGCATCTCCGAGCCAGTTCTACCAGTGTCTACACACCTGGCAATGTCTCTGCGTAGTCCCTTCATAAAACTCCAGGTCTTATTCTCCTCAGTGTTCACCTAGTTCTTCGTGAACCTAGACAGTTGGTCAAATTTTTGAATGTAGTCCTGCACGCTTGACGTTCCCTGCTTCAGATTAGTGAACTCATTCACTTTGTGCTCAATCACTGGCTTACTAAAGTACTTGCCATTGAACAAGGTCAAGAACTTTAGCCATTCCATCTTGGCAACATTATGCCCTTTCTTGGCTGCGTCTCACCAGATGCGGGCATCTTTTCTCAGCATATAGGTCACACAGACTACCTTCTCTTTCTTGGTAGTTCCAATGAAATCGAAGATTCATTCCAAAATACTAATCCATTCCTCTGCCATTGAAGGGTCACTGCTCCCCTCGAATATAGGTGGATTCTGGTTGCTGAACCTTTCTGATATAGGTTTTTCTCAGGCAGCTCTTGGTGCTTCTACTGGCTGTACAGGTTGCTCAATGATAACCTGCGGGCCAAGGTTTTGTTCTTCATTGTTTCCAGGTGGTACTTCATTATTCTGGGAATTATTGGGTGGCATGGGGAGTCGTCCCAAATGGGTGTTAAATCTTTCAGCTTGGAGGGATCAGCGTCCTCCTGTCTCTTTTGCACTGTTTCTATTTGGGCTCCCTGCGTCTCCACTAGCCTTTCCAGATTATTAATCTGCTCGGCTATCTCATGAACTCTAGCAGCTTGGTTTGGAGTTCTAGCGGCAGGCGCGTTCTGAGCTCTATCAGCAGGTGCGGCCTGGCCTCGACCAGCAACACCCCTTCCTCTTTGAGCTCTTGTCCTTGCCATTTGTTTGATTTCAATCAAAAGCTCTTAAGCGCATAAGGACGAGAAGTTAATATTGACACAGATAGTTAATCAACCTAATTAAGCATGCAAAACATATCAAGCACAACAAGCAATCAACACTTTTTAACAAAAGTTAGCAACTTCCTTTCATAACCTATACTATATACAACAACGTTTCAAGTTTGGGTCGGCCAGTCCAAGGGATTTACAAAATTAGCCCTAAAAAAAAGAACTTATAACCCCGCTAGACCAGTTACAAATTATCTTAATCATATACAAGGTAGGTACATATTTCACAAATAGGCAGGTTTCTAACACCTATGAAGCTCCTAACACCTAGTCGGTGTCGCTGTCCGCGACCATATCAGGACCTTCCTCAGGATCGTCCTTAGGATCCTCCTCAGGATCTTCCTCGGGATCTTCCTCATTCTGGTCCATCGACTCTTCATAAGAAATCTTCCCCGCCGCCGAGTTCGTCATCAACCACTTCCTCCATTGGCAGGTTCTCAGCTACAACTACACCAAAATCCTACAACCTAGTAGGTTTGCTAGGTCTTTACAAAAAGTATCAACAAGACCCTCACAACCTAACCTAATCTAAGTTGTCCATCAACATATCCAGCTCTATGTCGGTATCCTCCTCTGGCTCCACCGAAGACTTCTGTCATGTACTGCGTACATTGCCAAATGGCACACCAATGTCGTCGTTCGTACTCGAAGTGGCAAGGAATTCTCATCGTTAAAGAGTCTTTAGAAAATCGATTCTAGGCGAAGGGATCATGAGTAGTTTTCCTATCACAGGGTCACCTATCTCAGGTATATCGACCATAACCTACAATTTCTAGAATTGAGGTGAATAAAAAGAAAACAACACACTAAAGGAAGAGACAGTACTTACAGCGAGTGCCGGTCTATCTTTGCGAAATGTACATGTGGGTTGTCTACAGAACCGACTCAACTCGATCTTTGATACCAACTGTAACGACCCAGATTTTCAAGACTCGATAATACGGAAATATAAATATTTTCATTTAATAAATGTCTCAAAAACCCGTATAATTTTTTTTTTTTAAAAGTCGTATGGCCATACTTAACATTTATTTACAACATATTTTATAAAGAGTAGAGTGAGCCTAGTTTAGGAAAATTACACAACATTTCCAAAATAAAACGGCTTCCCCAAAAGGTCGGTCCACATGTACATTTGCAAGGTAGGCTCCAGCGCTCACTGCCTTGCCCTTGCTCTTACCTACAACATGAAACAACTAGGTAAGCGAAAACACTTAGTAAGTTCAACTTTCAAACAAAAGCATGTAGAGAATTAGGGTTCCGGATCCATCCGGACCCTACACAATCAATTTCAAGAACGCAAAGCGTCCTGGAAAACTTATGGTCATGCCTGATAACCAATGATAAATTATTTCCTATAAACAGATAAAACCCTGCACGCCGAAAATCCCAGAATAAGCAGATATATTATACCGCAACTATTTCTTATTAACAAATATATTCCTGCACTCAGAAAATCCCAGAGCAAGCAGATATATTATTTCACAACTATATCTTATCAACAAATATATCCATGCACTCAGAAAATCCCAGAGCAAGCAGATATATTATTTCATAACTATATCTTATCAACAAATATACCCCTGCACTAAGAAAATCCTAGAGCAAGCAGATATATCATATCACAATATAATTCGATACCAACGCTCGACAATTTCCAACAATTCGGGCGTAGCACGCCCTCCAACATAGTTTCTAATTTGTAAGAGAGAACCGAGTCTCAACACTAAGATCTAGCCATAAATATCCCCATCAAGGGTAACAATCGTGTTACCTAGGGCATCGCTACTTATCCAAGAGTGTAATCGAGTTTACACGGTTTTATAGAGACTTCTATGCTAATCAGTGGTGCTGGTGAGCAGTTGCCCCTAGGGTGTTTAGCCTCACTCAATCTGGCAACCTCAGTATCTCTAGGCACTCTCACTGAATGTCTAATATTCATGGTTGCTATCCGGGAATAACTTATCAGAGCACTTGCTCGGGTTCTAACCATTCACTGATTAAGTAAGCATGAGGGCCCCTAGGTCCCATTTATTTTTGCGCCCCTAGGTTTAACCAACTAATCCTCACCTCTTGGCCACTCGTCGCGATAATGAGCCGGACATAATAAAATCAAGCAGTGTGCGGGGATCAACCATCTAGGATATGAAGGACATCTACTGTTCATATTTTCTAAATCAACACTCACTAAACTAACATCTCTAAGCAACTTTCTACGATAGTCTATATATGTGCATGTATCCCTATACTAACATACAATACAATAATCGTTTCACGTTGCAACCATACAATATAAGTTGACTTACTTGGAGTCCTTAGCACTCAGCAGGTTTTCACCCTCCAACGTTCAGTCCAGTTACGCTTATCCAATATTGTAGTTATCCATACAGTATACTCGGATTAATTATGGCACATAATTCATTATTATTATTTTGGACAGTTTGGTCATTTTAATAAAAATCATTTGTAAGGTTCATGATCCTTATTTGGTTTTAAACCCATTAAGGAAATTCATACAAAATATTTGAGACTAAACCCTAAGTCTCGGGGAGACCTATCATATGGTCTCAATACCTAGGCTCGGGTATCACAATAGTATTTTCCCACAATCTGCTAAAAATCTTATTCTTTAAAAGTTCCGCTATTAACCGGTACTTTCAACAGTTGGTAAAATATATAAAAGATTTTAGCCGGTATTATATCCCGAAAATACTAATTAAATTTCTTAATTATTTTTAAAGAAAATAAACTCTTAATTTTCCTTTTATTTTTCTTAAGATTTTAATCTCTAAAAACCATTTTAAGAAAATTGCCTAATTTGTCTTAATTAGGAAAACCGTTAAAAATTTCCCATCTTGACTAGTTAATCTTTCCGAAGTCAATTAATCAAGTTTACTTACTAGAAAAATAATTCACTCAATTATTTTCTCAAAATATAGGGTTTTAAATCCTCTTTTAATTTATTAACTTATTAATAAATAAATTCTTTTATTTTTAGAACGAATAAAAATAATTCCCACTAAACTCAAAGTGGTATTTTAGGTCAAAATATGTTTTCAAGACTTACCAAGTTTATATCTTGAAATAATTTTTTTTTTTACTTTTTACCTTAAGTTCCAAAATCTCATTTTTACACCAAGTGTGAAAGCCTATTTTTCACATTTTTAACTACATACTTTGTTAGTCCATAACTTTAAATTTACTTACCTAATTGTTACCAAAATTTCCCAATTACATTTTTGGTATGCCATTTAGGTCTTTGTAAAATCTTAGGTCAAAATGAGCATTTTTGATTGGTGAAATCATTTTCCAACAATGAGGTAAAAATGACCTTATTTTCAAGTCCTTATTTTTTCCAAACTTTGACAGTTAATAACTTTCAAACAGTTCAGTATTTTCTTACCAAATTTTATAGTGGAATACTAGGTTATGCCAACAATATGTCTAAATTTTTTTAGAAAAAACTGGGTTAGTTTTCCCTATACAGTGGCTATCCAAACTTGGTTCCGAAAATAAGAATACGAAAAAAAATAGTTTTTTACCTAAACTTTGAAATAGCATAACTCACTCATTTTTAAACATTTTTGGGTGTTTCAAAAGCTAAATTTTATGTACTCAATCTTAAAAATATCATAGTACAATTTAATTTTACAAAATCAATATACAGTGGCTACTTGACCCCTTGGAAGTCACAGCTCAAAACATGTTTTGTTTTAGGGTTTCCTACAAAACCCTTGGGGGTTTTGGTTCCTATTTTCAAAAATCAATACATAAGCATCATTAAAATTATAAACAACTACCATAACCTTATTACATCACCAATAAGAAACTTTAAGCATTAACTATACAAAATAATGCTTAAAACTAAAAATCATAGAATAACAACCATCAAAGTAGACATTTGACCTCTTTGGTGTTCTTGCTAAGGTGTGGATCTTCCTACCAGATTTGGCTCCTTCAAAACCTTTCAAAAACCCTAACCAACTCCCCCCAACAACATAGATAATTAGCTATTGAACTCTATGAATAAAGCTTTACAAAGGTCTAGATTATTGAAACTTTACCTTAGGGAAAACCCTTCCTAGACCAAGCTTAGCTTCCAAGTCTCCTTAGTGTTCTTGGGATTGAAAATGGAGAGAACACTTGAGAGAGTCTTCAAAAATCAGATGAGAGTGAATGGGAGAGAGGTGTGGTCGGTTTGGGGTATAGAATGGCTCACAAAACTCTTCAAAATATCACAACACACTTAAGTGCTTTTCTACCCACTTGCCCACTTGACTTCTTAATTAAATGAGATTTAAACTTAATTAATTTTTTGGTTCATATCCTTTTTAACACCCCACATGGCCGGCCACCTATCCTAAAATACCCATTTATAAATTTTTTTTTTATAATGGTGAATAATTAATTCATGAGAAGAAAAGTCCAAATTGACTTTTGATACATTTTTCACTCTTATTAAGTTTTAAATCACAAAACTTAACATTAAATAATTAAATTAAATGTCTCTCACATTTAATTTAATTAATCACACAATAAAATTTAACCTAAGGTCCATTTATGGAATAAAATTCCTCATTTCGGTAAAATTAGGCATTTAACACAAAATGGCATAAAATTTCCATTTTCTCTTAGATTTATTATTTTTGACCAAACTTTAATTTTTATGAATGTATTTTATGCCCAAAATATATTTAGTTTTTCATTTTATTTTTCGAGGATTTTACCCGATCAGGGTTTTTGTGTCGGTCCAGGACCGAAAGTCTTATCTTGACTTTTAAATCACAAAATTCATAATTTGGCTAGCAATAACTCATGGAATAATTTCCAAACAAATATAATATTATTTAAACTAATATTCTTAACTCGGGGACAAAAATCCCGACTCGAGTCGTTTTAAGGTACCCGAAAATACAGGACGTTACAGGTGTGATGCCCCACATCGTTATGAAAACGACAAAACTTGATGGGATCTCGCCTCTCTCTGTCCCTCCGGATGGGTTGCGACTTCCGATAATGGACATGCTGCTTCGTGGCCACAAAGATATTCTCCCAAGAGTCCACTAAGTCGGTGTACTCGGAGTACTATGAGACATACTTCATGCTAGGGGCAGTTCCCTGTTTAGCCTGAGCTATCCCATTTCCTCTAGGCTTCTTGCCCTTACCCCCTCGTCTACTGTTGCTGGGGGTCCGACTGGGTGTGGCGGACTGGGATGGAGCAGCAACTCCAACACTGTATGCAGGCTGATAAACACTGTATCCAGTGGGCGCTACTTTGTATCCCACCAGGGGTGCACTGAAACTATCGGTCGGTAGGGCGCTAAAGCTATATGGTAGGGCGCTTGGACTGGAGTGGGCTCCAACCATAATTGGTTGGATAAGAGCATAGGGTGGATACTGTGTACCCAAGGTCATGGGGCTAGGCCCTGTCAGAGAGGGAAAGGCAACATGCCCCCCAAAAGCCCCAATATGGGCCTCTTCCTAGCTGATATATTCTTGGGCTCGGCGGATGAAGTCATCGAGACGTCGACATCCTCGCCGTTGGAGGTCATTCCACAGTGGGGACCCGCACGAATGTCGACCTGTAAGGCCATCAGCTGCTGACCATCATCAACCCTCTTCATCCTCATGACTTCCTCCTTGAAGCGTTTGATGTACGCTTTGAGAGTCTCGAAGGGTCCCTGCTTTATGTTGGCCAGAGCATTGACCTCAAAGCTCACCTTTCGAGCTGCTATGAATTATCTTCGAAACGAAGAAGACAGTTGGTGCCACGAGGGAATGAATCCCGACCTGTGTTTCTTGAACCATTCATCTACTGGCCCAGTCAATGTTATCGGGAACACATGACACTTGGCGTCTTCGGAGATGCGATGCACCAACATCAACCTATTGAACTTGAGAGGTGGTCTATGGGATCCGTGCTGCCATCATAAGATGTGATGGCAGACATCTTGAAGCCCTGCGGTAAAGGGGCTTCCACTATGTGAGGAGTGCATGACTCCTCATCTTCATCATTCGAGTCAGAGTCGTGGTCCTGTCGTCGGGCCATTGTGAGCATGATCCTCTTCAAGCTCTCTAACTCCACACGGAGCGGGTCACTATCTTGGTTTGCACTTTGTGCCGGATTATCTCTCCTCCCGTGGAAATTGCACCGACGAGCATTAAGGTCATCCCGTAGGTCAGCCTGACCTCGAAACGCGCCACTGTCCTCAGGATAGGCCACCTCTGTTTCCCTATCATAATCAACATTCTCATTGTTAACCGAGATGCTAATGCCGAGCTTTCGGCCAACAGAGAAGTTTTTCTTGCTGGCCCCTTGGCCACTGTTCCTGTGGTGATGGCGAGGTGCCGGGGGGACACCACCTTCGGGCCTCACACGATCTATATTGGCGCGCCTGGGCAAAGCGCCCCGGGCTCCACGGGCGTTGACGTCCTAGTAGTGTCCTCGGGCTCCCAGGCCTTCGTCCACGGTAGCTGTCCTTGAGACTTGATTGTCTTTGGGGTTCAGACATCCACGACTTGCAGGTTGGCTTGGGGCATTCTAGGGACGTGGTCTCACTCGGAGACACCCACGTCTTGGCCGAACTAGGCTGCCCCGAAAAGTTCATACTCCAAAAGCCCTATGACTTTCCTTGTCATCAATCATTCCTAGCTGCCACGTGTCTGATGATAGAAACATAGACAACAATATTGTATTTTGTATTTAGTTTTTTAGTTTATTTTGGGTTGATGCAGTGAGTAGATTTCAAGTTGTTTTTTCCTAAAACCGTATTTTTTGTAATTATGAAACTTTGAAAATCATATTTTTGAAAACTTGAGTATGTATTTTTGAAAAAAAATTAATAACTGTAAAAAAAATAAAAAAAATATGTATTTAAGAAAAAAAAAACCCAATATGATTTGTGGTATATTTTTATTTCTATTAATTAATTAATTATTATTATTAGTTCCAATCCAATTCAAGTAGCAAAGCATTAAAAGAATGGATAACTAAGTACCAAGTTTTATGATTAATTAATTAAAATTAGCCACTAAATATATTTAGTTTAATATTACCTATTTTTATAACTACTGTACGCCCTGATTTTCCCACGGGCTGATTAGCGAGCTGAGCTGCGGCCTAATCATGGTTATCTCGTGGACATCCCCAAAATCGGAGCTACCATCATAAGATTGTACCTCCTTAGCTCGAGGTAACCTAAGGGTTCGCCTCTGATAGCTTAAGGACAGGGTGCGGGCTCTGAAGGCCGAAGGTCGAGTTAAGTATCCAGCTCGTGGTACGAGCCAGAGTTGGAGGCTATGACCCTTTGTACAGTCAACACACGCAAGGTAAATGTGCATATATAAGACATCACGTGTCTGATATGCCCCTTACTTCTCGGACACGTAGCAGGATGTGCGTATTCAGACACCCACGACTGGGTTGGGCCGTGCGGCCCATTATCTCCTTACCTATTGATTTGACCACACTTATGTGTCAGGTTTAGGAATTAATCACGATTGTCACAGAATTGACATGATAGGTAAGAAGGTCACGGGATGACCTTCTTACCAACTCCCAGGTGCCTTCTCCTATAAATATGGAGACCTTGGGAGTTAATAGAGGTTGGATGCTCTCTTGTAAGAAATATCCTGTAATCGTATACCCAAAAGATAGCAATAACATTGACTAGTGGAGTAGAAGGGTTTTAACCTTTGAACCACTTAAAAAACGTGTCTTGAGTCACCATTTTCATTTTCCTAAGATCATACATCTGTTTCGGTTCAACCTAAGCACTAATCCTTTTCTCTTCTTTTCTTAATTACCTGTTGGTGAAGAACCGCGTCAACAGTTTGGTGCTTTCATTGAGAGCAAGTTCGATTAAGTGCTGTCGCAAACATCCAACTATGGTGACTACTCGATCCAGGCACGGTAATGAGGCAGGACAGCATGATGGGCAGGAGGCTCATCATACTACCATCCCTAGTGAACAAGTTCCTGAAGCCCAGCAGCGGCTAGGAAAGCAGCCGGCGGGCCAAGATGACACCGGAAGTTCGGCGCCCCAGACACCTAATCCAAACCCGTGTTATTACACGGCGGTGGAGATGGAGAACGCTCAGCTAAGGAGCCAGCTAGCAATAGCTAACCAGCAGATCAAGGATGTGCTGGCCCGACTACCCCCTCCCACAACCGACGCTAACATCGGAGAGAGGCAAGGGAGGCTCTTAAGTCTCGCCGGGGTAACCGGTCCAGGCATAGCCGCTCAGACAGATTTCCGACAGCCAACTCCACTCCTTCATCACACCATCGAGAGGAAAACTTCGAAGAAGTGCCTGGAGCCAAGCAACAACAATACAGCCATTCGGTCAGGACGTCGACTCCTAGCTCCCAACCATCCTTGAGAGCGCCCAGGGGAGCTCGAGGAAATTCCCGAAGGAGATCCGGGGAGGGCTCGCAGCATCAGCCCGTCCCCAGCCACCGTCCTGCGCCTCGTCCAGATCACCAGGCTCAGGATCAGCAGGTTGGCAGGGCCGAAAGGCCCCCACCGAACTTGATCCATCCAGACGGAACCAGGATCGCCTCTCCAGTCAGGCATCCTCCGTCTCCAATCAGATATCCATCTCCTCCTCGGCCCATCCGGGATATTCCAGCCTATGGAAGTAGCAGGAGAGATCCGCCATCAGCTGGACATTCCCGGCGTAGCAGGGCGCCAAGGGAAAGCCCAGATCCTCAGCACCAAAGGCGAGCTCCAAGCCTCTCTAGCAGGAGCTACTGGATCGGCGGTCGCCGGAGTGACCTGTCTGGTGGAGACCTGCGTCAGCGCCTAAGTTCGGCGCAAAGCCCACAAGCCACTCGAGGAGGCGATCTGCGGGATCACCTTAACTCCCATAGAGGGGAGCAGGTAGGAGGAGGCATCCATGCTCACTCAAGGGGGGCCCTGTCCAAAGTACGTAACGGAGGGAATGCCCCAAATAACCTATCTCAAGATAGGAGGGGCAATAACCCACCAAATATGTACAATGGGTCCGGAGCTGTTGAACAGCCCTGGAATGACCAAGGGCATCATAACCAAACCCTCGAGCGTCTGGCACAGATGGAGGAGCTGATGAGGAAGCTCCTGTCAAAAAAAGAAAAAGAAAAAGATGAATATGATTCAGGGGACGAGATGGAGCTCTTCGCCCCCAGCATAACAGCAACGGCGTACCCACCTGGTTTCCGTATGCCACACCTGTCTAAATTCAATGGAGATGGAGACCCGTCGGATCACCTAGGGATGTTTAACACCCTGATGATGGCCCACAACATTGGCCCCGAGCTGAGGTGTCTAATCTTTCCTTCCACGCTGACTGGACCTGCCAGGCAGTGGTTCAAGCAAGGTAAAAGACAGTCAATCAGCTCCTGGAAGACTTTCTCGGCAGATTTCAAAAGGGCATTCCGAGCCTCCCAGGCTGCCCGCGTTCAGGTCGACTCTTTGACTAACGTGAGGCAGCAACCCGACGAAACTCTAAAGGCCTACCTGAGCGGATTTGCGAACGTCGCTGCTCAGGCCAGAGACGCGGATGATAGCTCCAAGCTCATGGCATGAGAACTGGAATCCTCGTCGGAGGGGATCTCTGGAAAGACATACAAAGAAAGGGAGTCAGCTCGGTTAACAAATTCCTTAACAGGGCCCAAGAATGGATAAACTTGGAGGAAGCCGAAGCCTCAGCTGTAGGAACCAGTCAGGTCCCTGATCAGCCCGCTGGAGTGGGGACGGAGGTCGTGGCAGCAACCCAAAACGTCACACAGAACAACCAGCTCGGTGGAGGCAAAAGAAATGGGAATGGTGAAGGCGGTCAGCACGGCCAAAAGAAAAATAAGTTCGTAGACAAATTCAAGCCCGTCTACGCGACTTATACAGAGCTCACCCAGTCTAGGGAGAATATCTTCCTAGCTAACTCTGCTCGAGTCCCCTGGAAGAGGCCGGAGCCATTAAAGCACCACAAGGGGAAGAGAGATACCTCCAAGTTTTGCCACTTTCACAACGATGTTGGCCACAACACCGACGATTGTAGGCATTTAAAAGATGAGATCGAGACCCTCATCCGAGCCGGCCCCTTGGCTCAATACGCACGTAACAGGGTTCCAGCGAGCCGACCTGCTCCAGAAGTCCCGGCCAGTCAGCCCGGGCCTCGGGTAGATCGGGACGTCCCTCCTCCCTTGGTTGGAGGGGAGATATCCACCATCTCTGGAGGACCGCATTTGGCTGGCACGAGCAGGGGCGCCCAGAAGAGATACGTGAACGAATTGAAGGCACATAACGGAGTAGAGTTCATCCCAGAGCAGCGCCTGCCGAAACAACAGCGATTGGAAAAGCAACCGATCATTTTTACGGAGGAAGATGCGGGCCATGTCCAATTCTCTCACAATGACCCTTTGGTCATGGCAGTTCATCTCGCCAATCGGAGGGCGAGGAGGGTGCTGATTGACAACGGGAGCTCGGTGAACCTCCTATTCCGATCCACGTTAGAGAAGATGAGTTTGACCGTCGCCGAGCTGAAGGTGACCTCCATGATGTTATATGGTTTTTCGGGAGAAGGATCGGCGGCCATAAGGACGATCGAGCTGATGATCACCCTGGGAGAAGGACCTCGAACAGTCTCGAAACTCCTCGAGTTCATGGTCATTGACTGCACCACTGCGTACAACGCGATCTTGGGACGACCTACGCTCATGGCGTTTGAGGCCGTCACTTCCATTTGCCACCTCGCGATGAAATTCCCTACTTCCACTGGAATATGCACTGCCCATGGCGATCAGCTCGCTGCCAGGGAATGCTACAACATTTCCATGAAGGGAAAATCTAAACCTGGGCAGCTGGCAATGGCCATCCAAAGTGGTGAAGAGGAATCTCAAGAACCCTTAGCTGATCCTGAGATTGAAAAACCTCAAAGCAACGAAGGGGAAAATGTCGTCTTAAGTGAGGATATTGACCCCCGAATAGGCGAGGACAGATCCGAGCTCCAGGCTATTGAGGAGCTCGAGGAAGTGAACATTGATTCGCAGAATCCATCACAGATGGTCAAGCTCGGGAAAAACCTCTGCAACAAGAGGAAGGCGGAGCTGACTGAGTTTCTGCGAAATAACCTGGACGTATTTGCATGGTCCCATGAGGACATGGTGGGAATCAGCCCGAGTGTCATCATGCATACACTTCATCTGGATAAAAGCATTCCAGCCAAGTCCCAGAAGCAAAGACGCCTAGGAATGACCCGGGTTGAAGCCCTAAAAGAAGAAGTAGCCCGGCTCAAAAAATGTGGCTTTATCCGTGAAGCCAAGTTTCCAATATGGGTCGCCAACCCCGTGCTGGTCCCAAAGCCCAACGGAAAGTGGCGGACCTGCATAGACTTCTTTGACCTGAATAAAGCCTGCCCCAAGGATTGTTTTCCACTACCAAGGATTGACCAATTGGTAGACGCCACGGCAGGGCACAAGCTCATGTCATTTATGGACGCGTACTCGGGCTACAATCAGATCGCCATGAATCCGACGGATCAGGAGCACACCAGTTTCATGACCCCGACTAACGTTTATTGTTACAAGGTCATGCCGTTCGGGCTGAAGAACGCCAGAGCTACCTACCAAAGGTTAGTAAATAGAATGTTCGCGGACCAGATCAGAAAAAACATGGAAGTGTACGTTGATGACATGCTAGTCAAGTCAAAGACTGCTGATGACCATGTTTCCGACCTGGAAGAATGTTTTAAGATACTGCGGGAATATGGCATGAGGCTTAATCCGCAAAAGTGCACTTTTGGTGTCGTGTCCGGGAAATTCTTGGGGTTCATTGTCAATACCCGAGGAATCGAGGCAAACCCTGACAAGATTAGATCGCTGCTCAAGCTTCCCTCGCCCAGGTCGCGAAAAGATGTCCAAGGCCTGACAGGAAGAGTGGCGGCCCTCAATCGGTTTATTTCCAAGTCCACCGATAAGTGTTTGCCATTCTACAACCTGCTCCGAGGAAACAAGAAGTTCGAATGGACAGAAGAGTGCGAAAGCGCATTCCTCGACCTGAAGGCACACCTGGCCGAGCTGCCTGTACTAACCAAACCAAAGGCAGGAGAGCCTCTTTTTCTCTACCTAGCTGTCACGGAGGATGCAGCTAGTGCTGTATTGGTACGAGAAGAAGACCGAGTTTAGAGACCAGTCTACTACATCAGCAAGAGACTTCTCGGGGCTGAATCCCGGTACCCGTTGATGGAGAAATTGGCATTCTGCCTCATCACGGCCTCTCGAAAGCTCAGACCATACTTCCAGTCCCACTCGATACACATCATGACCGATCAGCCTTTAAGGTAGGTTTTGCAAAAACCTGAAGCATCGAGACGTTTGTTAAAGTGGGCAATCGAACTCAGCCAGTTCGAGATTCTGTACACTCCTCGATCTGCCATAAAAAGTCATGCCTTGGCCGATTTTATGGCAGAGTGTACGGGATTCTAGGAGGGTCCCGCAGAAAACTCACCCCAGGTCACCTCGCCCCAAAAGTCGTGGAGAATCTTTGTGGATGGCTCATCCAACAAGAACGGCTCCGGAGCTGGAATCATTTTAATATCCCCCGAGGGACATAGATTCCACTCGGCACTGAGATTCAGATTCAAGGCCTCCAACAACGAGGCTAAATACGAAGCTTTGATGGCCGGGCTGAGGGTAGCCCAAGAGTTGAAGGCGAGCTCCGTACAGTGCTTCAGTGACTCCCAGCTCGTGGTAAATCAGGTTTTGGGTGAATATCAAGCACGGGGACAAAAGATGGCCGGCTATCTGGCAAAGGTAAAAGTTGAGCTGTCCGCGTTTGAGCGAGGCTCGATCGAGCAGATACCTCGGGAGCAGAACGCTAACGCAGACGCTCTTTCCAAGCTCGCCACTTCTGGGGAAACGAAGACCTTGGGGTTAGTGCCAATAGAATTCTTGGAGAAACCAAGCATAGATGGTTATCTCGTGGACATCCCCACGGGCTGATTAGCGAGCTGAGCTGCGGCCTAATCCTGGTTATCTCGTGGACATCCCCAAAACCGGAGCTGCCATCATAAGATCGTATCTCCTTAGCTCGAGGTAACCTAAGGGTTCGCCTCTGATAGCTTAAGGACAGGGTCCGGGCTCTGAAGGCCGAAGGTCGAGTTAAGTATCCAGCTCGTGGTACGAGCCAGAGTTGGAGGCTATGACCCTTTGTACAGTCAACACACGCAAGGTAAACGTGCATATATCAGACATCACGTGTTTGATATGCCCCTGACTTCTCAGACACGCAGCAGGAACGTGCGTATTCAGACACCCACGACTGGGTTGGGCCGTGCGGCCCATTATCTCCTTACCTATTGATTTGACCACACTTATGTGTCAGGTTTAGGAATTAATCACGATTGTCACAGAATTGACATGATAGGTAAGAAGGTCACGGGATGACCTTCTTACCAACTCCCAGGTGCCTTCTCCTATAAATATGGAGACCTTGGGAGTTAATAAAGGTTGGATGCTCTCTTGTAAGAAATATCATGTAATCGTATACCCAAAAGATAGCAATAACATTGACTAGTGGAGTAGAAGGATTTTAACCTTTGAACCACTTAAAAAATGTGTCTTGAGTCACCATTTTCATTTTCCTAAGATCGTACATCTGTTTCGGTTCAACCTAAGCACTAATCCCTTTCTCTTCTTTTCTTAATTACCTGTTGGCGAAGAACAGCGTCAACAACTACATTTTTTTTTTATATAATACGTTTTTAAGAAAAGAAAAAAGAGTAAAATAAGAAAAATATGACTACAGACTTTATATATATATATATATATGAGAACTTTAAGGAGATGATGTGACGCTCTAAAATCTCTTCAAATCACTCTATCTATTTTCTCATTTAATCTAACTTTTTTAATTCCACTCTATCTATTTTCTTCTTTAATCTAATTTTTTAATTCATTTTTATTAATAATTATACTAATATTAATCTATCTATATATATATATAAATGAGAGCTTTAAGGAGATGGTGTTGCACTCTAAAATCTCTTCAAACCACTCTATCTATTTCTCATTTAATCTAATTTTTAATTCATTTTTATTAATAATTATAATAATATTAATTAATTATATCACTACTTCTTAACTACTTAATAATTAAAAACTTGGCACTCTAAAATCTCTTTAAACCACTCTATCTATTTTCTCATTTAATCTAATTTTTTTAATTTCACTCTATCTATTTTCTCCTTTAATATAATTTTTAATTAATTTTTATTAATAATTATAATAATATTAACCTATACATCTCTTCTATATAATAAGTGTGTAGATTACGGAAATTCTTGGTTTTAACGGTTTTTTATTTATTTTTTGTTAACTTTTACGGAATATCCTCATATATAACATAATATTATTATATTTAACAGTAGATTGTAAATATGATTTAAAATTAAATCAAATTAAATAAATAAATTAAAATATGATATTTTTGAGATATTTTACAATGACAATTATTTAAAAATAATAAAATCATACGTTTTATAACTTGAATAAAATTTAATTAAACTTAAACTTAAACTTCACGTATTAGAATAATATCATATTAAACATATAACATAATATAATCTACTATTAACTAGAAACAAACTCCTTTTAGAAAAAAAAAAACTAGCAACAAACTTAAATTTAAAATGCATCTATAGTACTAATATTATATTAAACATATACTATATAATCTCTTGTAGTCACTGCCAAATTAAAAAACTAGAACAAACATAAACTTAAACAAAAATTAATTAATTAATTAATTAAAATAGGATATTTTAAGATATTTTTATGATAATTTAAATAATTAAATCATATTTATTTAAAAAATAATAAAGCCATACATATCATTTTTTATCTTATAAATTTGTGAAATAGTTTATTTTTTATCAAGTGATTGAAGGTCTTTTTCTTCATCAAATTCACTAAAAAGGACATTGCGAGTTACATTAGAAACTAAAAATAGTTGATGCATGTATACTACTCTACACTATGACTTTTTTAATTCTTATTTTATTCTATTATTAATTTTTTTTTTGGAAAATCAGAAGAAATTGTATTAATCACAAGACAAGTTACAACTTAGCCAAAGGCTACCGACTAATTACAAACTTTGTATAATGACTCCACCCATTCCTTATCTATTCTATTTAATCTGTTAGTGTTCATGAATTGAATTCTATTACAAACGGAATATTTTATATTTTTGACAGTAACCTGTAGGGGTGAGCATCTAAACCGACCGCACCGCGGTGACCGACCGCACCGCACCATACTACACCGCAAACCGCGGTGTCAAAAGTGTAATGGTTCGGTATGGTTTGTATTTGAGCTAAACCGTGCGGTGCGGTGCGTGGTTTGGCGGTGTGAAATTTTGGTTTGCACCGCATACTTACAAATATATTAAAAAAAAAAAAACTTTACATATATACCATTTTTTATAGTTACCCAATATGGGATACTTGTATATTTTTTTTGTGTTTCACTGAACTTAATTGATAACTTGTGATGTTGTTTAGAACTTATTAAGGATTTGTTATGAACTAAGGATTTAGGATTTTTTAAAAAATTTAAATTTTGTATGACATATTTTTTAACACAAACCATGGAAAACCGCCCAAACCACACCGCAAAAAATGGTTTGGTTTGGTCGGTTTGGTGCAACCAAATCGCACCGCATGGTGTGTTCTAGTTACTAAACCGCACTTGTGGCGTGGTGTATTAAAAAGTGTTCAAACCGCCCAAACCACACTGTGCTCACCCCTAGTAACCTGGACAGTAGGGAGCTTATGATCCCAAAGAATACTATTCCTACTTTGCCATATGAAATAAACCAAGGCAGAAGTAACACTCATGAAAACTTTCCTTCTCCCTCGAGACAACTTTTTCTTCTTTAACCTTTTCACTAAACAATTCAAGTCCTTACTCTGCATATTACAATCAATCCACCTTCCAATTTCTTCCTTAACTCTCCTACTGTAGCAGCAAGAAAAGAAAAGGTGAGAATGAGTTTCATCAAAATCACCACAAACCATGCAAGCACTAGAATCTGCCACTCCAAAACGAAAAAGTCTGTCTTTTGTTGGAAGTCTTAGTCTCAAGGCTAACAAAGAAATAATTATATGCTTTGGGGTACAAAATGTATCCCAAATCAGATCATAATGCCACAATCCAGCTGATCTCTGTCGTAACTTTGAGTAGAGCTCAGCAACAGAGAAATGGAAATTCTGGAACTCCACCTCAGTAAACACTTGCTTGAGTTTATTTTTAATCTGCACTATACATTTCAAGTACCAACTAGCACCAACGGGGACTTCATAGTCCCACCAAATTCTTTGCTTAATGTAGACAAAATTAACCCATTTCACCCAAAGATTATCTTTCTTATTGGAGATAGCCCAAACGTGTTTCCCCATAGCACAAAGATTCCACAGAGCAATATCTTTAAACCCCAAGCCACCATCTTTCTTTGGATGACAAACTTCAGTCCAAGAAACATACCTGTAGCCATCAAACATGTCATTGCCTTTCCAAAGATAAGCACGACACAACTGATTAATTTTTTGAACAACACTTTTAGGCAGGATCACGATTTGAGACCAATAAGAATTAATGGTGAGTAGAACCGAGTTGATTAGAACCATACACCCAACGTAAGAAAGATTCCTACTACTCCAAGATCTAATCCTGCTAGTCATTCGATCCACTAAATAGTCACAATCAATTGGAGATATCCTTTGGAGCAAATTTTCAAGCCTAGATATTTAAAAGGAAGCATACTTCTCTGAAAACTAGAAATAGTCACAATACGATTAAGAGTCAAGGTGTCCAAACCTGCCCTATAAACTGCCAATTTCCACACATTAGCTTGGAGTCTTGAAGTATTGGAGAATAATTTGAAACCACGTAATAGCAAGGTGGCAGCATTGTAGTCACCTTTGCAGAAAAGAAGCAAGTCATCCGCAAAACATAAGTGAGTGAGCCTCAAACTTTTACACCTCCGTTGGAATTGAAAAACAGGATCCTTAGCAACTTTTTTCATAATACGCGAGAGATATTCCATTCCAATGACAAACAAAAGAGGAGACATCGGATCACCTTGACGAAAACCCCTTTTAGCTTAAATGTATGCATGGAGAGAACCATTAATCATAAAGGAGAATCTCGGGGTGCTAACACAGTCCATGATTAAGGTCACAAACTTCACATGGAACTCTAAAGCCAGCAACATCTCTTGAAGGAAATCCCAATCAAAAGTGTCATAAGCTTTTTCTAAATCTTTTTGAACATACAACCAGACTTTGCCCCTTGCCTATCATAACTCCGAACCAAGTCTTGACACACCATGATATTGTGACCTAGTTGCCTTCCTTGAACAAAACCACTTTGATTGGCTGAGATAATGCAAGGAAGAATATTTATGAGCCGAGAACAAATCATTTTGGTGGCAACTTTATAAATCACATTGCAACAAGAAATAGGTATATAATCATTTACTGAATCAGGACAAATCATTTAGGGGATTAAAGTAATGGTTGTGGCATTTATTTCCTTGAGAAGCTTCCCAGAGTGGAGAAATGAGAGGATAGTTGTAGTGAATTCTATTCCAGTGATATCCCAAGTGTCTTTGAAGAAGCCACTGCTAAATCCATCAGGTCCAGGAGCCTTGTCATTTGGAATAGAAAACAAAGCATTTTTTACATCATAAGGAGTGCAATCTGTCAATAACCAGACAACTTGATTAGGACTAACCACCGGACCCTCTTGGACTATTCTTTTATGAACCCAGGTTCTTGTATTCATTTTGGACCCTAATAAATTTTCATAGAAGGCCAGGAGTGCTCCAATAACATCATTCTGCTCAGAAACCCAAGTTCCATTAATGTTTTTGATTGAATAAATGGTATTTTGCAGTCTCCTCTGTTTAATGCTGGCATGAAAAATCTTGGTGTTATCATCTCCATAAGTGAGCCAGGTTATCTTAGCTTTTTGTCTCAAAAAATTCAGATAATTCCTGTGAGTCTCGACATAGTGTTTCCTAGCTTGAATTTCCTGAGCTATTAGATCTCCATTACAAGGTTGATCCCTCAAAGCCATTTGAATAGCAATTAAAGCTTTAAAGCTTCAGTATCCTGAATGCCAATATCACCTTTACCTTGCTGATTTAAGCCCTTGAGTCCATGCTTTAGATGCCTGAGTTTGTTGACAAGTCTATACATTGCTGAGCCTTCAACAGTCTCCTGCCATCCAGTTTTAACAATACTGGTAAAATCCCTCAAAGAACTCCAATAATTGAAGTACCTGAAAGGCTTCTTTTTATCATGAAGGTTCAGATAAATTGAAAGAAGGGCTGGTGAATGATCAAAATCTCCCTCAGGAAGGAAAGTAATTTCTGACGTGGGAAACTTGTCCAACCAGTCATTATTTGCCAAAACCCAATTCAACTTAGCAAAAACCCGATCTTTTCCCTCTTGTCTATTATTCCAAGTAAAGTATGAACCAATATACTTTACATCTTCAAGGCCACAGTCACAAACAAAATTATGAAATGGCACCATTTCAGTGCCATTGCCACAATAATCCAGTCTCTCTTCAATAGACAAAATAGAGTTTAAATCACCACAAACGATCCACAGAAGCTTAGTGCAATGAGAAATGAGTCCTAGGTCATTCCAAAGCTGTTGTCTACCATTGTTATCATTCAGAGAATAAACAACTGTAATAGCAAACTGAATTCCTCTTTTCGGCCTAATCTAGCAGTGTATAAATTGACTAGTACCTCCTTTTATGTCAACCTCATAGTTATTCAGATTCCAAGCTATAATAATCCGCCCATTAGGATGATGAGCAAGATTAGAAGTAAAGCACCATCCTTGAAACATATTCAGGTATAAGGCTCCCATTTTAGCAGCCTTAACCTTTGTTTCTAGGAGCCCAACAAACCCAATTCTCTTATGAGAAATCATTCTCATGACTTCATTTTGCTTTATGAGTTTGTTGATGCCCCTAACATTCCAAAATAACATCCTATCCATTTATTGGTGGAGGTTCTCCCCCTCCATCAATAATGGACTGCATTTCACATAAAACTTCTTCAACCTGGACTTCAGAAGTAGAAACCATATCTAGCACATCAAAATAATTGCTGGTTTGCACCTTAGAAGGACTAGGAATCATCACTTTCTTGCCTTTAGCTTCTTGAAAACCTTGATCATCAACTATCTTAACTAGATTACCTTCCTTGCAGAGTACATGATCCGTTTTAGGTTGCCAAACTGATCTTATGGCTATTATTACATTCTATTATTAATTTCTTTTTAAATATTATTGTAATTTATATATATGTCTATACGCCCTGATATTCAGCCCAGGTCTTTTATGCAGCTCGAGTACAACTGGCTAGCTAAGAACAGTACTAAGGGACCCACAAGTTGATATCTCCTTTGTGAAGGCAGTGCGACCCCCCAGGTAATAACACGAGCTGAGGAATACGAAGCATTAAGGTATGAGCTAGAGATGGATATAAAACACAGCATCCTGGGCATGAGCTGGCGTTATGTTCAGGTCGTGGTATCCTGACAATCTTCCATATCCAGGAGTCTTATATAAACCTGGATACGTTATTTGTAAACTTGCGTGGTCAGGCATTACATGTCTGTTGCCCCTGAATTCTCGGACACGCAACATAAACGTGCGTGATCAAACATCACATGTCTGTCTATGCCAAACGACCCATGATCAATTTTACCTAATGATTAGACCATACCTTAACATATATTGTAATATTCATCATTTGTGGAGGACAGGTCACATATAGGATGGATGTCCACGTGATAACCCCTGCACCTATTCTGAGATGGTTCTTCTATAAATACCAAGAACTTGGATAGAAAAGGGGTTGGGTTTTTTTTCTTTCTGTGTAATATAAATACTCAGTTGAAATATAGAGAGAGATACAGTAATAATATTGACTCGTGGACTAGGGGGATTTTAGCCAACGAACCACGTAAAAAGGAGTGAGTGTTCTTATTATTTCATTCTAAGCATCCTTAAGAGTCATTATTCTTACTACGGTTTATCCTTAAGCACTAGTTTATTCCAGCTAATTACGTAATACACTGTTGGTGAAAAACTGCGTCAATAGTTTGGTGCTTTCATTGAGAGCTGCACATTAGTGCCATTGAAAAAGATTCAGGAAAAATTTCATCATGGTAGTCACTCGTTCAAGGCATGGTAACAAAATGGATCAACATGGTGGGCAGGAGGCTCACCATACCGCTGTTTCTGACGAACAAAACCCGGAGATTCAGCAGCGGTCGAGAAAGCAACCGATGGGCCACGGCGACACCGGAAGTTCAGCACCTCTATCGCCGAATCCGAACCCGGATTACTTGACTATAGTGGCGTTGGAGAACATGCAGTTGAGGAGCCATCTAGAAAAAGTAAACAAGCAAATCGAGGAAGTCTTGGCTCGACTACCCCCTCTTACAACCGACGTTAACGTCGGAAAGAGGCAAGGCGGGACTCGTAAGTCCTATCGGGATAGTCGGCCTAGGCCCAGTCTGTTGGTTAGAACCTCAACTCCAAGTTCTACGCCCGTTTCGCATAATTACCAAGAAACCCCATTTGGTGGCTTTCCCAGAGATCATCAACGAGTCAGCAGGTCGGTTAGAACCTCGACTCCGAGTTCGACGCCACCGTCAAATGCCCATGGCAACCCACACAGATGGTCAAGGATGAACTCGCAAAGAAGACATGTCCCAACCAATTTCCCTGTACCGCGATCAGATTGCCAAGCACAGGGAACCAGAAATGGTGGAGCAGAGCGACCGCAAGCTAACTTGGTCTGGCCTGATGGGATGAGGATCGCCTCACCAATCAGGCATCCTCCGTCACCGATAAGGCACCCGTCCCCACCTTGTTCAGCTCAATATGTTCCTACCTACGGAAACAGCAGGAGAAATCCTCCTCCCGCTAGCCCTGCTCATGTCCCGCAAACACGCGGGAATATCCCAGATCCTCATCCTTGGCCGTAAGCTCTGAGTTTTTCTAACGGAAGCTATTGCACGAAGGGCCTTCGAAGTGAGAGGACCAGCACAGATTTGAGGAATAAGCTGAGTTCGGCTCAGAACCCTCAAGTTGATCCACATACCGATCTGCGAGATCGCCTAAATTCACAAAGAACCAATTCAACTCGTCATGGAGTACGTGACACTCACCACGAGGGAAGTCCTTCCGAAGTGCGCGATAACGGGAATGCCCAACCAAACCAAGCTCAAACTTGGAGGGACAATAACCCGTCAAATGCGTACGGTCAAATGGGAGCTGTTGAACAGCCCTAGGGAACCAAGGACCCAACCCTCGAGAGGTTGGCCCAGATGGAGAAACTGATGAAAAAACTCCTATCAGAGAAGGAAAAAGACGAGTATGACTCAGGGGATGAGCTCGAGCTTTTCGCTCCCAACATTGCTGCAACACCATACCCGCTGGGTTTCAGGATGCCCCATTTATCAAAATTCGATGGAGATGGAGATCCGTCCAACCACTTGGGGATGTTCAATACCCTAATGATGGCCCATAACATTGGACTTGAGTTAAGGTGCTAAGTATTCCCTTCGACTCTGGTCGGACTAGCTAGGCAATGGTTCAAGCAATACAAAAAGCATTCTATTAGCTCGTGGAAGAGCTTCTCCGCTGACTTTAAAAGGGCGTTCTGGGCTTCTCAAGCAGCTCAGATAAAGGCAGACTCCCTGGAAAACGTAAAGCAGTAGCCCGGAGAGCCTCTGAAAGCTTACTTGAGTAGATTCACCAACATCGCTGCGTGAGCTAGAGACGCGGATGAAAGCTCTAGGCTTATGGCGATGAGAACAGGACTCCTTGTCAGAGGCGACCTGTGGAAAGAGATCCAGAGAAAGGGCGTCAACACAGTGGATGAGTTCCTGAACAGGGCTCAGAGGTGGATCAACCTGGAAGAGGCGCGAGCTTCAGTTGCAGGAACCAGCCAAGTCCCTGCTCAGCCCGTTGGAGCGATAACGGACATTGCAGCTACAACTCAAACCGTTACCTAGAATAACCAAGGGGGAGGAAGCAAGAGGAAGGGAAGTGGCGAAGGCGGCCAGAATGATTCAAAGAAAAATAAGCCCATGGAGAAGTTCAAACTAATCTACGCGACTTACGCCGACCTCATGGATACCAGAGAGGGCATCTTCTTGGCAAATTCTGCCCGCCTTCCGTGGAAGAAGTCGGAGCCTCTAAAAAATCAAAGGGCGAAGAGAGACCCTTCAAAATTTTGTCGATTCCATAATGACATTGGTCACAACACCGATGACTACAGGCATTTGAAGGATGAGATCGAGACGTTCACAGGGTCGGGCCCCTGGCTCAGTATGCCTGGAATCGAATCACTCCTAATCATCTCTCTGGGCAAAACATTCGATCAACTCCAGAAGGCCCCGCAAATCAGACCATAGCCTAGGTGAATCAGGACACCCCTCCTCTGATAATAGGAGGAGAGATAACCACCATCCCTGGAGGCCCTCATCTGGTAGGCATGAACAAAAATGCCCAGAAGAGGTATGTCAATGAGTTGAGGTCTCACAATGGAGTTAAGTTCGTCCCAGAACAACGTTTGTCTAAACAACAACGATTGGAGAAACAACCGATCAGTTTTACTGAAGAAGACGCTATTCATGTCCAGTTCCCACATAACGACCCTCTAGTCTTAACCATCCAGCTTGCCAATCGAAGAGTTAGGCGGACCCTGGTTGATAACGGGAGTTCTATGAACCTGCTATTCAGGTCCACACTGGAGAAAATGGGATTGTCTGTGACTGAACTAAAGGAAACCTCCATGATGTTGTATGGGTTTTCCGGCGAAGGTTCGGTAGCTATCGGAATGATCAAGTTGGTGATAACCCTGGGTGAGGGACCACGAACTGTTTCCAAGCTGCTCGAGTTTGTGGTCGTAGATTGTCTGACCGCACACAATGCAATCTTGGGTAGGTCCACACTGATGGCATTCAAAGCCATAACTTCTGTTCGCCACCCGTGATAAAATTCCCTCTATCCATGAGAATATGTATTGTCCGAGGTGATCATCTCACTGCTAGGGAATGCTATAGCATTTCCATGAAGGGAAAATCACAACCCGGGCAGTAAACGATGGTCGTGCAGGATCAAGGTGAGGAATCCCAGGAAGTTAGAGGCGATCGAGGCTAGGGAATGCTATAACATTTCCACGAGAATATCTACTATCTGAGGCGATCATCTCACTGCTAAGGAATGCTATAGCATTTCCATGAAGGGAAAATCACAACCCGGGCAGCAAACGATGGCCGTGCAGGATCGAGGCGAGGAATCCCAGGAAGTCAGAGCTGATCCTGGGATGGAAGAACCTCAGCAAGTCAGTTGCAGGGGAACCACCCCCAAGTGAGGATATTGATCCCTGAATAGGTGAAGATAGGTCCGAGGTCCAGGCTATTGAAGAACTCAAAGAAGTAAAAATTGATCCCAAAGATGCTTTGAGGATCGTTAAGCTCGGGAAAAATCTTGACGCCGAAAGAAAGGCGGAGCTAGTAACATTTTTACAAGAAAATATAGATGTTATTGCTTGGTCCCATAAAGACATGATAGGAATCAGCCCGAGTGTCGTCATGCATACACTAAATTTGGACAAAAGCATGCCTGCGAAATCCCAGAAACAGAGGCGTATGGGTACGACCCGAGTTGAAGCCCTGGAAGAAGAAGTAGCTCGGCTTTTGAAGTGCGATTTTATTCGCGAGGCTAAATACCCGATCTGGGTCACCAATCCTGTCCTGGTCCCAAAGCCAAATGGAAAATGGAGGACCTGCATCGATTTCTCCGATCTGAACAAAGCCTGTCCCAAGGATTGTTTCCCCTTGCCAAGGATTGACCAATTGGTGGATGCCATCGCGGGGCACAAGCTTATGTCCTTCATGGATGCGTACTCTGGATATAACCAGATCGCTATGAACCCCGCGGACCAGGAACATACTAGCTTCATGACTCCAACCAACGTGTACTATTATAAAGTCATGCCCTTCAGGCTGAAGAACGCTGTGGCGACCTACCGGAGATTGGTCAACAGAATATTCGCTGATCAGATCGGGAAAAACATGGAAGTGTATGTTGATGATATGATGGTCAAGTCAAAGACTGGCGATAACCATGTCTCCGATCTGAAGGAATGTTAGTATGAGGATAAACCCCTAGAAATGTACTTTCGGAGTGACGTCGGGAAAATTTATGGGATTCATAGTCAACACCAGGGGGATAAAGGCGAACCTCGATAAAATCAGATCCCTGCTAGAAATGCCTTCGCCCAGGTTGCATAAAGATGTCTAGAGTCTGACAGGAAGAGTGGCAGCCCTCAATCGGTTTATTTCTAAATCCACCGACAAGTGTTTGCCATTCTACAACCTGCTCCGGGGGAACAAAAAGTTTGAATGGACTGAAGAGTGCGAGCAGGCTTTCCTCGACCTCAAGACACATCTGGCCGAGCCACCAGTGTTATCTAAACCAATGGCAGGAGAGCCCTTTTTTCTTTATTTAGTCGTGACGGAAAGTGCGGCCAGCGCCGTGTTGGTCTGGGAGGAGGACCGAGTTCAAAAGCTAGTATATTATATAAGCAAAAGACTTCTCGGAGCAGAATCTTGGTATCCTCTAATGGAAAAGATGGCGTTCTGCCTTATTACGGCCTCCAGGAAGCTTAGGCCATATTTCCAATCCCATTCAATCCACGTCATGACCGATCAGCCTTTAAGGCAGATGCTGCAGAAACCTGAGACATCAGGACGTCTGTTGAAATGGGCAATCGAGCTCAGCCAGTTTGAGATACTGTACGTACCCCAAACTACGATCAAAAGCCAAGCCCTGCTGATTTCATGGTTGAATGCACTGGATTCCAAGAGGAGCCCTTAAGAGAACCAGTGTAGGAATTATGGAGAATCTTCATGGACGGGTCGTCTAACGAGAACAGGTCCGGGGCTAGGATCATCTTAATATCCCCTGAAGGGCATCATTTCCATTCCGTGCTGCGGTTCAGGTTCGTGGCGTCCAACAACGAAGCCGAGTATGAAGCCTTATTGGCCGGGCTTAGAGTGGCGAAGGAGTTGAAAGCCAAGGCCGTCCACTACTACAATGATTCCCAGCTCGCGGTAAACCAAGTGTCTGGGGAATATCAAGCACGGGGGGCCAAGATGGCGGCTTACCTGGCCAAGGTAAAGAAGGAGCTATTCGAGTTTTAATATAGCCTAGTCGAGCAGATCTCTCGCGAGCAGAATGCCAATGCCGATGCTCTAGCTAGACTCGCTACCTCCAAAGAAGCCGAGACTCTTAGCATAGTACTAGTGGAATTTTTGGAAAGTCCGAGCATGGCAGAAAGTGCGATGGTAACGACCCTAAATTCAGTATTAAGGCTTAAGGACCTGGAGTAGTGTGCCTGGAGGGCATAATGGGATTATGTGTGTGACTTTTATGAGTTTAATGCATGAATATGATTTAATGCACGTTTTATGACTATTTGATTAATTATGATGCATGACTATGTGAATTAGTATGCATGTAGACCTGATTGAGCATATTTGTAATATGGCCATGTTGGGCCTGACTATGTTGATACCTGTGATCTATGACTCGAGATGATCCTAGAATGAGCGGGTTAGCGGAAAGTCAAAGCGGGAACCTGTACCCGGCTTGGGTTAAGCCTGGGGAGTTTAATTGAGAATCTGGGAATATATATTTGATGATTAATCGGGTATTGGGTAGCGAGCATGAATTATTAGGAACACTTGAGGAATTAGTGGGAATTTGGGTTATATGACTAAAATGCCCCTTTATGGACATAAAGGTTTAGAATTAGTAAGGGAGGGCATTTTGGTCATTAGGCTTGCAAGAGATAAAATAAAGAAGGTCTTTACACTTAGTGGATTTAGTAGAGAAAAGTTATAGGCTGAAAAGAAAGAAAGAAAGAAGAGAAAAGAAAAGAGAGGGAAAGCTGAAGGGTTTGGCTTTGAAGATACGGTTTGTGGCTCTCCCAACCATTTCCCTTGATTTTTCTTGAGGTTAAGCTCAGTGGAAAGCTAGGGTTAGCTGAGCATCAAGGATCCTAAGCTAGGCTTGAGGATTGGCAAGGGATTAACAAGATCACATCAGAGATTTGAGGTAAGTTCTTGAGGTTTTCAGTTTTAGGGTTTTGCTGGTTTTGAGCTGTGTTTTTGAGCTAAATGGATTGGGTTTTTGGGGAAAACAGGTCAAGGTTGTGAAGGTGCAAGCCAAGGAGGTCTAGGGTTCAGTTCAAGGTCGAAATTCCACCCACGGTATGATTTCTAAGACCCTATCTTTGTTGTTTGAGTGATTTTCTAGTTTTTGGGTTCATTGAGTTAGATTTTGAGTTGTGGGTTGCTTGAGCTTGGGATTGAGTTCATGGGGTGCTTGGGGTGAGTGTGAGGTGTGGATATATGTGTTTTTTTTGTTTGGAAAAGGTTTGGGCGAGATGGGAGTTGAAATGGTAGGAGAAAATCGCAAAATGCGATTTTGGGCTAGGTCTGGCTGCAACTAGCGCTACAGCGCTAGTCAGGGGGCGCTGTAGCGCTAGCCCCTGTTCTGGTGAGGGTGGTTCTGCTTGTAGCGCTACAGCGCCCTCTTTTGAGCGCTGTAGCGCTGCACTGTTCACAGAGGGGATTTTTGGGATTTTGTGAAGGGATTTTTGACCTAGGGTTCGGGGCTTAATTCCGCCACTTTGTTTTGGGGATCTAGGACTTCCCGGGGGCTCGGGATTGGTCCTGAGGCTAGGTTTTGGACTTAAGGATTGGTGATGACTTTGACTTGTGGATTTTGCTTAGGTAAGCGCTAGGGCTCGGGTAAGATCGTGCTCAAGGAGTCAGGTTGATCAAGGCTACTGAATCTAAAGGTAAGAAAATCGTAACACCCGAGAATAGGGCATGGCCCCACTGTGTGATCGCAGGGCATGGCCCCAGATTGTATTATGTGCAAATGTTTAACCTTAAATGAATCATGATGTGTGTGAATGATTATTTCGAATATACTATATGTGTGATTATAATGAAATGAACGGCAAGGGCCGAGTGCGGCGTAGGCCGGGTACGGCCGTGGGGCCGAAAGGAACACTCAGCACATGGGATGCTTATAGTCAGGGTGGGACCCAAGGGATACATGAGTTATCCTCGTGGTGAGAACCGAAACCCCAGGCTTTAGTAAGGCCTCTGGGGCGGCATGGCCGTACTTGTTTATTATGATGGTTTTCCTATTTATCAGTGAATTATGCCAGCTATATGATTTGAATATGTTATGTACTATTTGGGTTTTCTTGCTGGGCTTCGGCTCACGGGTGCTCCGTGTGGCAGGTAAAAGCAAGGAGTCAGTCAACCGGCCATGAGTATGGAGAGCGTGGGGGCGGCGCGTACATGTTCGGCCTGCCCGACTGCTTTGGTTGGGGGCATTTTTGTATATGGCTGTATTAAATCATTCTTTTGATAACTGATCAAGTGTAAATCTATTTTTGAGTTGTAAATATTTTGTAAGCCTTATTTTGGGATCCCAGATGTTTTACATTTAACGTTTTCAATGAAACTAATCATTTTCGAAGAGTACAGCCTTAAACTCTGGTTTATTTACACTTTTGGTTTTAGAAACCACTTGGAGTCAATTAAATGCACAATTTCTGTTTTAAACTCACTTAGTAACGACTCTAAGGTAGTAGGGTGTTACAGCGATGGAGGTCGAGATGATTGATATCAGACTGACCTGGATGACTCCCATAATAGAGTATCTTACGACAGGAAAATTGCCTGACGAACAGAAAGACGCGAGGAGAATACTCTATCAAGCTCCAAGGTATACAATCATAGACGGGACGCTGTACCAACGTGGCCATTCCTTACCTCTTCTACGGTGTGTTCTGCCAGAGGAAGCCAAAACTATTTTGCAGGAGGTGCATGAAGGCTTTTGTGGGGATCACGCTGGGGGGCAAAACATGGCCTTGAAAATGTTAAGGCAGGGGTACTTTTGGCCCACGTTATCAAAGGACTCCATATCCTATGTCCAAAAGTGTGATAAGTGCCAGTGATTTGCCACAGTCACCCGAGCTCCGCCAATAGAGCTGAAAATGATATCATCCCCATGGCCGTTCGTAGTGTGGGGAATCGATTTAATTGGAGCACTGGCCATGGGAAAGGGAGGAGTTCGCTATGCAGTAGTGGCCATCGATTATTTTATGAAGTGGGCGGAAGCGGAGCCCCTGGCAACAATCACCTCAAAGAGATTCCTCGACTTCGTGGTCAAGAATATTGTTTGTCGGTTCGGACTGCCAAGAAAGATTGTATCAGACAATGGAACACAGTTCGATATCGATCTCTTCTCCGAATTTTGTGAAAAACACGACATAATTAAAAGCTTCTCCTCAGTGGCCTATCTGCAGGCCAATGGGCAGGTCGAGGCCGTGAATAAAACTCTCAAAGCAAGCCTTAAGAAGAGGTTAGACGAGGCCAAGGGAATTTGGCCCGAGCAGCTCCCGCAGGTACTATGGACATACCAAACCTCTCATTGAAATTCTACGGGGAACACCCCGTTCTCCCTGACTTTCAGGAGTGAGGCCATCCTTCCCGTCGAAACAAAGATAACCACGCATAGGCTCCAGACCTTTAGCCAAGAGTGGAATGACAAATTACTCAGTGCATCCCTCGACCTAATTGATGAAAAACGAGAAGATTCGCAGCTACGGCTCGCGCATTATCAGCAAAAAATCACTCGTTATTTTAATTCAAAGGTCAAGAAGCGTGTCTTTGGTATAGGCGGCCTGGTACTTTGAAGGGTATTTTTAGCAGGCAAGGACCCCAAAGATGGTTCCTTGGCTCCAAGCTGGGAAGGGCCCTATCAGATGGTGGAAGTCATGCAGGAGGGAACTTTCAAATTGGCTCGACTTAATGGAGAAACAGTTCCACGGACCTGGAATACTATGCATTTAAAAAAGTATTATCAATGATCAAACCACCTGTCTATGTAAGACTCGATTATAAAAACCATTTAATTTAAGAAAGAAAAATTATGGTATATTTGTATCTTTGTATGGTTTCATCTGCGTGTTAGTTTGGATGGTGGCGTTGGTCAAAAGTAACCCAGAAAGTCCATAACTTAGAAGTTTGGATGGGAACTTCCTGATTACTTGGGGGGCATATAACCTGAGAACCAGGTTCCATAACTTAGAAGTTGGTAAAATTGATTAACCAGTGTTCTTCTAAAAAGTGCGAGGTGTCAATAAAACTAACACGAACTAAGTTTTAATTAAATATCCTGGATACAACTAGGTTTCAAAACTTAGAAGTTGGTAAAATTGATTAACCAGTGTTTTTCTAAAAAAACGCGAGGTGTCAATAAAACTAACATGGACTAAGTTTTAAATAAAAACCCTGGATACGACCAGGTTCCGAAACTTAGAAGTTGGTAAAATTGATTAACCAGTGTTTTTCTAAAAAACACGAGGTGTCAATAAAACTAACATGAACTAAGTTTTAATTAAATATCCTGGATACAACCAGGTTCCGAAACTTAGAAGTTGGTAAAATTGATTAACCAGTGTTTTTCTAAAAAACGCGAGGTGTCAATAAAACTAACACGGACTAATTTTTAAATAAAAACCCTGGATACGACCAGGTTCCGAAACTTAGAAGTTGGTAAAATTGATTAACCGGTGTTTTTCTAAAAAAGGCGAGGTGTCAATAAAACTAACACAAACTAAGTTTTAATTAAATATCCTGGATACAACCAGGTTCCGAAACTTAGAAGTTGGTAAAATTGATTAACCAATGTTTTTCTAAAAAATGCGAGGTGTTAATAAAACTAACACGGACTAAGTTTTAAATAAAAACCCTGGATACGACCAAGTTCCAAAACTTAGAAGTTGGTAAAATTGATTAATCAATGTTTTTCTAAAAAACGCGAGGTGTCAATAAAACTAACATGAACTAAGTTTTAATTAAATATCCTGGATACAACCAGGTTTCGTAACTTAGAAGTTGGTAAAATTGATTAACCAGTGTTTTTCTAAAAAATGCGAGGTGTCAATAAAACTAACACGAATTAAGTTTTAATTAAATATCCTGGATACAACCAAGTTCCGAAACTTAGAAGTTGGTAAAATTGATTAACCAGTGTTTTTCTAAAAAATGCGAGGTGTCAATAAAACTAACACGAACTAAGTTTTAATTAAAAACCCTGGATACGACTAGGTTCCTGTTATCCAATAAATTAGCATTGATGACGTGGCAAGTAATCCCTGGACACGTGGCTGACACCTGGAAGGGTCTGCTAGAGTATCGACCAGAAGACACAGTAGAAGCAGGGCAAGCCCGTCTTAATCGCGACCAGTCTGGTCGATGGTTCCGTATACAAGGAAAAATTTATGGGAAGATCTTTATGAACCCCGAATTTATCTCACTCAATCTCCTGAGTACCCGATGATTCAGGGGAGAATATCTGTAACAATCTTTTGTAACCCCTCTTGAGCCTATAAATAGCAAGAGATAGCTCAAGGGAGGGACTTTTGGCTTTTGAATCATTCGAAACTATAGTAATTCTTCTAGTAAACTTGTATTGTTCTTCAGAGGTTAGTGAAACTCATTGAACCCTAGTTCTTTGATCACTCTTCTGATTCTTATATCAATATCAGTCTAAGTGGACGTAGGTCATTACCAGATCCTGGGGCCGAACCACTATAAATTACTGTGTTTTGTTTACTTTTGTCATTACGTTCTTCTCTATATATTCATTCATATCAATCACGTTTTGACTCCGTGTCAGTTGGCCAAATCTTGGGTCAACATTCTGGTGCTTTCATTGAGAGATTGATTTATTGCTGTTAAGAAAACTAATGGCGAAAGCAGGAAAGAAAACTGGGCAGGCGACTGCCGCTGCACCATCAAACCCACCACCTCCTCCTCCTCCTACAAGCATGGCGGAGGATGAGCCACAACTGGATTTTGAAGAGGAGGAAATGGATGATGCAACGCTGAAGAGTACTCTAGGCGCGTTGCAGGAAGAGCTGGCTAATCTGAGGGCCAGTCAGGAGACTGCCGCTGAAGTTATGGCGCAGCAACAGCAGGAGATTGAATGGCAGCGCACGGAATTGAGCGAAAGGCAAGCGGAGGTTGACCGCCGCCAGAACGAAGCCATGGCAGCCCTTGAGGCAGCCTTGCTGTTGGCTAGAAATTAGGTTGCACCTGCCTCGCAGCCTGACCAACCGGTGAATGGGCCACCCCAGAGGGGTCCTAATCCGAGCCCACCGATTCAGCCTTCGAGTCCGCAAAGGCCCGAGCAGCCTCAGGTGCCCCATGACGATGTCCCACAGGATCCTGAGGCGCAGCCACCATCCCAAGCTACTCGGGGTAATCCCCCGCAACAGAGGCAGAATAGAGCCGAGCATCGGCCTTGCAGCCCTAGACGCCATAGGGATGATGGGCCGAACCTACCGAACAGAGGTCAGTACCCTCCTGGCAACAGGAGAGACTCAGAGTTAGGCTCTGCGGTCCGGGGCCCCCCACGGCGCGATGGTGCACGGGGACACCACGACCAGCGCAGACCACCCTCTAACGCTCGGGATGGTTCAGCCAGGGACGTGCATCGAGGAAACAGTCGATCTCACCACAGCCAGTCGAGGTTCAGAGATGGCCACGGATACAATGAGGCTGACTCAGGCAAGGGAAATGCCGGTGGGAGGAATGGAGAAAGAGGTAAAAGCAGGAGCCAAGTACCTCAAGATGACCAACCAAATAGGCAGGACGCTGGGGGGCAGCCCAGACAAAATAATGTCTTCAACCGGCTTGGTGGTAGCGAGCAGCGAAGAAGAGAAGAGGACCTGAGAGATGTACTCAATGATCACCGCGAGAGGCACGGCGAGAACGTCCCCCCAGCAACAGAGGCCACCGCGATTCCTACCGCAGTGCAGGCCCAGATAGACGCACTCAACCAGGCTGTTCAGCAGCTGGTCGGAGGAAGGACTTCTTACATCGACCACGATAGGAGGAAAGGCACTCCTTTCGTCCAAAGGATAGCTAACGCCGAAACTCCCAGCAAATTCAAGATGCCTACGCTCCCAAACTTTGATGGATATGGGGACCCAGTCTCGCATGTGAATATGTTTGAGATTCAGATGGACATTCAGAAAGTGTCCGAAGACGCTCGGTGCAGGATCTTCCCTGCAACACTTTCTGAAGCAGCGCAGGAGTGGTTCTTTAAGTTCCCGCCTGCAAGCATAGTTTCCTGGGAAATGTTCGTAAGGGAGTTCTACGGACAGTTCTATGCGGGTCGTGTGCACCCAACCGAAGCAAACCAGCTAGTCGAAATTCGCCAGCAGGACGGGGAGTCAGTGAAGGATTATGTCCAGCGCTTTATGCGAGCGGCAGCTGGAGCAAAAATAGTCGGAGATGAAGGCAAGATGATGGCCATTACCGCAGGGGTTAAACGTTGCTCTCCCCGCTGGAAAAGTCTCCGAAAGGAAGGAGTTAGAACAACCCAGGAGTTCTTGGACCGAGCTGATCGTTACATCAAGCTCGAAGAGGCCATTGCTGATGATGGAAAACCCTCGGATAAGGGTAAGAAGGCCGCTGAACCCGCCAAAGCCGCCAATGGTTCCAAACCTAATGACAACGGCAAAGGCAACAGAAACGGCAACGGTAATGGCAAGAATGGTGGAGAACGGCCGTATAACGAGCCTTCCACCTCCGACAACAAACGAGCCAAGGGTAATCGTTATGAACCTAGGTTCACTAACTACACTACCCTCGTTGAGTCTCGGGGAGAGTTTTACCAGGCCACAAGCTCTAGTGTGCCTTACAAGAAACCTGGACCCATTCGAAAGGACATTTCGAAAAGAGACACTACCAAGTTCTGTCGTTACCATAATGACTACGGACATGACACTAATGAATGCAACCAGTTAAAAGACGAAATCGAGTTCCTTATTAGACAAGGACACTTGAGAAGATACGTATGGGCCTCAGGAAATTCCCAACGAGAAGCTCCAGGTGGCAACGAGCAGGCTTCCACACGCCAACGCTCGCCACCATTACAGCTTGCCCCCGTGGCTGGAACACTCTTAACCATCTGTGGAGGCCCGCACCTCGCGGGAAATAGCGGAAAGGCCAGAGAACGATATGCTCGAACTCTGCGCCACGACCAGGACATCGAGATGATGACTGTGGAGGACTGTGCACCAAAAAAGGCTCGGTCAGAGGAAGGTGAGATAACCTTCTCTAATGGCGATGCCCAACACGTCCGGTTCCCACATTCCGATCCGCTGGTCGTGGACATCCAGATGGCCAATATGATGGTAAAGAGGGTACTAGTCGATACAGGAAGTTCAGTGAACATCATGTATAAGTCAACATTGGAACGCATGAAATTGTCCGTAAAGGACTTGGAGCCCTGCAATCAGACGATATATGGCTTCTCTGGAGAAGGACTCGCCCCGACCGGAATGATCAAGCTTCCAGTAACGACGGGTACAACGCTTGCAACAAGGACATTACTCGCCACTTTTGTAGTGGTCGATTGTCCTTTGGCGTACAACGCCGTTATCGGAAGGCCCATACTGGTTGATCTACGGGCTGTCATCTCTATGTGGCACCTAGCCATGAAGTTCCCAACGGACGCGGGGGTAGGACGCATTTTAGGAAAACAAAGGGAAGCCAGGGAGTGCTACAACGCCTCGATCACAAAGGCAAAAAGTGGAACGTCGAGGAGCACCACCCCAGACCGATTGCAGATGGCAGTAGATACGAAAGCCCAATCAGGTGGTGAAGTCACCAAATAGGGTGTTGCCCAAAGTGAGGATGGAGATTTGGATCCTCGCTTTGGGGATTTTGAAGAGAATGTTGGACCCGTCGAGGACCTGGATCAGGTCCAACTCGACAAAGAAGACCCGACCAGAGTCGTGAAGGTTGGGAAAAACTTAGAACCTACCACGAAGCATGCACTGGTGGAATTCTTGCGGAAAAACCAAGAAGTTTTCGCCTGGTCGCACAAAGACATGGTGGGGATAGATCCTGCGGTAATCAGCCATGTCTTGAACATAGATAAAACTTTTCCACCCGTGCAACAAAAAAGAAGGCTGCTCGATAAAGATAGATCAAGAGCCTTGAAAGAAGAAGTCGAAAGACTTAAGGAGAATGGGTTTATCAGGGTGGCGTTTTATCCATCGTGGGTCTCAAATCCGGTGCTGGTCCCCAAGCCTAACGGCAAGTGGCAGACCTGTGTGGATTTTACAGACCTCAATAAAGCCTGCCCAAAAGACTGCTTCCCACTCCCAAGAATCGACCAGCTGGTCGATGCGACTGCAGGACATGAGATCCTCTCGTTCATGGATGCATATTCGGGCTACAACTAGATTAGCATGCATCCCCCTGACGAGGATCACACCAGCTTTCGGACCGATACGGGCTTATACTGTTACAAAGTCATGCCCTTTGGACTGAAAAACGCAGGTGCGACTTACCAATGGCTAGTCAACCACATGTTTAAGGAGCTGATCGGTGCGAACATGGAGGTATATGTGGATGACATGCTGGTAAAGTCTAAAAAGGCAGAAGGACATGTGAAGGATCTACAAGAGTGCTTTGATGTGTTAAACAAGTACCAGATGAAGTTGAATCCCCTCAAATGTTCCTTTGGAGTCGGATCAGGGAAGTTTTTGGGGTTTATAGTAAATTCAAGGGGAATCGAGGCCAACCCTAACAAGATAAAAGCCCTGATCGACATGAAGTCGCCGGAGAAGATCAAGGATGTACAAAGTTTGACCGGAAGGATCGCTGCCCTGAGTAGATTCATCTCGAAATCAACTGACAAATGTGTCCCTTTCTTCAATCTACTCAGGGGCAATAAGAAGTTTGAATGGACGGGAGACTGCGAGCAAGCATTCCAGGCCTTGAAAGCTCATATGGCGCAACCTCCCATCTTGTCAAAACCGATCGAAGGAGAAACTCTGTTTATTTATCTGGCTATTACTGAAGTTGCTGCTAGTGCGGTACTTGTACGGGAAGAGGAGGGCGTACAGAAAGCAGTCTACTATGTCAGCAAGAGGCTAATCGGTGCAGAATTAAGATATCTGCCAATCGAAAGGTTAGCATATTGCTTAATACTAGCCTCCAGGAAGTTGTGTCCTTACTTCCAAGCCCATCCTATCACAGTTCTAACCGACCAGCCCCTTCGGCAAGTCCTCCAAAAACCTGAGGCGGCTGGGCGATTGTTAAAATGGGCAGTCGAACTAGGGCAGTTCGATATAACTTATTCACCACGAACAGCAATAAAGGGACAAGTCTTGGCCAATCTTGTTGCGGAGTTCACCGAACTCCCAGACAGTGAGCAGTGCAAACAGCCTGAAGTGCCCATGCCTCAAGACAAAACTCCTTCGTGGAAGCTATTCATGGATGGTTCATCCAACGAATCCCACGCTGGAGCGGGAGTGATATTGATAACGCCTGAAGGGCATCAATTTCACTGCGCAATCAGGTTCGACTTCACCGCATCAAATAATGAAGCAGAATACGAAGCCTCCTCGCTGGATTGAGAATGGCCAAAGATACGAGCATAAAGAAGCTTGATATTTATAGTGACTCACAGCTAGTCGTGAATCAAGTCCTGGGAGAATATCAAGCACGAGGCTTAAAGATGATGGCCTACCTGAATAAAACGAAGGATTTGCTAGCCCAGTTTACAAAGTACACCCTCCAACAAATTCCGCGAGACCAGAATTCGAATGCAGACGCCCTGGCTAAACTCGCAAGCGCAAAGGATGCAGACACCTTGAACATAGTTCCAGTAGAAAGACTGAATAAGCCGAGCATAGAAGCGGTCGAGGCCAATATGGAGATTCGTCTAGAAGATACATGGATGGCGCCTTACTTGGAGTATCTGACGAATGGTACACTGCCAGCAGATAGAAACAAAGCCAGAAATCTGCAAAGGTGAGCCGCTAAGTACATACTGGTCGATGGTGTTATGTACCGAAGAGGATATTCAATGCCACTACTCAGGTGCGTTACACCAGAAAAAGCTAAGGAACTCATGAAGGAGGTGCATGAAGGCTTCTGCGGGGATCACGCTGGGGGGCAAAGTTTGGCGAAAAAGATTCTAAGGCAAGGCTACTTCTGGCCAACAATGAACGAGGATTCGATGGAGTATGTACGAAGATGCGACAAATGTCAAAGGTTCTCCAAGATTCCACGAGCAGCTCCAAATGAACTAAAAAAGATGTAGAGCCTGTGGCCTTTCGCAGTATGGGGGATAGATTTGATTGGATCCCTGCCTACAGGGAAAGGCGGAGTAAAATACGCAGTTGTGGCGGTTGATTACTTCACCAAATGGGCCGAAGCTGAACCACTCGCAACCATCACGACCAAGAAAGTTCTTGACTTCGTCATCAAGAACATTGTATGCCGGTATGGTCTGCCCAGGAAGATAGTTACAGACAACGGGACCCAGTTTGACAACGACTTATTCATCGATTTTTGCGAAAGGCATGGAGTTATTAAAAGCTTTTCTTCAGTCGCACACCCCCAATCGAATGGGCAAGTAGAAGCCGTGAACAAAACTCTTAAAGACACCCTGAAGAAGAGACTTGAAGAAGCTAAAGGAGCATGGCCAGAGCAGCTGCCTGAAGTCCTATGGTCGTATAGAACGTCCCACCGAACAGCAACAGGCCATACCCCATTTTCCTTGGCCTATGGATATGAGGCCATGTTTCCTGTCGAGTTAGATCCCCCCTCACATCGGCGCTTAACTTACGACCAGGATCAGAACAGCCAACTAATGATGGACTCCCTAGACACAATCGACGAGATGTGAGAGAAATCTCAACTCCGAGTTGCTGCTTACCAGCAAAAAGTTGCCCGGTACTTTAACTCCAAAGTTAAAGAAAGAAAATTCAACGTCGGTGACTTAGTGCTACGACGAGTTTTCTTAAATACCCGCGACCCCACTGCTGGAGTGCTCGGACCTAATTGGGAAGGACCTTACCAGATTGAAGAAGTCCTTCACCCAGGCACATACAAACTTGCACGCTTAAACGGAGATCTCGTTCCACGTTACTGGAATGGAGAACACCTGCGCAAGTATTATCAATAAAACAGTCCTTTTTAAAGGACTGGCTTGTGTAAAGATTTTTAATTTTTTACAAGTTTTGCAAAGAGGGTTAGCCACGCTGTATGGCTAACTGCTCGTATATGTAAGGTTCTATCATAGAATCACTCGTAAAGACATGTTTAGTCCATTTTTAATACGAGATTATAAGGGACTGTGCGCTGCCAGTCATTCTTGCCAACCTTTGTGAATTTACATTTGCAAGTATTTGTTCATTACGTGTGTTGTTTTGCTGTATTACAAGTATCATTTTTTACACGAACAGGAATGTTCGAACAGGCCATGGTCAAGGCAAGTGACCAAGGACCTAAAAGCTCCTCGATCACTTGGGGGGCATATAAGGCACATCGATAGCAAAGCATACTCTCAAGGTATGTAAGCACATGAACAAAATGAGTGAAAGCATGCTACAGTACTTAGAGTATTTTTCAAAATTTAGGTTTTGTTAAATCATGCCAAAGTACTATGCTAAGTTCGGTCATTCGGACAAATGTTATAATAAATAAAGATATTATAGCATCAAGATTTAAGCTTTTACACCGCAAGCATCGCTGCTTGGATGTAACTGTTCAAATAAAAGAAAAAAAGATTTACTGCCCGTGCAGCAAAGTTTAAAAAAGAAACTATTGTCTTTACATCACGACCCGTGGGTCGTATATCCAAAAAGAAAGAAAACAAATAAGAGAAAATTCTAAGAGGCATTCGGGGCCGGAGGGTCCTGGGCAGCATCCTGGTTGGTCGCGTCCTCGACAACTCCTTCTTCTTCCACACCAGCGATGCTTGGAGAGGCAGAGGTTGCAGCTCTTGCCTCCTCTTCGGCCAGTTGGGCAGCGCATCGAGCCAACTCAGCAGTTCTGACTTCCTCTGAAAGGTAACTAAAGTCAGCACCCTGATTATGTTTCCAGAAATTATAGAAACATCGAAGTGTCGTCCTCTTGTACTTTTCCAGATTCTTGGAGTTGTCAAGCTCCAACTGCTTCACCTTGCCCCCGAGAGTGACAATAGCCTCATCCTTAGTCTTGAGTACCTCTCCCAAATGCTTGATTTCGCGAAGATGGGCTTGGTTGAAATCTCGATACTCCTGCCTCAACTTGACTGCTGCATTCTTCGCAGCTTTAGCCTTTAACAGCTTAGTCACCGCTGCATCCCTCTCTCGGACCATTGCCTCCAACTCCTTGGCATGCCTGGCCTCAGCAGCCGAAAGCTCCTCGGCCGCCTTCACCTGATACCTCTCGATGGCCTTTGCCTTAGCCTGCTCGAGGTAAGCCTGGGCTCGGGTACGAGCAGTAGTGGTAGACAGTAAGGCCTGTAAATAAAGCAAAAAGGAGTTAGAACTTATCATGAGGACTAAAAGACTAAAGCTTGAAATACAAAGAAGTACTTACGTTGGAGATTTTGTTCAGAGCCCTGTTCAAGATCTGGTCGACTGGCAAGTCTTCAGCTTCGACCATTGCAGCCCTAACACGGTCACCTTTGCCAATGCGATCGAGACGATCCCTGGCAGATCGAATGGCATGGCTCATGAGTCTGGCCCCAAGAGCTTCTTCACGAGTAAGCTGCTCTCCGGCAGGCGCGGCTGGAGGTTTCGACGGGGCAGGGGGAGTCTGCTACTCGGAAAGAACTGGAGGAGGGGTAGAAGTTTGCCCTGTTGGCGCAGGACTTTGCCCAGTTGGCGCGTCCTGAGGAAGGTCTTCTGTTCGACCCTTCTTGGCTGGAGGGCCTCGGCTGGATTCACCAGTTCTCTTCTTAGGCTTCCGTTGGAGTTGAGGAGCCTCCTCTTCATCCTCGGCCTGGTACATGTCGAAGATATTGGGAGTAGACATATCTGTATGTAGGTAAACACAGCAAGTTAATAAGAAAGGAGGCAGGTGAAAGTATGTTATACAACTGAAAGGAGGTAACAAAGTAAATACCCGAGCTACAACTACTGGTCGCTACACTATTGACTCTATTAGTCATATACTCATTATCTGGCATGAAGAAGTCTGGCCCTAGATTTGGAGCATATGTAAAGTTACCATCCCCGTCAAACATGTGACAGGGAATTGGCAAACCATTTAAAAGCGAAATAACTTTACCATTATCGTCAGAAGATTCTCCCAAGTCAACAATAGGCTCTTTGGCCTTTTCTTTCCCCATGCCTTGGGGAGCAGAATGCTTTTCTGCGGAAGGGCTACCCGTGGGTTCCCTGATTGTAACCCCCGTTGGCCTCCTCCGGGGAGGAGGCACAGGAGGTTGCTGCTCGGGAACCCCCTCGACAGTGGCTTCGTCCACCACAGGCCCTCTATTTTCATGGCGAGGAGCCAGGAGGCCAGACAGCCTCAAGTTTGTTTCAGTTACCAGGGTCTTGACACTTTTTGCTGCGTCAGACGTCCTGGCCAGAGTGTTGGACCTCAACACCATGTCTGGTGTTGGGGTCGGACGTAACCAAGGGCCTGCAAAAACAGATTACAGTTTGAGAAAAATTAAAGGAGACACCTTAGGTTAAAGTATCGACCAGTCAAAGACAAGCTCTTACCTCCTCGTTCGAAGGCCAAATTGTTGCTGGTTATGTCTGGAGTAAGGAAATACTCCTTATTGTAGTGCCCCACGTTTGATATATGGGTAGTGCCACTCAAGAACGTCCGGCCGGTCTCCTGGTGGCAGAAGTGGAAGAAGCCCGTCCCGTTGTGCTGGGGGTTAGATTTAAGGTCAAAAAGATAGTTGACCTCGTGAGGCGAAGGTTCTGGCCATTTGTTAAGTTTATACAAGATATAGAGTGCGGCCAACATTCTATATCCATTTGGAGTTATTTGGAAGGGGGCGACACCAAAATAATTGGCCACCCCCACGAAAAAGGGATGAAGAGGGAGGTAAGCTCCCGCCTCGATGTGATACCGGGACCAGGCGCTATTTGCTCCTCCTGGGAGGTTAGCCCTCTGGTCTGCGGTAGGACATATAATAGTAACCCCCGTGAGGGGGAATTTTCTGAAGTAGTTAGCGACCATTCGAGGGGTCACTAGACTGGCTGGGGAAGTATACCACTCGACATCGGGCGGATTCCGATGGCGAGGGTGAGCCCTAGTTTGGATATTAGGGTCAGGAACGAGATTTTCTCGACCACTGGTCGAGGGAACCCTAGCTGCGAATCAGGCTGGGCAGGAGAATTTGGGTTGCTTTCGGACTCAGGTTTTTTCTTTCCAGTAGACTTGGAGCGGGCCATTGGAGAGGAAGGATGGGGTCTGGAAGAGGATCGCGAGAAAGGAATCTTGTGGACACGGTCAGCTGGTTGTTCTTCTCCCTCGAGCAGCTGGGCGAGAAGGTCGTCGTCGATGGGTCTTTCACCTCCCCACAAATCTGGCATTAAAGTCTGCAAACAGAAGAATGGGGAGGTGAGGATATAGAACTTTAAAAGGCTTTTTAGAATAACGCTGGTCGAGTATAAAAGTTAGGCTTTTATACAACAACATTCTAACAAAAAGCTAAATCTTTCTACACGAACATTTTGAAAAACGGATCAAAGGGTGAAAGTAAAAAGTTTTTCTTGAAAAGCTTTTTCAACTCCCCTTAGGGCGGGAAAAATTTATTTTTCAACTGGCTTAAAGATCGAAATTTTACTTCGATTTTACGTCCTAAAAAGCATGATCCTGGATTTTAAACTAACTCGTAACTCTACTTTGCCAACAAAACATTCTTTCTACAAGCACCTTGAACCAGAAACAGAAAAACTTAAACAGTCCACCATCAGAAGCATGCACCACGAGAAATTAGAAGCATGGGGTTTCGAAAACTTACCAAGAAGAGTGATCGTGGAGGAGGAAGAAAGGTCTTCGGAGATAAAAAAGCTCACGGTCTGAGTCTTGGAAGTGCAGGAAAACGGTCTCCGGAGAAGTTTAAAGCTCTGGTTTTTAGGGTTTTTTGCAAAGACAATGGCGTGCGTAAAAAGAAAAAGGAGGCTTCGACGGTCTTATATAAGTTTGTCTCTGATATTAAAAAAGTGTAATCATTAGTTTTCCTTTTTCAAAGTATGGGGAAACGGGATGGCCGTCGAAATCGTTTCTGGGGAACTGAAAAGGCATGATTAGACAGAAGTGGGTTGCTTTTTTCAAGAACACACGAAGGGTTCTGACACGTCAGGTGGGGTTACCGAAGAGTCGTTCGTTTAAAAGTTTATTTACTATTCATAGTAAATAAACTTTGGGGGGCAAATGTTATCCAATAAATTAGCATTGATGACGTGGCAAGTAATCCCTGGACACGTGGCTGACACCTGGAAGGGTCTGCTAGAGTATCGACCAGAAGACACAGTAGAAGCAGGGCAAGCCTGTCTTACCCGCGACCAGTCTGGTCGATGGTTCCGTATACAAGGCAACATTTATGGGAAGATCTTTATGAACCCCGAATTTATCTCACTCAATCTCCTGAGTACCCAATGATTCAGGGGAGAATATCTGTAACAATCTTTTGTAACCCTTCTTGAGCCTATAAATAGCAAGAGATAGCTCAAGGGAGGGACTTTTGGCTTTTGAATCATTCGAAACTATAGTAATTCTTCTAGTAAACTTGTATTGTTATTCAGAGGTTAGTGAAACTCATTGAACCCTAGTTCTTTGATCACTCTTTTGATTCTTATATCAATATCAGTCTAAGTGGACGTAGGTCATTACCAGATCCTGGGATCGAACCACTATAAATTACTGTGTTTTGTTTACTTTTGTCATTACGTTCTTCACTATATATTCATTCATATCAATCACGTTTTGACTCCGTGTCAGTTGGCCAAATCTTGGGTCAACAGTTCCGAAACTTAGAAGTTGGTAAAATTGATTAACCAGTGTTTTTTATTTAAAACTAATGCGAACTAAGTTTTTAATTAAAAACCCCGGATACAACAGGGTCCAAGGCCTGATACTTAACGGGTAGGATATAAATCATCATTTTTGGTTACAACCAAAATTAAAGTATCTATATCGACCTAAGAGTCATTTCCTAAGGTTTTAAACGTTGAAGTCATGAAGCATGAGAAGGAAATCAAGGAATAAATAAAAATTAGATACTGAAATTATAGATAAATTTTCACGAGGAAAGTAACCTTGTACTAAACATTTACAAAAAAATAACACGTAAAATAAATGAAGGCAAATAAAATCTAAGACCCTCCAGGCCGCTCTGAGGACGTCACCTCCTCGGTCTCTTGCTCGCCAGTGGCAGAGGCCTCCCCGGTCTCAAACGATAACTCTTGTTGAAGCCGAGCCTTGAACTTCTCGAGGTAGTGCCCCCACACTTTGGAGGCCATGAAGGATAAGTTGCCATCCTAATTGAAGGCCCAGCAGTGGTAGAGCATGCTCTCCATGGAGGATGTCGAGGTCTTCTTTTCCTCCTGAATAGCAGCCTCGGCCTCCAGCTGTTTGGCCTTGGCCCCCACGAGCTTGACTTGAAGGGCAGTCGTGGCAGCCTTTGCCATCTGCTCGCCCTCTTAGCCACGGCTAAGGCAGCCTTTGCCGCCTACTCGCATGCTTGGGCCGCCGTCAAGGAAGCCTTGGCACTTTGTTCGCCTTGTTGAGCGGCGGCGAGGGTAGCTTGGGTCACAGTCAGGGCAGCCTGAGCAGTCTAGAGCTCGGCCTTAAGTTCATCATTCCTGGCCCTGGCCCGAGCTATGCTGCGATGTTGAGCCAAGACCGTCTGCAAAAAGCAAGGAAATAGTTAGGCACATGCCAAGGAAAAATAAAAAAGTGTCAGGTTAAGGAAAGTGCTTACTGTGAGGTTCATTCCCAGATCTGATTCCATAACATTCTCTGGGCTCCTCTCCCCGATCTCCCTCAGGTCCGTGGGCTTGGCCTTATAAAAGTGCTCCACCGCGTGGTTCGCCGTCTCATAGGCAGTCCCCCGAAAAGTGTCTGGAATTTGCTCCAGGTCCTGGGTGTTAACCGGGATGCGAACAGTGGCGGCAGGGACTATCGGAGATGGGAGACCAGTTGGTGCTACCTAGTCCCGAGCAGGGGCTGAGGGAAATCGAGGAGGAGGTGCAGCCGGACCCCTCTTCTCCTGGGCTGCGGCGGATGGAGCTCCCAATCCCGGGCCTTTCCCCTTGGCTGGGGATTTGGAAACAGTTGCAGCCGGGGGAGGCGTCTTCTTTGATGTGGGCTGGAGTTTCTTCACAAAGGGACCCGAGCTAGATCTCCCTTCCTGGAACATCAAGCGGATGTCAGGTTCCCCTCGCTGTGCCATCTCCTCACCTAAAAAAGAATGGAAAGTACTTCAGTATGTGTACAAATTCATCAATCTACATAATGTGTGCATGTGAAGGATATTGTAGAGTCCTACCCTCTGAGCTAGAGGAGGAGTCTATTGCCACGACCTCCGACCTCAGAACCATTACAGGAGAGGGAGAGTCTAGATGTACGATTTCTTGGATTAGGGGAGGTTCAGGCTTAGGTTTTAGCTCAGGGCTGGACTCCTCTACATATTGCCTAAGTCCAGGGGCAAGGATACCTTGGCGCAGGGAGTCTCATGACCTAAGGTTGGTCCCATACTCTTCAAAAATGGCTGACCTAAAGGATAGAGTGTTATCTACGACTACAATCCCTCTAGGATGACCCATGTCGTACCGTACCACTAATTGGTCCACACAATGAAGCAAGGATGTGTTATAGGCAGGATCTCTAGGGTGGCGATGTACGAGCTGGTTGGGGTTAAACCTAACTAGCCTAAGGTCGGCGACAACCCTATCTAGATCCCTAAAAGGGTATGGGTTACCTTGGCCGGAGCGACCGGCTGCTGCCCCCGATAGAGCTCGGTCCGTGTCAGGGTTCTGGGCGGCCTCAGGAGCTCGCCTCTTCCGAACGAGCGGCACCTCGTCCTCTTCTTGCTCCTCACCGTCGTCGGCGGCAGCGCCTCCCTCTGGGATGGGCACTAGCTCACGGGCCATCGGGAAATTGGCTCGCGTCCTCCTCAAGGCCAAAGTCTGGCCTTCAGAAATTAATTTACATGCCAACATCGTGTCATCAAACACGAGCTGGTGGTAGTCCTTCTCGCTGGGCGGAAGCCCCGCCAAGGTATCGTATTGACCCCCAAGGGTCACTGATTTGGCCGTCCTCGCAAAAATGGCTACACGAAGATACTCCAGTTAGCATACGCACGAAAAGATTAAGTATGAAAAGAATAGTTCTACGAGCTAAGAAAGGAAAGGAAACTTACGAGGGCAGTTGAAGTACTGGTCCTCGCAGTTGCGAAACCCGTTCGACATAAATAACTGATCTTTGAAGTCGTTGGGGTGGCTGGGCAACTCGATGACCTTGGGTGAGTTCGGGAAGCGGGTCAGATAGTAGAACCTGTCACCTCATCCCCGTTGGTCTGGGCTAGCCTTGAGGCAGAAAAAGTACAAGATGTCCGCAGGGGTAGGGACGTTCCACATCTACTTTAAGAAGAGGTACTTCAACCCCACTAGCAGTCGGTATGAGTTTGGGGGGAGCTGGAATGGCGCCAACTTCACATAATTGAGGAAGTCAGCAAAGTACTGGTCAAGGGGGAGGAAGGCCCCGACCTTTAAGTGTTCATCACTCCAGGCCGCGAAATCGTCCTGGAGTGGTGCACAGCTCCTCTCCCCCTCGAAGGGAGGTTGGGTGATGAGAACGCCCGTCCCAACCTCGATGTTGTGGGACAACATGATCTTGTTGACCCTTCCTTTGGTCGTTATTTTGGAGACTATCCTCTCGACCTCAAAAAATGTGTCAGGTAGGACTGCGACCTCCTTCTCCACCATGGGGCCGAATTTAGGAATGGGGGAATCGGGGACGACCTCCTTTCCCTTGTGAGTTTGTTGGGACGACGAGCCAGCTATGTTCTTTTTGGATGTGCTTTTCTTGGGTGCCATCAGCTCGCCTATCGAATAAGAACGACGAAATTTTTAGTGGGCGACGTAGAATTTTTTGTACAGGCAAGAAATAACAAAGGCCGAGGGTTCTAACACACGTGCTGATGCAATATCAGCCCGTGGTGTAATGCCACGCGCTACCTATGCTACGCTCCTAGGTTTCCCAACAAAACCCTGATATTTAGGGATCCATGTGTCAGAAAATCAGGCCATTACTCTCCTTGGGGAACGGTTTAGAGAAAAAATGCCCAAGAAACGTAGACCCTAAGCAACCTAATGTCAAACCCTAAAAACCTTTCATCTCCTACATGCTTAATGGATATTTTCTAAAAATTACTTAGGAATCACCCGAAGATTTACCCAGTTTATGAACATCACCATCCTAGATATATTTTAGGACCTACTCAATATACCTAAACCGAAACCTATGTACCAAAAACATTTGGAAACAACCTAATGCTAATAGCGGTGAAATGCATATTAGCATGATAAAGAAAGAAGAGAAACACACAAAAACCAGTAAAATAAAAGTTTCAGTAAAACAGAAAACTTACCATGTGTTCTTCGACTAAAGGAATGAGCACCGTAGAAGGAGAGTTCCTAAAAAGATCCTTGGTGACTGGGTTTCCGAAGGTTTTGGTGGCATATTTATGGAATTTTATGAGAAAAGGAAGAAGGGTTTTTGAAGTTCAGAAGAGAGAAAATTAGGAAAATTTTCGAATGGAAGGTGATGAACACTGAAAATTGCCAGCCCTATTTATACGTAATAGGCCTAAAGAAACGTGGACCGTCTGATCAAGCTAATATGGGATACGAGGGTCATGTTTTGAAAGATTAAACAACGGTAAAAAGGTGGCCAGGCCATTTAATGCAACCCTCAAAACCCGAACAGACGGCAATCGTGGCATTCCACGTGTTTAGTACTCGGGTAATGAACAAACATGGGTAATCGCAATAGAAATTTAAAAGTCCTCACTGTGTCAGTCAGAGAATGACGTCATAAGACACGAGCAGGGACTTGGGGGGAAAATGTACGCCCAGATATTCAGCCCGGGTCTTTTATGCAGCTCGAGTACAGTTGGCTAGCTAAGAACAGTACTAAGGGACCCACAAGTTGATATCTCCTCTGCGAAGGCAGTACGACCCCCCAGGTAATAACACGAGCTGAGGAATACAAAGCATTGAGGTACGAGCTAGAGATGGATATAAAACACAGCATCCTGGGCACGAGCTGGCGTTATGTTCAGGTCATGGTATCCTGACAATCTGCCATATCCAGGAGTTTTTATAAACCTGGATACGTTATTTGTAAACATGCGTGGTTAGGCATTACATGTCCGTTACCCTTGAATTCTCGGACACACAACATAAACGCGCGTGATCAAACATCACATGCCCTTCTATGCCAGATGACCCATGATCAATTTTACCTAATGATTAGACCATACCTTAACATATATTGTAATATTCATCATTTGTGGAGGACAGGTCACATATAGGATGGATATCCACGTGATAACCCATGCACCTATCCTGTGATGGTTCTTCTATAAATACCAAGACCTTGGATAGAAAAGGGGTTGGGTTTTTTTTCTTCTGTGTAATATAAATACTCAGTCGAAATATAGAGAGAGATACAGTAATAATATCGACTCATGGACTAGAGAGATTTTAGCCTTCGAACCACGTAAAAAGGAACGAGTGTTCTTATTATTTCATTCTAAGCATCCTTAAGAGTCATTATTCTTACTACGGTTTATCCTTAAGCACTATTTTATTCCAACTAATTACGTAATACACTGTTGGCGAAAAACCGCGTCAACAATGTCAAGTAGCTATGTAAATATATATATATATATCTATGTTAATGTTGTGTTTAGATGTCATATATGTAGAGATTATTGAAATAAATATTAATATATACTATAGAACTGTAATTCATTCTATTATATATTGAAAAAAAAGTGAACCGATTTTTATTAAAATTATAGACAATGTTTTGCCCTAATTTTTTAATACATTTATGTCATAAAATATATTAAACATATTTTATTTATTTTATGATGTTGTTTATTTATTTAATATTTATTTGATAATTAAAAAATAATAAAAATAAATACATGTTTATAACTTAAAAATAATAAAAATAAATACATGTTTATAACTTAATATGATAATTAAAAATAATAAAAATAAGCATGTTTATAACTTTAAAATCAAGCAAACGTGCATTGCACGTTATTTTTACCTAGTTTATATATATATGTATATATATATATATATATATATAAAGAAAAGGTTCAAGGAGATGATATGACACTCTAAAATCTCTTCAAACAACTTTATCTATTTTCTCCTTTAATCTAATTTTCTAATTCATTTTTATTAATAATTATAATAATATTAATTAATTCTAACTTTACTTCTTAACTACTTAATAATTAAATACTACCACAAAATTAAAATTAATTAAAAATCTATATATATATATAAATGAGAGTTTTAAAGAGATGATGTGACACTCTAAAATCTCTTCAAAGCATTCTTTCTATTTTCATTTAATTTAATTTTTTTATTTGTTGACCATGATTTTGCCCAACGACGAATAGATGTCAAAACTACAGTAAGCCTTGAATAGAAAATAAGACACCAATAATTTAATAGTGGTTCAGCCCCAATTTATTGGTAATAGCCTAATCCACTTGGAGTTATGATATATAAAGCCTACACTTAAGATCAGATGGACCTAAGCCAACTGAGTTTCTCAAGTGTAAGTAGAAAAATACAGAGTTTCTCTCTCTAGAGAATACAAGCTTTCTCTCTCTAAGCTCTTTGGGCATTGGCTTGGGTCAGTTGAGTGGCCGCTTCTAGAGCAGGTGCAGCCTCACGATGTTGCCGGTCAGCCTCCTCCTGTCGGCGCCCAATCTCTTCACTCCTGACATCCATCTCCTATTTTTGCTGCTCGAATGCAGCCTTCTGCCTAGCCATTTCCTCGGCGAAAGACTCCTGCCGAGCATTGAATTGCATCATCTCCTCTTGGAAAGCGCCTATTGCTTCCTGGAGTTGTTCAACTTTTGGAGTGGTCTCCTCGAGAAAGACCCTGGGCTCAGTCTCTGGGTTCTGCGGTCCAGGACCTTCTGATCTAGCAGGCTCTTTTGACGTGCCTGACTTCTTGGATGCCACATTGGTATTCTTGGGCGCCATAATGATATAATAGTAGTCTGTTTCTTCTATTCAGGCTCTCAATGAAAGCACCAAAAATGTTCACCACGATTTTGGCCAACGACGAATAGACGTCAAAACTACAGTAAGCCTTGAATAGAAAATACGACACCAATAATTTTATAGTGGTTCAGCCCCAATTTATTGGTAATAGCCTAATCCAGCTGGAGTTGTGATATATAAAACCTACACTTAAGATCAGATGGACCTAAGCCAACTGAGTTTCTCAAGTGTAAGTAGAAAAATATAGAGTTTCTCTCTCTAGAGAATACAAGATTTCTCTCTCTAAGCTCTCTCGGAAAATGCCCCAAGTAACAGTCCCAAAATCTCAAAATTAGAAAGACTAAAAGTCTCCAAAAGATCAGATCCTTAAAATGATACCATGAGCTCTTTATTTATAGGCTCATGGATCATACATGAAAAATATACCATTTTGACGGGGTCCTTGGTTGTTTCAACCAACTTTAATAAATAAAATAATAAATAAATCCAAATTACAACAATATAGCTATTACTTCGGAATATCTGAGAGATTCGCGCGGTGGTTACAAGTGATTCGGGTTGAAGTTGTTACTGAGATTCTATAAAGAAGTCACTGGGCAATTAACTTCTGAGATTCTGACACATCCGGTCGGCTACTCCTTCAATTTGACATAGCTGGTCGGATGAAACCCATTTCTAAGATGACTGGTCGGATGAAACCCATCTATGAGATGACTGGTCGGCTATATCACATTACTGAAGTGACTGGTCGGCCAAAACACATTACTTGTCGGCCAAGATACATTACTGGTCAGCCAAAACACATTACTGGTCGGATAACACTATTTTCTGAAGTGACTGGCTGAACATAATTTTTTACTGGTCGGTCAAATTACTTCCTGACCAGATAAATCAATTTCGTAACCAGTAATATCACAACTCCGAAGATTAATTTCAAACCTTTTCACTTCTTTAGTCAACACATTTATTGACTATTAATGTGTCATTTATTAACCATGCATTGCCACTTGTCCCATCCTATTGCCACATCATTGAATGAAATTTTGGGATAACACTTGCCCCCAAGTTTATTATATGATTTTCTCATATGATAAACTTTTTCTCAAACTGATAGTTATTCACGTCGTCCAAAAGCTTCCACCCGGTCAGTTGCTTTCACTTTTGAAGTAAACCCACGATTGAAATTTTCCTTTGGCCCATCAAACTTGTTTCTTTTGCCATTCCTAGTCGATCAGATTCCTTTGGCCCCTCGGAACCCTAGTTTCTTAGCTACTCGGACGCCTACCTTGCTTCTCGGACACCACTTCGCATATATGCCCAACCTCTCGGACATGTAGCCTCGGATGTGCCAAGCTCCTCCAGAATGCCCCATCCGCTCGGCATGCCTGGCTCCTCGACATGAAATCTCTTCGAACAATAGCCATCGGCATGCTTGGCCCCTCGGCACGCGACTCCTTGGATGCTTGGACACACGAAGCCCCTCGGATGCGCACATGTAGCAGCTCCTTGGACACCTAGATCCTCAGACACACGGAACCCCTCGGATGCGCACCCCCTCAGCATGCCTGTCGAGTCATTCGGACACACGACTCTCCTAGCCTCTCGGACACATGGCACATCCGCTCAGGTAGATAACATGGCCACTTGGGGACACGCGACACAACCGCTCGGGCATGCGGCACAGCCCCTTGGGCACATGGCATAGCTACTTAAGCATATGCCTAAAACTTATCCCTCCGAACACCATTAGGCACTTAAAACACCTTGTTCGAATCTCTCAAAAGTATTATTACTTCCTTAAATGTCTTTCTTTGGGGAAAATTGATTTCTCTTCTCAAAGAAAATTTTTCATTGTGTAGTAAATATTTTTGCTTTGCACTCATTTTCAGTTTGGTTTTACTCCAGGGACTCATCACTGTTAGTCATGCTCAACGCCGAGCAGTAATCTATAAGGAGCTGGTCAAGGTTTTGAATGATCAATTGGTGGAAGCCCAGGCAAAGATTAAAAATCTGACCAAATCTGAAGAAAATCTTCAATCCAAGGCCGAGCAGACGGAGAAGATCATTACCGAGCGGGATGGATTTCTAAGGGAGTTGGCTGATGAGAATAAGAAACAAATCCAAATCATCAAGATGTTGACTGACCAGCTAGAAAAAATGACTCGTGAGAATGAGGAGCTGAAACAAGACAAATAAGCTGATCTGGCCTGTTATGAAGAAATCTGCTTCAACTTCTTCTATCGGATTGGGAAGTTAAACAAGCCTCTCAACCTCGAAATTCTTTCTGAAGAAGCCAAGGCCAAAGAACTTCCCAACTACGAAGCCAAGGCCGCTGAGGAGGCTGCTCTTCCAGCTGACACTGTGCCTACCTCTCCTGCTCTATCATTCCGACCAGAGGAGGTTTTGGATGCTGACAATGGTGTTGACCAGCCAGGGACTAGTTTACCCGACCAGTAGACACTCATAGCCAACCTGAGAGCTTCCTATCCAACAACACAGTTTTCTACTCGACCAGTGATACATGCTCATCCGACCAGGGAAGTTGTATCTGCTCTCCTGACCAGGAAAACTTTACACCTGACCAGTTGAACTTTGGATCTGGCTAGTAGTGTACTCTTTTTTCATATACTTTTGTGAAAACAACTGACGCTTAGCAGCTTTGATATTTTTCTCGTAACGCCGAGCTATTGGCATTTATATATTACTTTTCTTTGCTAACTTGAAACATTCTAAGTCTTTTTAGACTTAAAACATTATAAGTTTTTTGTGAATAGTAAAGTCACTCTGATGTATGTCTTATATTTTTGCATGAGTACTTAGTTTTCTAACTTAGAAATTCAAGACTTTTATAAGTCCCTACTAAGTATACTTTCTCACACTCTTATTGCTCTAACATTTTTATGAGTATAATATTTATTGTCACACGAATATTTGCTTCGAACTTGAAAGTTTAAAAAATTCCAAGTTACTTAAGCTTTGTCAAACAAGTTAGCTTAATGGCCTTTTTTGACTTCAAAAATTTACAAGTCAGCCTAAAAACAAATATCTTAACTCGTGCTCTTATTGCCTGTGTTAAATTATATACCAGTATACCCCATGTGCCCCCCAAGTGATCGAGGGTTGAAAGATCCTTGGTCACTTGCTACTTGACCGAATCTGTTCGAGCAGTTAATTACTCGTGAAACACATAGAATATATGGAAAATATTCGAGTAGTTGAACACTGCTTGAACGTACCGACCAGTTGAACACTGTCCGATTTCACAGACCAGTTGAATACTGTTTGAAAAATTAACTCACATGCATAATTTTAGCAAGAATCGACCACGCTGCGTGTAGTCTCTTTTATTACTCATAAATTAAAAAAGGACAAAACGTGTCTAATAACGAGTCTTAAACAACAAAAATTGTGCAAAAATAAATAAACGGTTGGTTAGCAAATAGCCAGCTCATAAACCAAACTTAAATAACAAGTTAAACAACTTGAAATTAAGCTACCACTCAGAAAGCGGTATTTTAGCGATAATATATCCTCAGATGCTCGCCATTCCAGTGGTTCTTGATCAGGCTCTGTTCACCAAATCTGATCCTAGCACTTCCGCTCATGTCGAAGTGTCTGGGCATACCTCTCCCTTGCTTTGTTACTATCCTCAGCCAAGTGTGGACCTCCACATATAGTGTCTAAGGTAATGTCCATAGGCCCGGATTGCAAGGGTGGAGATCTCTGTCGTTTGAACCCAAGATTGTTGCTGCCTCCTTCTCCTTGGGGTGTCTCTGCCCGGTACTTTTTCAATTGGCCCGACCGGAGAAGAAATTCTATCTCGTCTTTGAGGTGATTGCATTCATTCGTGTCGTGACCATAATCTCCATGGAAACGAGAAAACTTATTCATATCTCTCTTACTCATCTCTTTCTTGATGGGTGGAGATTTCTTGTAGGGAACCTCTTCATGACTAGCAAGATATATTTCCGCCCTGCTGGCCGAGAGAGTGGTGTAATTAGTGAACTGAGGCTCATACTTGGTTGACTTTTTGTTTGAACTCGACTTAACCTTCTTTTCTTCATAACGGTCAGACCCGTTATTCCCACATGTCTTTCCACCATTCTGATCGTTTCCACCATTCTTAGGAGGGTCAGCTGATCCACCCGAATTGTTTATGCCATTCTCCCCTTTCTCGATTGCATCATCCAATTTCATATACTTGTTTGCTCGGTCAAGAAATTGTAGGAGTGTTGAAATTGGATTGCGATGTATACTATCCCACAAAGGGCTCCGATAAGTTATCCCAGAGGATATGGCAACCATTTTTCCCTCATCTCCGACAGCAGTTGCTCAGTTGGCCTCTCTCATGAATATTTGTATATAATTTTTTAGAGATTCATCCTTTCCGTGTTTGATATTAGCCAAGTGGTTGGCATAAACTGGAGGAGTCCGAGCAGCACTGAATTGTCCACAGAATTCTTTCCTGAAAGTTTCCCAAGAAGTAATGGAATTCGGTTTGAATTTCCAATACCATTCCTGGGCAGTATCTGATGAGGACACCAAGACTAAAAATCCAAGTCAAGTTCCAGTTGATCCAAGTCAAGAGGGGAGGAATGATGAGGACACCAGTTTAGGAGCTTGATCAATATTTAGCTTCCTGTAATGAGTCTTTTTATTTTTAATCATGTTTTTTATTTAGTCTTTGTTTTGTGATAAGTCAAACATTTGACTTGTGTGAGTCCAATAGTCCTTTTGTCTTTAATTTTCGGTTTTTATTAGGAAGACAAAGGGTTGTCTTTAAATTTCAGTTTTCATTAGGAAGACAAAGGGTTGTCTTTATTTTTCGGTTTCATTAGGAAGACAAAAGGGTTGTCTTTAATATTTCGGTTTTTAGGAAGACAAAGGGGCTTGTATTGATGTAATTTTCGGCTATATAAGGCCTTGAAAACATTTGGAAAAAGCAGATTATGTTGAATGAAAATTTGTGAGTTTTCTTCTTGAGTTCTTGAAGAGACTATCCGAACTTATCAAGGGTATCCCTTGTGGCGTTCAATCCGACTTATCAAACGGATTCCCATCCCCATTTGTGGCGTCTTCCTCATACCAAGGTTCGTGCTTGGCTAAGCATTGGGTCGCGGTTCCATTCCAATCTCGTGTGTTCTTGGTGGCTGTTCCATATTTGGTGTCGGGTTTCGTCACACTTGTTGGCGTGGTTCGTATCAGTTGGTATCAGAGCTTAGGATCATCCGGTTTGGCCTATCCTTTACTTTGTGTTTTTCTTTCAATTCGTGTTTCTATATTAGAAAAAAAAAATAAAAAAATTTCATCATCTACTCGTGTTTTGATTTCTTTGTCCTTGTTTCCTTGTGAAATCTGAAACTATTCTAGAGCTTGTTGTTTTCCTTATTTCAATTGTTTCCTTGTTTGAAATCCGAGCCTAGGTTCATACGGTTTGCCTATCTTTTTTTTTTCTTTTTTTTTCCATTTCGTTTCTTTGTTCAAATATTGCAATTGAATTAGGGTTTATGAAATTTTCCCTATTTTGTTTTCTTTTCGTTTCTGAAAATCTTGAATTAGGGTTCTTAATTGTGAAAACCGAATTTTCATTGAGTCCTCTTGTTTTGTTGTTAAATCCGAATGTGCTTTTGGGTTTCTCTTGTTCTTATTGTGCAATCCGAATTGGCATTGAGTTTTCTCTTATTCTTATTGTAAAATCTGAAATTGGGTTTGAGATTTCTCTTGTTCTTATGGTGAAATCTGAGTTGGGCTTGAGTTTCTCTTATTCTTATTGTTAAATCCGAATTTTGCCTTGGGTTTCTCATGTTCTTGTTATGAAATCCGAAATTGGTATTGATAATTCCCTTGTTTCAATTGTGTCCCTGGTTTCAATTGGTTCTTTTATTTGTTGTGGAATCCGAGACTGTTATAGTGCCACAAATTAGTTTGGTTTTGATTTTATTGGTTGAATCACAGATTAGATTTTGGGAATAATTGTTTTCTGTTATTGGGATTGTTCTTGAATCTGTTATAGTACCACAGTTTGCTTGGTTTTCAGATTGGTTCTTTGGTGTTCTTAATTTCAAGGGGATCCGAACTCTAAAAAAAAAATAAAAAAATAAAAAAAAAGAGTCTGGAAACCCCTCTTAAAAATTTTTGTTCTATTCTTGTTCTTTATGGTCTAGAGGCCTTTTGACCAAAACCCCACACAAGTGTTCCAAAAATCATCATTTTTTTCGTCATTTTCACCAATTTTCGTCGGTGTTCGTTTGGTTTGTTTGGTTGGATTTGCTGCTTGAATACTCCATATTACCGTTGGATTAGTTTTGAAAGAACTTAAAGAAGAATACGAGTGGAAAAAGGCAGAGGTGTGAGCCTATTTGAGGGTAAAAGCCATTGAAATTGAGTGAAACACGAGGGGATTTGAGTGAAAATATTGTTCGAGCGAAACACGTGAGGGAGTGTGGTGAGGTCTTTTCTCCATATTATTCTAACCTTATTTTGCAGATTTCCATCATGGCACAAAATCCAGAGAAAAATGCAAGCAATGATATTCCACCACTTGAAGTTCCGAATCTGCAAATGCAAGCACTAATTGGGGAGATGCGAAGGATGATGAGGGTGGAGTGTGAGCAAATACATGAGAGGTTGGATAGGGTAGAAGAAGGAACACAACGGAGGCCACGGAGGAATAGGGTGTACCAAAGGGAGGATGAGAATGAAGGGGATTTGGAAGGGTTAGTTTCTGATGAAGAGTTTGATAGGATGTTGGCGGGTAACCATAGGAGGTATGGTCGGGATAAAGAAGCTAGGAACCTGGTAGATGATTATTTAGGAAATATAAAGATGAGAATTCCAGCATTTCAGGGGAAGAGCGATCCTGAGGCATACCTTGAGTGGGAAAAGAAGATGGAGTTAGTTTTTGATTGTCACAACTACTCCGACATGAAGAAGGTAAATCTAGCTGCCATTGAGTTTACTGATTATGCTATTGTTTGGTGGGATCAGTTGTGCATCAACAGGAGGCGGAGTGGAGATCGACCTATTGACACATGGGAGGCAATGAAGAGGGTGATGAGGCGACGGTTTGTACCACCTCATTATTATCGAGATCTATACCTTAAGTTGCAGGGCCTTCGTCAAGGTTCCAAGAGTGTTGATGAGTATTACAAGGAGATGGAGATGGCTATGATTAGAGCCAATGTTGAAGAGGATCGGGAGGCAACCATGGCAAGGTTTTTGAATGGGTTGAACCGAGAGATTGCTAATCCAATTGAGCTACACCATTATGTGGAATTGGAAGATTTGGTGCATATGGCAATCAAAGTTGAGAGGCAGCTCAAGAGGTGTAGTACAAGTTCAAAGCCAAGACCGAGCCCACACCATTCAAGTGCAACACCTTGGCAGTCGAACTATCCAAAGAAGGAAGAAGACCAACCTACTTCATCCTTTACACCAAAACCAGCCACGACCCCTCAAGGTAAAACAGCCCCTACTTCGTCCCATTCTAGTGAGATAAAATGCTTCAAATGTCAGGGGCGAGGACACATAGCTAGCCAATGTCCAAACAAGCGAGTTATGGTAATTCAGGATAATGGGGAGATAGATTCCGAAGAGGAAGATGATCTTGATGACATGCCACCATTGGATGACGCTTCTATGGGTGGTGAGGGGTTTGGGGCAGAATCTGGTGAGATGCTTGCTCTAGTCACACGACGAGCCTTAAATTTGCAAGCAAAAGAGGAGGAAGAAGAGGTGCAGCGAGAGAACATCTTTCACACTCGTTGTCATGTGAAAGACAAGGTATGCAGTGTTATTATTGATGGTGGTAGTTGCACTAACGTTGCTAGTTCTTCCATGGTTGCCAAGCTGGGGCTCCCAACGCTTAGACATCCTTGTCCATACAAGTTGCAGTGGTTGAATGATAGTGGTGAAGTGAGGGTTACAAAATAGGTGCTGGTATCATTTCGAATTGGAAAGTATGAGGATGAGGTATTGTGCGATGTGGTTCCCATGCAAGCTGGACACCTCCTTCTAGGAAGGCCTTGGATGTTTGATCGGCGAGTCCAGCATGATGGCTTCACCAACAAGTACTCATTCACGTTCTGTCAACGAACAATCACTCTAGCTCCATTGACGCCAAAACAAGTATATGAAGACCAAGTGAGGTTGCAAAAATTGAGTGATAAAAAAAAATTGAGTGAGCAAAAGAAGGAGAGTGAAAAGATGAATGAGAATGAGAATGAGAAAAAAGAGAGACAAAGAGAGAAAAGGGTCGAATCAAGTGAGAGAGAGAAGAAAGAGAAGAGTTCGATCAATGAGGGAAAATTAGAGAGAAAACAAAATAATTTTTATGCAAAAAAAAGTGAGGTGAAGGAGGCTCTTTTAAACACTAACCAACTTGATGCTAACAAAGGTCGTCACAAGCAGGTTTTTGACCCCGGTGATTGGGTATGGTTACACATGAGAAAAGAGCGATTCCCAGCACAAAGATGTTCCAAATTGCTACCTCGAGGAGATGGTCCGTTTCAAGTGCTAGAAAGGATCAATGACAATGCCTACAGACTCGATTTACCAGGTGAGTATACTGTTAGTGCTACTTTTAATGTTTCTGATTTGAGTCCTTTTGATGCAGGTGACGATTTGAGGTCAAATCTTTCTCAAGAGAGGGGGAATGATGAGGACACCAAGACTAAAAATCCAAGTCAAGTTCCAGTTGATCCAAGTCAAGAGGGGAGGAATGATGAGGACACCAGTTTAGGAGCTTGATCAATATTTAGCTTCCTGTAATGAGTCTTTTTATTTTTAATCATGTTTTTTATTTAGTCTTTGTTTTGTGATAAGTCAAACATTTGACTTGTGTGAGTCCAATAGTCCTTTTGTCTTTAATTTTCGGTTTTTATTAGGAAGACAAAGGGTTGTCTTTAAATTTCAGTTTTCATTAGGAAGACAAAGGGTTGTCTTTATTTTTCGGTTTCATTAGGAAGACAAAAGGGTTGTCTTTAATATTTCGGTTTTTAGGAAGACAAAGGGGCTTGTATTGATGTAATTTTCGGCTATATAAGGCCTTGAAAACATTTGGAAAAAGCAGATTATGTTGAATGAAAATTTGTGAGTTTTCTTCTTGAGTTCTTGAAGAGACTATCCGAACTTATCAAGGGTATCCCTTGTGGCGTTCAATCCGACTTATCAAACGGATTCCCATCCCCGTTTGTGGCGTCTTCCTCATACCAAGGTTCGTGCTTGGCTAAGCATTGGGTCGCGGTTCCATTTCAATCTCGTGTGTTCTTGGTGGCTGTTCCATATTTGGTGTCGGGTTTCGTCACACTTGTTGGCGTGGTTCGTATCAGTATCGGACAATGTAGTAGGGAAAAATCTACAACGATAATTGTCACTTACCCCGAGCAGCTCCATTTGGTCTTCAAATTTCCCAACATGTCTTATGGGATCTGCCTTTTTTGTATATACTGGCAGCATCAGTGCTTTATACTTTGTCGGTGGCTGGGCTGCTCTGATTTAGGCACAAAACGGACTGCCACTCCTGTGGTCTACTGCATCCAATTCGGAAGGTCGTCTTGACAAACCTTGAACTGCAGCCGTTAACGCATCAAGCTGGGCCTGGATGGTTGGGGCGACCGTCGGGGTCTCAAGGTCTTAACCGCCTGGTCGGGCATTTCTGTCTGGTGCATTGTCGTCAAGTATTTCTACTTGACTCGCAGGGCGGTTCAGATCTCGCCCTTCGATCAGGACTGTCCTTCTCTTGTCATTGATAACATCCTTTAGATCCTTCCGGGAAGTGCGTCCTCCTAACCGATCAAACACTGTGCTCTTAGAATTTTCAGAAGGCTTACTGCGTGGGACTTGCTCTCTCCCACTACCCTACTGGCCAGGATGTAGCGGAGGCCTTTCGGTATGTCCCAGGCAGTCTTTTCCTCCTTGTGGGCTGTTGCCTTCTTTGTACTTTGAACGATCACTGTGATGACTATCTGCCTCATCACGATCATGTCCATCTTTAAACTGTGAAGTCTTCTTATCTTGAGGAGTCCTGGTCTGATCCTGCCTGGGTGGAGTCTTCTCACTGCCCGATCGGTGACTTCCTGATCTAGAAGTTTCTGATCGGTGGCTCCTGGAGGGAGTTCTAGAGTTCTCCCTTTGTGTTGAGGCAGTTTCAGAGCGGACCCCATCATCCTCCCGACCAGAGAGATTACTCCTATCTCTGTCCGGTCCCCAAGAATTGGCTCTGCCAATGGTCCTTCGACCTGCATTATTATTCCTTGCTCCCTGTGTAGCTGCTCCTCGTGCTGCGGTTTGGGCATTGGCCTGGTTCAGCTGAGTGGCCACTTCTAGAGAAAGTGCAGCCTCATAATGTCGCCGGTCGGCCTCCTCGTTTCGTCGCCTAATCTCTTCACGCCTGGTATCCATCTCCTGTTTTTGCTGCTCGAATGCAGCCTTCTGCCTGACCATTTCCTTGGCGAAAGACTCCTGCCGAGCATTGAATTGCATCATCTCCTCTTGGAAAGCGCCTATTGCTTCCTGGAGTTGTTCAACTTTTGGAGTGGTCTCTTCGAGAAAGACCCTGGGCTCAGTCTCTGGGTTTTGCGGTCCAGGACCTTCTGATCTAGCAGGCTCTTTTGACGTGCCTGACTTCTTGGATGCCACATTGGTATTCTTGGGCGCCATAATGATATAATAGTAGTCTGTTTCTTCTATTTAGGCTCTCAATGAAAGCACCAAAAATGTTCACCACGATTTTGGCCAACGATGAATAGACGTCAAAACTACAGTAAGCCTTGAATAGAAAATACGACACCAATAATTTTATAGTGGTTCAGCCCCAATTTATTGGTAATAGCCTAATCCAGTTGGAGTTGTGATATATAAAGCCTACAGTTAAGATCAGATGGACCTAAGCCAACTGAGTTTCTCAAGTGTAAGTAGAAAAATATAGAGTTTCTCTCTCTAGAGAATACAAGCTTTCTCTCTCTAAGCTCTCTCAGAAAATGCCCCAAGTAACAGTCCCAAAATCTCAAAATTAGAAAGACTAAAAGTCTCCAAAAGATCATATCCTTAAAATGATGCCATGAGCTCTTTATTTATAGGCTCATGGATCGTACATAAAAAATATCCCGTTTTGACGGGGTCCTTGGTTGTTTCAACTAATTTTAATTAATAAAATAATAAATAAATCCAAATTACAACAATATAGCTATTACTTCGGGATATCTGAGAGATTCACGCGGTAGTTACGAGTGATTCAGGTTGAAGTTGTTACTGAGATTCTATAAAGAAGTCACTGAGTAGTTAACTTTTGAGATTTTGACACATCCGGTCGGCTACTCCTTCAATTTGACATAGCTGGTCGGATGAAACCCATTTCTAAGACGACTGGTCGGCTATATCACATTACTGAAGTGACTGGTCGGCCAAAACACATTACTGGTCGGCCAAGATACATTACTGGTCGGCCAAAACACATTACTGGTTGGATAACACTATTTTCTGAAGTGACTGGTCGGACATAATTTTTTACTGGTCGGTCAAAGCACTCTTTTTATTTTCTCCTTTAATTTGATTTTTTTTATTCATTTTTTTTTGTGGGGATATTCATTTTATGAATTTTAATTGCACATTATCTTATTTTTTTTCTATTTAATCTAAAACAAATATCTAGAATAATGATCATCTTTTAAGATTATCTAAAATCTCTTCAAATCACTCTTTCTATTTTCTCATTTAATTTAATTTTTTTATCCATTTTATGAAATTTAATTGCACATGATCTTATTTTTTCTATTTAATCTAAAAAAAATATCTAGAATAATGATCATTTTTTAAGATTAAATATATTTTTTAGAAAAATTACAGAAAAGTAATAAAACCGTATAATAAACAACATAATTATATATCTATATCTCTTCTATATAACAGAAATTTTTGATTTTAACAGTTTATTTTGTTAACTTTAATATAATATGTTAAATATTTAACAAAATATATATTTAAAATTAATTAAAAATAGATATATTTAATAATTATATTAATATAAATTTAAAAGTTATAACATATTATTATGATAATAATATATAATCTTAATTTTTAACTAATTATATTAATATAAATTGAAATATTATAAAATTTTATTATAATAATAATATTTAATACAAAAATATATATTTACTACTTATATTAATATAAATTTAAATATTATAAAATATCATTATAATAATAATATATAATATATAATTTTAATTTTTATTAAAAAAATTATCATATTTATATATATATATATATTAAAAAATCATTATCTTTATATCATTTTTTATATATAATATTATTTATTTATTTAAAATTTATATACAAATTTAATAAAAATAATTAATAAATTCTATTCAAGTTAATTGTATCTAATATTTACATAAAAGAAAGAAAAAGAGAAAAGGGGAGGAAGGTATTCCATGGCAATCACCAGCTCCTACACACCAACTTCTAAGCGTCTTCTTTTCGATCGGCGTTACGGTTGGGTGTAAGCCTCTCTTTATGCCAAAGTATAGATACGTGTGTGTGTATATATAATTTTCTAATTTTTATTTACTTATTTCAAATGCAGAATTGACAAATGGAAGGACCCATCGGAAGAAGCTCTGTCCGGTGGCCGGGGAATGTTAGTTCTCACTTTCCTGCTTTTTTAATTTTGGTCTCATTTCTCTTTCATTCTTTTATTCAATCAACGAGAAATATACACTTTTAGACCATGAATATGCACAATTACGTTAATACTTTTTTTTTTTTTGGATAAGGTTTTGCATTGCGCCTCTAGCAAAGGGTTTTCTAAAGATGGCTTCAAACTCGGTATGAAATATTCTCTGCTCTCTCTCTCTCTCTCTCTATATATATATATGTTATATATATTATATATATATATATTATTTTAATGTTTGTATTTGTTGACATAAATGTATACATATATGTGTTTGTGTGTTGATTGGAATCTTTTCTTTAGATTTCGTTGGTTTAGTAAGAAGGCTTTCAAAGCTTCCTTTCGATATATATCATGGTTTTGCCACTGCGGTTTTTACTTGTTCTTTGAATGTATTTTTTGCTCTACACAATTTAAGAGGCCTGCCCTATTATATAAATTTATGGCATTTCTCATTTCAATCAAATTCATCAACATAGACACTTTACAAGCATAAAGTTTCCCTCAAATGCTTCTTATATGCTTATATCTTATGATTATGGATATGTACGAGTCAAACCTTTATTAAGCTGCCGCCCATGACAAAGCAAAGTGCTTCCTTTTTATTTCAGGATAGAACACTCATTTTGACTTGTGCAAATCCCGGCGCGAAAAACATAGCATAGCATGCTTTCCTATGACATTATTCCCTGTTAGTTTTAAGTATTACCCCTAATTTCCTTGCAGATCAACCATGGTGCAAGCACAGCAGTGAAAGCTTTTGAAAGGCCAGACCTATTTTCACCACAGGTACTCCAAGCCAATCTTAACGATGAGCTTCATAAAATTAAGTCGTTATTGACAAGCTCGGATTCAAACTCTTTCCCCCTCAATAGAAATCTCTCATCACATGAACGACCCAGTTGAAAGCAGTAAATCATAGATTGGTTAAAGTAATCTGATAACTCAAATTTAATTCAACAAATATTATATTGTACCTATTCTAAATTTTAAGGCTATTTAAACAGGCTTGTCTTTTAACTTATCCAAGGTTTTAGGCTCTAATTTTCAGTAGAGTAGATAGTATTGTTCAAGAAGTTGATGACGGCTGTTGTATTGAATTATGAAGGATTTCAAATGGTTGATCATGGAACCCTTTTTGGGGGTAATAAGTTGATAGTTTGTTTAATTTCTGTCTTTAGTAGGCTGTTAGTTGTCTCACTAGACCAACTAAGCTACAATACTTTAAGCTGAATTTACCACCATTAATATTTGAACGCCACTCTGAGTCGATTCCCGTGTTGTTTTGAGAGACAAACATGTTTGGAAGAGCATGAAATGGTTTGTCTATAGTATAGATGTTTGGGACTTCCAAACTCCAAAGGAATAACCTGACTCTTATGCCAAATTATAGATATCTCATAACATTGTTAATTTCGATAAGTTTACTATGTAATTTATGGATTACCTCTCTCATTATGAAGTGAGAAAATAGGATCATCTGCATAACATAAATACATGTGGAGGAAATAGCTTGGGTTACCATCTATATTCCTAATTAAGTTAATTCCAACAAATTAATGGAATTTACAGCGAAATGGGTTGATCAACAGCTTCTGTAAAATCAGTAATCATTGCAAATGAGAAATTCGGTTAGTTTGTACTTCATGCATTGGTGCGGCGGGTTTATTAATACTTAATCTCTCAAAGACACTATAGGAGAAATAAAGAAAATGTTTCATTCTTGCATCACTTCCCCTTCGAAAAATTGATGTTATGCATTATTTGATTTAGCCTTTTGACAGTTCAAAACCACTTCTCCAACAAGTTTTGGACCACTTCTTGTTTGGTGTGCGAGTGTAATTACCCAAGAAATGGTGGAGCAAATATCTTTGAAAAAAAAGGCGAAATATCATAGAATTGGAGAGAAATGTGTGTAAATTTGATATGAGAAATAATTGATTTATATTATTTGTCAGAAATTTTGTATCTACATCCATACATCATATTTTATGTATTAATACGAATAATTGTTGATGCATCAACGATAATTAAAAGAGTGATTGAGTAATTTAGGTTAAATGAATTTAATAAAAGGGAATTAGGGGTTTCACCTGTTCAATTGTTATTGATATTTTAGAACAAGTGTTACAACTTTTATGAATTATTTCACCATGAGCTCTAAAACATATTCAGAATTTTATTAATGTTAATGTATTTTGCGCGTATTCCCTGACATGAGGGAAGTTACACTGCATTAAATTTAAATATTTAAATAAAAATATCTAAGATAGTGTGTTATATTTGACACAAAAAAATCAATATATTATATATTTAACATCATTTTGAACATTATACTCTAATGCACAATTGTAAAATTTAATATTTCATTAATGTCAATTTGATATTTATTGAAAATATACAAAAAGTAATTATTTTTCTTTATATTTTATTGTTGATAGTATAAGATAATAATAAATTAATAAGGTAAAAGATATAGCATTTAATGCAAATAGATAAAAATAATACTAAAATAATAAAAATGACATAAAAGTAAATAAAAAAGTGTAGCATTTATGGTGATATAAAATGTGCACCATGTTATATTGTGTGCCAAATTTGGCCAAACTTTTAGCATGTGTCAAATTTGACACAACTTTTAGCACACTATTGGAGCAAGTTTTTTGTAAAGTGAGCTATATTTTAGCAATGCATCACCAATTTGACACTCCATTGGAGATGCCAAATTTGATGCTCTAATATGCTCCATTGGAGATGCTCAAATTCAAATAGATATTAATCTTAAGTGAATATATGAATATCTCGCATACAACCTCATAAGGCGATGTTGAGTTGTGATCATCCAGAGCTCCATAATAACAGGTCTCCAACTGATCACTTCACATCTTGGTATTCCTAACCTAATATTTCTGAGTAGTTGCATTCGTTGCGGAATCTTGTCACCTGACCAAATGACTATACTAAACCAATTTCTTATTCATGATAAACCGAAAAGTAAGCTCGAAAAATTGACATAACATTTGCCCCTAAGCCTTTGCTTGTGAAGCATAGAAGATGCTTTTATTATTCTCACTTTGAAAAATGTGCCCACTTACCACACTCGAGTAAATAGCCATATGTCAGCTTCTTGTAGAATAGTTCGTCTTTCGAAAACTGCAAAAAGTAGTTCACATTTCCAACTTTTTGTCGCCATTACACAATTAACTCTAATTAGGATTTAAAAGAAATTTAACACAATTTGTATCCAATGACTCAACTTAATTCCCTTAATATCCATATAAATAAGGTTTCAACCCTTTTCTTCACCCCTATGCAAGACATCTTTAAAACTTCCCAAAAAAAAATTGAAAACCAGTAACCCTCATTTTCAAAATCGATTTTCATCATTTTCAACACTGACAACATCACCAAGCTGACCAGAATCCATCAAAGAATATCAATCATTAAAAACTCAAAAATTTCAAAATTGTAAGTTTTTTTTTTTTGTAATTTCATCAATGTTCTTGAGTTCCCATGCAAAAATTATTATTATTATTTTCTTTTTGGTATTTCTTGATCTGTTTTTGACGTTAGGTTTAGTGATTAGGCTGATTTATTTATGTGTTTGTTTACCGAGTTTTTCGGAAACAAATACAAACAGAATAATAAAAAGATAAGAACTGTAGAAATGCTGAAATGTAACTAAACAAACAGTGTTTTTACGTGGTTCAGGCGTTAACAAGCCCTAGTCCACGAGTCGATGTTATTATACTTGGAAAAGGTTACAGTAAGATGGTTGGTGCACAAGAACTTCACACACTCACAGTGTTTCTCTCGGGTTCTCTTGAAGAAGATGAAGCTAGAGAGATTTTAGTAGAGTTTTTGCTATGTGATCTATTGGGCCTCCCCTCTTCTTGTACAATGAAGGGGTCTTTATAGCTAGGGTTTCGGATTAGGGTTTTTCTCTACGTATTTGAGTCTTAATTACACCAGCCATAAATAGGGGATACAATTACTGTAGTAGCATGGCTACAAAACTCTATGTGGGTATATTTACGTGAAAGTATGGGGAACACACAAAGTCAGCCGTCTTTTCCAAGTTGTCAGCGGAACAGTAGGCGAAAAGGTACCCTTAGGCGTGCTGGGATGTGTGCGGCTTTGACCTGACGGGCGTGTCAGGTGGGATCCTGTGTCAGGCGGATATCATTCCAAATATGCCTCCTCCAGGACTCGACCGTTTGGTTTTGTTCCGTGCGAGGCACGGAACTGTTTCCGCAGAGACCACTCGAAGAGCTTCTCCTGGAAGGGGCTTCCCCGAAGGATACCCCTTCGGGAGTCCGGGAGAGTTGACGAGTTTCCATGTCGTGTTTGCTTGGAAGAGTAATCCGGACACTAAACAGGAGAGGCGAAGCCTTTCTGTCCATCCGCGAGCTCTGGTCACCTACCGTGAAAGACATCGATAATTCTTCTTCCCCGAGGACATCAATCTAAACGCTATCCGGAAATCTGGATAACATTTACCCCCCAAGGTCACGGAGCTTTGAGAGATCTGGGAGCTTGTACAGTCCTCCGGGTATTTCGGTCTCTTAGATTAGGCGAGGGGCCACCTTCTGTGTTCCCGGAAGGGTTCCTTTTTCCCGCCTGAGTGTTAGTATGAAAAAGAAAGGGAATTTCTTCTGTTTGAACTCAAGTACTCAAGTGCGGCAAGGACCACGCGTCATTCTGGGAATGGTTCTGCGACCAAGACGTGTGCGTGAGGCGACTGGTTGAGTATGCGTGCGTCAGTCATCTGAGTAATGATTTGACGGTTTTTAATGGTACTCCGGGCCCGAGGTGGTGTAATGATGGGAAATAAATACTTTATTCCCATCCGAGGAGTCAAAAATAGGATCGTCGCTTCATCTCCAGCCGTTGGATCTGATGCACACGGAATGGGAAGATCGGGACCGTCCATTTGAGGAATTCGAAACGACTTCTTCCCTGCTATAAAAACGAGGGAAAGGACCTTTCTTCCTCTTTACGCTTTCAAATTCTCTATCTTTCGGATTTTCAGATTTCCAAACCTTCGAACTCTCAGGCTTCCCAGCTTCCGTTCCTCCGAACTTGCCACTTCTTTTGGTAAGGATCTGGAAACTTTTTCTTTTGGTTTGGCAGTGGGTTTATTCGCCGAAGTTCCTGGTTTGAATCGCCGTTCGTCTTTGCAGCTTTTACTTCTCGCGATCGTGCTGTGCAGTGATCCAGTTACTCCTTCAACCTCCAACTACCCGAATATCAGTAAGTATTTCTACTTTGCTCTTTCCTCCCAAACCTTAGGTTGTTGGTAGTTGTTAGAGTAGAGGTTTCTGCCATTATCGCTTATGTGCATGCGTGAATAGGGCTTTGGTAGGCATGTGATTGATGTGAGTCGATAAGTAGCCTTTTTTTTGCATGCTTTGGCGATTTGCGTTTGGAAAGTCGTTCCTTGTTTTGCTGTTTTAGGGCATAAGCATGAACGCCTTTAGGGTGTCTTTCTCTGGAAAAACACTTCTTTTGGTGGGCTTAGGCTCGGAGTCTGAGTCTGGTTCCTTGCTGGCCTCTATGATCGCGGAACGCTCGTTCCGGGAGGTTGGTGCAGTTATGGTTCAGCTGGAGGAGAGCTAGCTGGCTCGCCAAGCCTTGGAGGCAGAGAAGCAGAAACTGGCCCAACAGGCCCTGGGGGCCTCGGAGAGGATTGATCAGGCCCGACGCACGGCTGAGGAAGAGGCGGACAAGAAATATCTTGCCAAATATCAAGAGTACCGGGCCAAGGAAGAGAATGAGTTTAGACAGCGGTCGGATGGGATGAAGGCCGAAAACTCCAAGCTCCAGGAAGAGCTGTCCCAAGCCAAGGTGGAGAAGGACACCTTGGAAGCTCGCTTGCAATCAAAAAATGATCTCCTCCTTAAGCAGCAAGAGGAATATTCCACTCTTTCGAGTAAGCTGCACGAGGAGGAGCAACTCCATAAGAGGAGCAGGGATCTCGTGTCTATGCTGCAGTTGGGGCTCGCCGAGAAGGATAAAGAGATCGGGGCCTTGCAATTCACTGCCAGGGGGCATGTGACCGAGAAGCAATCCGTGCTGAACCAAAATAGGGAGCAGCGCAAGGAGATTGATTCTCTTAAGGGGGAGCGGGATGCCTCCAAGGCCGAAATGGAAAAATTGAGGGCTCAACTAACTGTCGCGGAGGCACAGCTGGCAACCTCCGAGGCGGAGCGCTTGAAGGAGAAGGAGGATGCTGAGGTGATACTGAACAGGACGATTAATATATCGCATGTGGTCCTCATGCATCAACTCTGGAAAGTGAACCCGGAGGTATTAGGCTATCTGGGAGATGATGCCGAAGCCATGAGGGAGAAGCTACTCGTGTGGGATCAAGGCCCAGAGGCGTACGTCCAAACTTTCAACATTGACGAACGCGCTGTAGCCCCTGAGGTGGGAGATCCCGGAGAGGCGGGGACCTCTGAACCTTCCCGTGACAAAGTTTTGCCTTCCAATGAGCCGACTCCGCCAGCCTCAGTTGAAGCCGATGCCCCCGAAGCCGCGGTCGTGGAAGCTGCAGCTACCCCCAATGCTTGAAGGGGTTCTATCTTTAATTATTTTTCATTTTGAGTTTTTCATTGCGGACATATTTGCCATAATTATAGCATTCTCTTTTCTTTTCTGCCGAGTTCTTTATTTACCTTTGCGCTTAGGGTAGACTTTTATACGGTAGAAACTGTTGTAGGGGCGCATGAGGTTTTGGTTCCAACGGCCAAAACCTATGTACTTCCCACTTGAAGCTCTAACGGACGATGTCTTTTCCCACGTAGTTTCTAGGTTACGAAGGTTTCCTGGTTCCAATGGCCAGGCTCCTTTCACCGTATTTTAGCTTTCCTAAGGCAAATAGCCAATCCCGGGACTTGTAGTTATACTGTTCGCTGGGATTGCTACGGTGAGCCGTTCCATTGTTTGGAACGGGAGTTCTTTTGGTGAGCGTCGCTAGACTTAAGGTTAGATCTTTGCGAAGAAAAACTAACCGTTGTTGCGAACCTCATGGTGGCTGACTTCAGGGACCTGGCATGGAGCCCTGCGACGCAAGGCTCGTTGCTGTCGGGGAAATCGCCGCGCCCACCAGGTGTGATCCCGGAGCAGGGGCTTTGCGAAGCAAGGCCTGCTGTTAGTGGTGGATCGACCATGTCTGCTCCTGGAGCTGAAACTTGCAATGGTCGAGGAGCTCTCCATGCATTATTTTGTGAGATCCGGAGCTGGAGCCTGCGAAGCAAGGCTTACAACGGTCGCGGATCTTGCCATCTTTCGCCTTGCCGGACCCGGAGCTGGAGCTTGCGAAGCAAAGCTCTACAGCGATCGCGGATCTTGCCATCTTTCGCCTTGCGGGACCCGGAGCTGGAGCTTGCGAAGCAAAGCTCTACAGCGATCGCGGATCTTGTCATCTTTCGCCTTGCGGGACCCGGAGCTGGAGCTTGCGAAGCAGAGCTCTACAGCGATCACGGATCTTGCCATCTTTCGCCTTGCGGGACCCGGAGCTGGAGCTTGCGAAGCAAAGCTCTACAGCGATCGCGGATCTTGCCATCTTTCGCCTTGCGGGACCCGGAGCTGGAGCTTGCGAAGCAGAGCTCTACAGCGATCGCAGAGTATTCTGCAAAGGACTTGTCAGGGAGTTGGGGGTGTTTCGGCGTAGCTCTATGAACGTGCCTCAACCCCCAGTCCTGTCCATCGCTGGGCAACACAAGAGATAATTTTCATGATACATAATGGCAGGCATTTCCATGGCAATTATCACATAAGCACATAATGCACATAGGACACGTAATGCAAGCATGTTCATGGCAACAAATAAACCTAAGCTTAACAATTTAAACATTTCAAACAATTTAAAAATTTCAAACACAATGCTAGCACAATAGTGGTGTTCTGTGTACGTTTTGTTCAAGGGGCGTATGGCTATGCCTTAGCCATGTATACCCCCCCAAATGAGCGTGGGGTCCGGACGTCTCCGGACCGCGTGGTCACTTGTTAAAACGCAGCTTTGAACATAGGGATGAAAAGTGCAGTAAAGGCAGAGTGAATCTCTCCGTGTTTCATTACATTAGCCTGCTAGGCGTAAGTTTTACAACAGGGAGGATTATTTCCGCATTTTTCACTTTTGCTAATTTCACCAAGGACTTCCGACTAGATGGTCCGGGGCCTACTGGTAGTAACGGCGGAGGTGCTCCGCGTTCCAGGCGCGCGGGACTTTAGATCCGTCGAGTCTCTTTAAGTGATACGTCCCATTGCCCACTTTTTCTTGGACTTCGTAGGGGCCTTCCCGGTTGGGTCCGAGGACTCCCACTCCCGGATCCTGCGTAGCAGGAAATACTCTCCGTAGGACAAGATCCCCAACTTCGAATGTACGGCTCTTGACTCTCGTGTTAAAGCGTCGGGCTATCTTGCCCTGGTACATTTTTAGTTGGACCTGCGACTGCTCCCGGAGCTCTTCGATCATGTCCAGGGACTCTTGGAGAAGGGCGTGGTTCCGGGTAGGGTCGTAGGTATCTTGCCTGTGAGAGGGGATCATAGTTTCTACTGGGATGACGGCCTCGCAACCGAAGGTCATGGAATAAGGCGTGTGCCTCGTCGAAGTTCTCTCTGTTGTGCGATAGGCCCAAAGTACTCGCGGAAGTTCTTCCGGCCAGTGAGCCTTGCAGGCTTGGATTTTTTTCTTCAACGCGGTCTTTAATATTTTGTTTACAGCTTCCACTTGCCCATTAGCCTGGGGTCTGGCGACTGCGGAAAAGCTTTTGATAATTCCATGCGAAGCACAGAAGTTCGTGAAGTGTTCACTGTCAAATTGCTTTCCGTTGTCGGACACAATTTTTCGTGGAAGCCCAAAACGACACATTATATTCCTGATGACAAAGTCCAGTGCTTTTTTAGATGTGACCGTGTTCATAGGTTCAGCTTCAGCCCATTTGGTGAAGTAGTCTACCGCGACTATGGCATACTTCACTCCACCCTTTCCAGTTGGGAGGGAACCTACTAGGTCAATGCCCCAAACGGCGAACGGCCAGGGGCTGGTCATTAGGGTAATTTCTGTAGGCGGCGCTCGCGGAACCTTGGCGTACCTCTGGCACTGCTCACATTTCCTGACATAATCCACACAATCCTTCTTCATGGTGGGCCAGAAGTATCCTTGTCGAAGGATCTTTTTGGAGAGGCTCAGCCCGGAGGTATGATCGCCACAGAAGCCTCCGTGAACCTCATGGATGATGGTGCTGACTTCGGTTCCGGCAACACACCTAAGGAAGGGTATGGACAACCCCCTGCGGTAAATCTTTCCATCCATAACCACGTATCGGGGAGCTTGATATTGGAGCTTCCTTGCGTCAGCTTTATCAGCGGGGAGCTCTCCGGTGGTGAGAAATCTGAGGATGAGTCCTATCCAGGAGTGGGAATGGCCGATGATGGCGTTTATCCTTCGTGTCTCAGTACTGGGGGCTTCTAAGTGCCCGATGGGGACTAAGCCATACTGTTCAATCTCCGGGTCCGTCGCAAGCTTGGCCAGCGTGTCCGCGAGTGAGTTCTGGTCCCGGGGGACCTGGCGGATTTAGTAGCCTTTGAAATGCTGCAGTAGATCGCGGGAGAGAGACACGTAGGCAGCCATTCTTTCGCCTTTCGTCTGGTATTCCCCGGATATTTGGTTTACCACAAGTAGGGAGTCGCTGTATACTTCGATTTTTTGGGCTCCGACTTCTCTGGCCAGTCGTAATCCAGCTAACATGGCTTCGTGTTCTGCCTCGTTGTTGGATGCTGGGAACGCGAAACGGATGGCGCTCTGGAGCTGATGCCCTTGGGGAGATATTAGGATGACCCCCGCTCCAGCTCCTTTTTCATTTGAGGCTCCGTCTACATAGACCTTCCATGTGGGAAGTTCCGGGACAGGATCTTCCGGGAGGTCATTCATTCCCGAGCATTCCACAATAAAGTCCGCGAGAGCTTGACCTTTTATGGAAACACGTGGTTGGTAGTGGACGTCGAACTGGCTCAATTCCATGGCCCACTTAAGCAATCTGCCAGAAGACTCGGGCTTCTGCAAGACTTGTCGGAGAGGGTGGTTGGTGTGTACTTTGATGGTGTGCGCCTGGAAATATGGCCTCAGCTTCCGTGAAGCAATTAGCAAGCAGAGGGAGAGTTTCTCGATCATTGAATATCTGGACTCGGCGTCCAATAACCTCTTGCTTACGTAATACACAGGGAGCTGGATACGGCCATCTTCCCGGACTGCGTGCTCTGTCACAGCTAAGTATAAGAACAACGCCTCTCTCCTTCGACAGGTTTGGACAGAATGGGAGCTCGGGTTAAATGTTCCTTGAGGTGTTGGAAGGTTGCTTCGCATTCGGGGGTCCACTCGAACTCCTTGTTTCCTCGCAACACGTTGAAGAAGGGGATACGCTTGTCAGTGGCCCTGGATACGAAGCGGCTGAGAGCAGCTATCCTTCCGGTAACACTCTGGACATCCTTATGCTTCCGGGGGGAAAGCATATCTATGAACGCCCTAATTTTCTCAGGGTTGGCTTCCACTCCGCGGGAGCTGACAATGAAACCGAGGAACTTCCCAGACGAGACCCCGAAAGTACATTTCTTTGGATTCAGTTTCGTTCCGTACTTTCGGATCACGGCGAAAGCTTCCTCAAGGTCGTCACTGTGGTCCCCGGAGGTCTTGGACTTTACCAACATGTCGTCCACGTACACCCCCATGTTCCTCCCCAGTTTCTGGTAATTCTTCCGCCAAAGGAATGGCAGCAACCGTCTCCTGGACCATGTAGACGGATCGGATGGAGACGTTATAACAGCTTCGTGCACTTCACTGGTCTCCTCGGAGAGTGCCGATACGCCCATCATCGCATGGAAACTTCAAGCATAAGTGGCGTATCGAGGTTATGGCCCCACAATCTATTAGGACCGGTCGGCCTAGGATGGCATTATACGCCGTGGGGCAGTCGACCACCACGAATGTGCTGTGCTTAAAGGCACAAGCGTCGCTTTCTCCCCTGAGGGCGACTGGAAGTTGAATTTTGCCTAATGGCATGAGTGCATCCCCATTGAACCCTTGAAGCTGGATGGGGCATGGGGTCAGGTCTGTCTCGGTTAATCCAATCGCATGGAAGGCCGCTTTGAAGAGGATATTTACGGAGCTTCCGTTGTCGACCAAGATCCGTGAGACCTTCTTATTGGCAATTTGGGCTTCCACCACGAAGGGATCGTTGTGGGGGAAGTGCACATGTCGAGCATCGTCCTCCGCGAAGGTGATGGGAAGGTCCATCATTCGGGGACGTTGAGCGGGTGATTGAACCAAGGCGCACATCTCCCCGGTGTGTTCTAACTCCCTCAAGTACCTCTTCTGGGAGTTGCGGCTGCTTCCGGCAAGGTGCGGTCCTCCGGAAATGGTGGCTACGTGTCCGTCAATGGGTGGCGGAGCAAGGCCGGGCGGATATGGGTTGCCAGGCCCTGGAGCCAACAAGGCAATGGGTGCCGGAGCGGCTGGAGCAGGAAGCGCTGGGAACTGAGACCCGGGAGCTTGGGGGTGACCGGCTCCAGGAGCGCTAGCGGTCCCCCTCTGTCCCGGGGAATATGCAGTTCCGTGAACCACCCTCTGTCTGGGATAGATAATGGGTATCCTCACCCACTGACCGAGGTGTCCCGCTCTTGCCAGGGACTCGATCTCATCCTTCAGCTGAAGGCACTCGTTCGTGGTGTGCCCCACGTCTCCGTGGAACTCACACCTTTTATTGTAGTCTCGCGGATGCCTTCCTCCGTGAGACACTTTCGGGGGCTTCCTGTAGTTGACCATATTACAGGTCGCCCGATAGACATTCTCTCGCGAGTCTATCAAACTGGTATATTCCGTGAACTTGGGCTCATAGTCCTTCCGGGGCTTCTTTGAATGGTCTCCCCAGTTGGAGTTTCTTCCGCTTCGTTTGCTCCGCAATTGGCTCAAATTTCGTTATGGGGCTTCCGCTTGCGGCTGCGGCATGCCAGGAGCGATACTACATCCGGTTTGTACTGCTCCGTACCCAGAGAAATGGGTTTGACTCGGCGTCTGAGCAGACGCGGAAGGCCCATACACACTTGGAGTGAATCGGGCTCCTGGAAGCGTGAGGGCTGGTGCAGGAGCTTGCGAAGCAAAGCTCGGCGCAGTCACGGAAGGCGTTGGAGCCGGGGGAACTCCAAAGGCCTGCTGGTAGGCATCCTCAAGGTTGATGATTCCCTGAGCTTTTGACATGAATTCGGACAGCGTTTCTGCCCGTCTCCTTTGCATTTCCCCCCATAGCAGGGAGCCGACAGTAAGGCCCGATTGAAGGGCGATCAGCTTCATGTCATCGCTGACCTTGGTTTTTGCAGCAGCTTCCATCATTCTCTGAATGAAAGCTTTGAGGTTCTCAGTGGGCTGCTGCTTGATGTTGGTTAAGGAACCAACCTCCATGTCGTGGTCGCGGGCAGCAATGAACTGCCTCCTGAATGCGGACTGTAGCTCCTTCCAACTGTGGATTGATCCGGGAGCTAATCTTTTCCACCAGTCCTCCGCGGACTTGGTAAGGGTGAGTGAGAAGCACATGCATTTGGCATCCTCACTGACACGCGCCACTTGCATCATTTTGTTGTATTTAGCTAGGTGGGTACGCGGGTCTGTCCTCCCATCATATAATTCTATGTGAGGCATTTTGAAGTTATCCGGGAGGGACGTTTCCGCGATCCTCCGAATACATGGTTCCGGGTCTTCCTCCTCAGAGTCTGACAGGGCCCCACTTTGCTTCCGGACCAGCTTGGTCAAGGCAGCAATCTGTTCCTCGAGCCTCTTCGTATCACTCTCCGGGAGGTCACGTCCCCGGAGCTTGTCATTAATATGATTTCGGAGGTCATCTCCGCGAGGCCGGGCCTTTTCTCCTTTGGCCTTTTCATACTTGGCCTCCAACCTTCTTCTTAGGTCCACCGTGGACCAGCTATCTTCGGAGTGCGAGTTCGCAGCCCGACCGTCCTGGTTGACGGAATCACTGGGGCGGTTGTTCCTTCCCCTAGGCCTGAGTGCCTTAGCACCGGGCCCTTTAGGCACGGAGTGCCCCCTTGGGGCTGAAGGACGTCTGGGCTTAGGAGCGCCAGAGACCTTCTGCCCGCGGGGGGGGGGGGGGGCAGTCGGCCTGGTGATTCACGCCTTTAGGAGGTGCAGGGGCGTCAGCGCGTACAGGCTCTCCAACTTTTTCTTTGCCCTTGTTAGGGGCGGCTTTGGATGGTTCAGCAGCGGCTGGATCTGGCATAGCGGCATCAGCACCACCTAAAACAGAGGCGTCCTCGTCCGAGTCGCCTAGGTCTCCGAACTTGCTTTGGAGGCGCTCCATCATGCGCTGCATTTTTTCGGAGAGGCGCTCCTGCTCAGCAAGCTTGGCTTTGGTGACCTCCAGTTCTTCGGCTACTTGGACCAGTTCTGGGTCCTTCTCATAGTAGCAGCCATCCTTGTAATAACCGTCTTGGACATACTCTTCTTCGTCTTCTAAGTATGTCGTATCTTCAGTACTGACCCGATCCTGGCGGGACGTCGGGCCTTCACCTTGGTAGTCCAAGGGTTCGTTTTGTACCGCATCTTCCATCACGGTATCGGGGTTGACCGTAGCATTTTTGTCAACAGCGGATTTTCTCGTAGTCACCATCTCTTTAGCACGAAGTGAATACAAAAAAACGTACACAGAAAAAGAGCTGACTAACAACTTCCTACAGCTCTCAATGAAAGCACCAAAATGTTTACCGAGTTTTTCGGAAACGAATACAAACAGAATAATAAAAAGATAAGAACTGTAGAAATGCTGAAATGTAACTAAACAAACAGTGTTTTTACGTGGTTCAGGCGTTAACAAGCCCTAGTCCACGAGTCGATGTTATTATACTTGGAAAAGGTTACAGTAAGATGGCTGGTGCACAAGAACTTCACACACTCACAGTGTTTCTCTCGGGTTCTCTTGAAGAAGATGAAGCTAGAGAGATTTTAGTAGAGTTTTTGCTATGTGATCTATTGGGCCTCCCCTCTTCTTGTAAAATGAAGGGGTCTTTATAGCTAGGGTTTCGGATTAGGGTTTTTCTCTACGTATCTGAGTCTTAATTACACCAGCCATAAATAGGGGATACAATTACTGTAGTAGCATGGCTACAAAACTCTATGTGGGTATATTTACGTGAAAGTATGGGGAACACACAAAGTCAGCCGTCTTTTCCAAGTTGTCAGCGGAACAGTAGGCGAAAAGGTACCCTTAGGCGTGCTGGGATGTGTGCGGCTTTGACCTGACGGGCGTGTCAGGTGGGATCCTGTGTCAGGCGGATATCATTCCAAATATGCCTCCTCCAGGACTCGACCGTTTGGTTTTGTTCCGTGCGAGGCACGGAACTGTTTCCGCGGAGACCACTCGAAGAGCTTCTCCTGGAAGGGGCTTCCCCGAAGGATACCCCTTCGGGAGTCCGGGAGAGTTGACGAGTTTCCGTGTCGTGTTTGCTTGGAAGAGTAATCCGGACACTAAACAGGAGAGGCGAAGCCTTTCTGTCCATCCGCGAGCTCTGGTCACCTACCGTGAAAGACATCGATAATTCTTCTTCCCCGAGGACATCAATCTAAACGCTATCCGGAAATCTGGATAACAGTGTTGATGCAGTTTTTTGCCAACAGTGGACTAAGAAGTCCGAAATAGAAAATTATGCTTTTTGGTAAAACGTAAGTAAATATCACACAATAATTTTTACGTGGTTCAGTTATTCAAATTCACCTTGTAACGCCCTAGATAGCCAAGATCGTTATACTGTGTACTTATAAAGGTGCAGGACTTGCTAATCAAGTCATTAATTTGAAAACGTGTCACTAATCATGTAGGAGTTAAGGTTAAAAAGGTTTTGGTCACAAAAGACTCATTTAGCATATTTAAACTGTAATAACATGGGATCCCATACAAAAACGTAGTTAAAGAAAGTTTACAGACTCCCAAAAGTACATGAGTAACCACTAGCCATACTAAGGCAAAACAGACAGTCTTCAGGTTCCATGTCCTTGCCTAGACCTCAACCGTGGCGGCCGAGCACCTGGCTATGTACATTCAGCTCGCTGAGCTCTCCAGTCAGGGCTGATCCAACTTGCCCTTGCCTTTACCTGCACCACGTAGCACCCGTGAGTCGAGGCCCAGCAAGAAAACATCATAGATAACTCAAACAATAATCACAGACAAATAGCTCAGTAAGCATGCATACCCATAAGATGATCCACCACAGATATTCAGCATATACAATCCAATACAAGATACATTCTATCACATATAACATTCATATCACATAACATTCAGGGCCGACGACTTAGGCCGCACCCTCTGTTTAACCCACTGTCTCTGGCCCGCTTAAACTGAGCTCAGTGCATAATAAGCTGTCCTCGGCTACCAGTGACCGAGCCGCGCCCTGTGCGCTAGTGAGATCCTTGGCACCCTTAGGCTGTTGGTTCACTAAATGGCTTGCATGGCATAATACCATCTTTTCAAGCATCTACAACAGGGAGCCCTTAGTCCCGTCACATATATTCAACCAGGTGCAGTTTTCTTACCTTTAGTCTGTACGGTTACCGAATTACGAGCAACGCCCCTCAAGCACGATCCGTTACCGACCCTAAGCTTTTATCACCTAGCCACAACCAAAGTATAGGGTTTCATAAATACTCAAATATAGGTTTCCAGTTACAAAACTAACTCCCGGGACTCCTAATTCCACCAAGCACGGTGGTGAAACCAAACCCGAGCACACTAGACCACTCACCCGTGCTTAAAACCCTAAAAAATTCATGTGTGCAACCAAGGGCTGCGGCCCCCAAAGCCTAGCCGCGACCCTTCCCCAAAACAGAACCTACTCCCACATTGAACCACACACGCGCCGCGACCCTTGCCTTGGGCGCCGCGGCGCGCCCCCTTGGCCAAGCCCCCTTGGCTTCTTTGCATGCTAGGGCCGCAGGGCTCTAGAACAGAGCCACGACCCTCCCCTTCGAACCCAGATTTTACACCATTTCAAAGCTCAAAACCTTAGCCACAACCACTCTTAAACTCCCTATTTCAACACCCAATAAATCCAACACCTTTAACATGATTAAAGCAACATAATTCCCAAGAAAACACAGCCTAGTACACTCTAATCTCCTCCTTTAAATTTCTGAAACCCAAGTGCTAGGAACACTCAAACCAGCCACTCAAACTCAATGTAAAACCTCTAAACCAGGAGTTGAAACTTACCTTTGCTGTAGAATCACTTCACCAAGCTATAGCCAAGCTAAGTCCCCAAGTTCCCTTCTTTAATTCTGCCTTAAAACACCAAAACTATACTGGTTTCAACACTCAACCAAAATCCAGAATTCTAACCACAGAGAAGAAAATTAAGAGCTTACCTTAACCCTGTTTTAGTGCTTGATAAATCCCTGAGCTAGACCTCCAAATTCTCACCACAAATTCCAGAATTCCCAGCTAGTCTCCCTTAGTTTTTCTGTGTTCCTTTCCTTGGGTTTCCCTTAAGCGTGAGAGAGAGAGCTGAGTCTAAGTGTTTAGTCAGTTTATTTTTCTTCTAAAAGCTTCCTAAGGTCTATCTCACATATTAAGTTAATCTCGAGGCTCGGGGTGCCAGAACTGTCCCCGAGGCCAAAATGGTAAAATCCCCCAATATTCCCACCTAGACATTCTAACCTCAAATATATCTCCATATATTTGTTTTCATGTCCCGATAACCCAAATCACTACCCGCTATCTAAAAGTACCCCCGACTTGTCCAAAGTCATATCTTAAATCCCATTGTGACTTTTCCCGCTATCTGACCCTAGAATCGTCTTGAGTCGTGCTCAGCGAACCTATCCACATAATAATGTGGTTCTCACATATATCACATATTTATCTCATATCATATTACCACATAATGTAATCTATCATCATATAAACATTATTAAACATATAATTACTCATCAAATCACAATTATTCCATTAATGCCCTCCTGGCACACTAATCAAGGCCCTTAAGCCTTATTAGCGAATTTGGGTCGTTACAACTATCCCCTCCTAATGAGAATTTCGTCCTCGAAATTTACCTGAAGAGCTCGGGATGCTGATTCCGCATCGCCATCTCTAACTCCCAGGTCGCTTCTTCGACCTTGCTACCCCTCCACAATACTTTCACTAACGGAATCGTCTTATTCCGCAAAACTTTATCCTTCCGATCTAAAATCTGAACTGGTCTCTCCTCATAGGATAAGTCTGTCTGCAGCTCCAAGTCCTCATGCCTCAACACATGTTTTGTATCAGAAACATACTCCGCAACATAGAGACATGGAACACGTTATGAACTCCTGATAGGGACGGTGGCAAGGCCAGCCTATAAGCCACCTGCCCAACCCTCTCTAGAATCTCAAAGGGTCCAACGAACCAAGGGCTCATCTTGCCCTTCACTCCAAACCTCCTCGCACCCCTCAACGGTGAAACTCGCAGAAACACGTGGTCCCCAACCTGGAACTCCACGTTCCTACGCTTAGGATCAGCGTAGCTTTTCTGTCTACTCTGCGAGGCAAGCATCCTAGCTCGAATCTTTTCAATGGCCTCATTAGTCTTCTGAACCATATCTGGCCCCAAATATATTCTCTCACCCATCTCATCACAGTGAATAGGCGATCTGCACTTCCTTCCATATAACATCTCATAAGGAGCCACTCCAATCGTGGACTGATAACTGTTGTTATATGAAAACTCAATCAATGGAAGATACTTACTCCACGAACCCTCAAAGTCAATCACACATGCCCTAAGCATGTCCTCCAATATCTGAATCGTCCTCTTAGACTGTCCATCAGTCTGAGGATGAAAAGCTGTGCTACATTTCAACTAAGTCCCCATGGCTCTCTGCAGAGCTCCCCAGAACTTAGAGGTAAAGATAGGGTCTCGATCCGATATAATAGACTTTGGAACCCCATGGAGACGAACTATCTCCCTCACATACAGTTCTGCATACTGTTCCACAGCATAAGTTGACCTGACTGGTAGGAAATGAGCTGACTTGGTGTATCTATCCACTATCACCCACACCGAGTCATGAAGTCCAACTGTCCTGGGTAATCCTCCCATGAAATCCATCGTAATATCCTCCCACTTCCATTCTAGGATACCCAAAGGCTGAAGCAATCCCTCTGGTCGCTGATGCTCAGCCTTAACCTGCTGACAGGTTAAACATCTAGATACATACTCAACTACATCCTTCTTCATCCCGGGCCACCATAATAATGTCCGTAGATCTTGATACATCTTCGTGGTACCCGGATGAAGTGAGTATGGTGTAGTGTGGGACTCATCCAATATCTCACGCCTAATCCCCTCATCTGCCAGAACAAATATCCGTCCCTGATACCAGAGCAAACCTGTCTCTGAAACTGAATAATCCTTAGCTGTCCCCGCTAAGGCATGCTGCCTACTGTCCTGCAACTGCACATCCACCAATTAACCCTCCTTGATCCGCTCCAACAGGGTCGGATGTAAAGTGACATTGGCTAACTGGCCTACCACTAGTTCTATCCTTGCCCTAACCATCTCATCGGCCAATTCTCTCGAGATCTGAGTAGAACTATACAAATGCCCTGGGCCCCTCCGGCTCAATGCATCTGCCACTACGTTGGCTTTCCCCGGGTGATAAAAGATATCACAATCATAATCCTTAACCAACTCCAACCAACGTCTTTGTCTCATATTTAGATCCTTCTGCGTGAAGAAATACTTCAGACTCTTATGATCAGTGTAGATCTCGCACTTTTCTCCATACAGATAATGACGCCACACCTTCAGTGCAAACACCACTGCCGCTAACTCCAAATCATGAGTTGGATACCTCTGCTCATACTCCTTCAGCTGTCGAGACGCATAGGCTATAACTTTCTCATTCTTCAAAACTTTTTCTTGGTAGGGCCTTTGTTAGGATGTCGACAATCTGTTTCTTTGTAGCAATGTAGTTGAGCTCAATGATCTTTGAATTCACCTTCTCAGAAATGAAGTGTCTGTCTATTTCAACATGTTTAGTTCTATTGTGTTGAATCAGATTTTTAGCAATGCTAATTGCTGCTTGACTATCACTGTACATTTTAAAGGACTCAGGAGAGTCAAACCTCAATTCATTTATGAGCCTTTTGATCCATATCCCTTCACAAATACCTAAGGCCAAAGCACGATATTCTGACTTTGCACTACTCCTTGAGACCATAGGCTGCTTTTTACCATGCCAAGTAACTAAATTACCCCATACATAGGTGCAATAACCACTAGTTGATTGTCTGTCGGTCAGCTCTCCAGCCCAACTAGAGTCTGTGTAAACTTCCAAGTCTCGGTTGTTGTGTTTTTTGAAGTGCAAACCAAGACCTAGTGTCATTTTCAGATACCTTAGAATATGATACACTGCTTCCAAGTGCTCCTCACAAGTACTGTGCATATGTTGACTAACAACGCTGACAGGGAAGGCGATATCAGGTCTAGTATGAGAGATATAGATTCGCTTTCCTACTAATCTTTGATAGCTCCCCCTCTGTACTGGAGTTGAATCCTCTCTTCGATTAACTTTCAAGTTTGGATCCATGGGAGTGTCAACTGGCTTGCTCCCAATCATTCTAGTTTCCTTTAGAAGATCTAGGATATACTTTTGCTGAATTATAACAATTCATTCTTTTGATCGGGCTACTTCCATACCAAGAAAGTATTTGAGGGTTCCTAGATCTTTGATTTCAAATTTGGAGGCAAGAAGTCTTTTGAGATCTGAAATTTCTCCTAAGTGATCTCCAGTTAAGATTATGTCATCCACATAGACAATGAGAATTGCTAGCTTCCCAGTTGAAGAGAACTTTAAAAATAGAGTATGATCAGCCTGGCTTTGAGTATATCCATGTTTGACAACTAACTTTGCAAATTTGTAGAACCATGCCTGAGGTGACTGTTTCAAGCCATAAAGGGATTTGATAAGTTTGCACACTACTCGACCACTGGAGTGTTTCTTCATACCTGGTGGAATTTCCATATAGACTTCTTCTTCGATATCCCCATTCAAGAAAGCATTCTTCACATCCAATTGATATAACGGCCACAATTTACAACAAGTGATAATAAAACTCTTACTGTATTAAGTTTGGCGACGGGAGCAAAGGTCTCCTGATAGTCAACACCATATGATTGAGTGAATCCCTTGGCAACTAATTGAGCCTTGAATCTGTTGATACTCCCATCTGAATTATATTTGACGGTGAAAATTCACTTACAACCAACTATCCCTTTTCCTTGAGGTAACTCAGTGAGAACCCAAGTACCATTTTTCTCAAGAGCATTCATTTCTTCATCGACTGCAGTCTTCCATTTAGGATCTTTCAAGGTTTCATAAATGTCTGTGGGAATATGAATAAGATCAAGAGAAGATACAAAAGCTCAGTACATAGGTGTTAGTTTCCCATAATCAACATACTTTTCAATAGGGTTATTGGTACAAGTTCTAACACCATTTTGATGAGCAATAGGTAGGTCGAGATCATCAATAGTAGGAGAAATTAACTCATGAGTCACATAATCCTTACCTTCATGATTTTCGAGGCTGAGAGGGCTTTGATGAGTGTTTGAGCAGTTCTTGTCTTGCATGTTGACCTCTATATTTCCAACTTTTCTCCCGCTATAAACACGAAGTTCTTTGTTACCTATATCAAATTGTGCTTGAGTTTGAGGTGATGGTAAATTTGAAGGAGTGTTTGGATTTTCTGAGGAGGAAGGTGAGGTCGGATTGACTATAGAGAAGGACGGGTTGGGTGTGTTTTCTGTACTGATATCTGGTTGGATAGGAAAAGTGGGTAAGGAAGGACCAGTTGATTGATCTGGTTGGATATGAAAAGAAGGGAATGAATGACCAGTTGATTGATCTGGCTGGATAGGCAAAGAGGGCAAAGACTGAACACTTTGGTGTTTGTGTGCACAACATTGGGTTGAGGAAATGCAGCTTGATGATCCTGATTAATTTCCCATAGCTGATATTCTTGAGAATGCTCCCCCTGAATACTAGATTTGGGAAAGAAAGATTAATGTTAAAAAAAGGTGACATCCATAGTGTTATAGATCCTTTTTGTAATTGGAGAGTAACATTTATACCCTTTTTGAGTGTTGGAATACCCGATGAAGAGACACTTGTGAGACTTTGGATCAAGTTTTGTTTGTTTGTGATCATAAATATGGACAAAAGTCGTACATTCGAAGACTTTAAATGGAAGATCGGAGGAGAAGGCTGAGATATGAGGCAATGTTGCAAGTAACAGATTTCTGGGAGCTTTGAATTGTAGTACACGGCTAGGCATACGATTGATGAGATAGGTGGCTGTGAGTAAGGCTTCCCCCCAAAACTATTTGGGAACATGATTTGAAAACATGATGGATCTAGAAACTTCAAGAAGATGTCTATTTTTACGCTCAGCCACTCCATTTTGTTGTGGAGTATCAACACATGAACTAATGTGAACAATACCTTGATCTAACAAGTATGGACCAAGAATGGAGTTAAAATATTCCTTTCCATTATCGATTTTAAGGATTTGGATCCTTCAGTGAAATTGATTTTGAATCATTGAATGAATTTTTTTTAAAATAGAAGCAGTTTCAGATTTTTCTTTCATAAGGAATACCTATGTTGTCCCAGTATGATCATTAATAAAGGATGCAAACCATCTAGATCCATTAATATTAGTTACTTGTGAGGGTCCCCAAATATCACTATGTATCATCGAAAAAGGTTGTGAAGGTTTGTAAGGAAGACTGGGATAAGAGTTTAGAGTATGTTTAGCAAGTTGAAATACTTCACAATGAAAGAATTTTGGTCTTTTGTGGACAAATAACTGAGGAGATAGTTTTTCAAGATAACCAAAATTTGGATGTCCTAGTCGAAAATGCCACAACATGACAAGATTTTCATTCGAAACAGACACAAAATTGAAAATATAATCTAAATTGGAATGGTTACCACAACTAGATTTGTGAACTTGTTTACTTTTAGGAGAATTCTTGAGAATATAGAGCCCATCATGCATTTCAACATTGCCAATCACCTTCTCCGAGCCCTCAACCTGAAATTCACAAAGATTTGAATAGAATTTAGTTACACAATTAAGATCTCGAGTAAGTTTGCTCATTGAAAGAAGATTGCAATTTAGTTTAGGGACAAATAGAATAGATGAAAGGAGAAGGTCATCTGATAATGTTACAGAGTCAGTCCCTATCACTTTTGAGAGAGAACCATCGCCAATTCTGACGGTGTGGGATTCAACACATGGTTTGAAGGTGCTAAAGACTTTTAAATCACCCGTCATGTGGTCGGAAGCCCCTGAATCAACAATCCAAGTACCTTTGTTGGAGGTTGCAGTAAATGTGTGAGACGTAGAACCTTGATGACACATTATGCTGACATTTTCCTCGGTTGAAGATGGATTTGGTGGGTGCATACACTGCCCAAGAGGTGTTGGAGTTGCATTGATTTTGTCCTTTGAGAAGTGGCTGACTTCCAAGTCTTGAAAATGGATGACTTTATGAGAGGAATTGGTGACAAGAGCAGCTGATTGAGGAGTGGGCTTGGCTGGTTTGAGAAGTTGAGGAGCAGCCATTGATTGGAGAAGCTGATATTTTTGAGATTGAATTTTAGACGAGGAGTTGGCTGGAACAGCCATTGATAAGAACTTTAGAGTGAAAAAAATTTGACTGGAATAAGCTTATGAGGGATTGGAACAAAAAATATTATCTAGTAACGATAGAGAGGCTAGGGCTAAAAAAAAATTTTTGATTGAATTTTTGTGATGAAATCGTGAAAGCACCAGGGAAATGTAGCAAGGAGTGCCGAGGAGGTCGCCGTCGAAAAAAGCTCGTCGTCGGGGTGCTGCACGCGCCTACATGTGCCACGCGCGTGGGAGATGGGCCGGAGATGGAGGCGGTGCGTGAGGCTCACGCGCAGCTCTGCTGGGTGTCGAACTTCAAGGTTTTGCTGGCCAGAGGTGCAGGAAGCTTCCTGTGTAGGAGGTGAGAGTAGAAGATGGCCCTAAAATAATTTTCTAAGGTTGAGCTTAAGAGTGCAAAACCCTAATTTTTTTTTACTAGAAAAAGGGCAAAAAAAATTGGAAAGATTTTCCAATTTTTAGACTACTAATGCTCTGATACCATGTAGTTTTGTGTGAATAATACTTCTAATTTTATTTTATTGGTGAATAATATGGCCTATATATAGGCTGAATACAAAGAGCTAGACAAAAAATAAGGAAAAAATACAACCTAAACTTAGCTGTCAATTACAACCTAACTTAGCTGTAAATTACAACCTAAAAATAGCTGTACAAAATGTATTTACAAAGATATTTCTACACATACCAATCATATAAATGAGTACAATGTCATATGGGACCAATTGCCCTAGATAATTGATCAATGAATCATATCAGGCCCAATGCCCAAAATACATGATTATGGAATCATACTAGCTCAACGCCATAGGATATGGGACTAATGAGTCACCCTTGGCCCAAGAATATAATGCGCTCTTGGTTAGGCTAAATCATATGGACCAGCACTCCGCGCTATTGCCATGCTTGACTAATAAGTAAATGCCTTACGACCAGCACTCAATGTGCTATTGCCGTCTTTGACTGTTAAGTCAATGCCTTACGACTAGCACTCCCCGTGCAAATGCCATCCTTGACTAATAAGTCAATGCTTTACGACCAGTACTCACCGTGCTAATGCCATCCTTAACTAATAAGTCAATGCTTTATGACCAGCACTCACCGTGCTAATGTCTTCCTTGAATGATAAGCCAATGCTAGGATATGGGACTAATAAGGCACCTAGGGCCCCAACCTATCCTCTGTATAACCAGCTTTGGAGCTGATCTAGCGTACTTGGCGCTGAGTTTTCCCTTACCAATAGGTCGGTCAAGCGTATGATGTGCTCCTGGTTAAGCATAACCATAACGACCAGCGCGCACACGCTATTGCCGCCCTTGACTAATAACTCAAGCCTTTCTCAATAAGATAATGCAAACATGCATTCATATGTCTAATATCCAGATATAAAGCATTCAACATGCTTAATCAACAATCATAAGCATAATCAAAATCATGCACATACTCAAGTGTTCATGCCCTATTCATGTTCCTGTTCAACAATTCAGAATCATAAGCATAATAATAATAATCATGCACATTTACAGAGACTCAAGCTCTATTCAAGTCTATATTCAACATTTAGGCAATGCCATAATCACATGTATCACATACTGGGTGCAGTTTTCTTACCTTTAGTCCAAGTACAGGTTACCAATAAACGACCCTCGAGCATGATCTCATTTTCGAGCCCCTAGCGATAACCTTTGATTATGTCATTTCTCACCAAATCCTTCGGTTAATAAGCTTATAATCTTTCCTAGAATCGCTATGACTCGACCCTTGCTTGAATCTGAGTCCTGAAACTCGAGTTTTCTTCAAAAATGCGAACGGGCGTAAAAAAGAGAACAGGAGAGAGAGAGAGAACGTACTGAACATTCTTTTATGTTTCTGGCAGGTTACTTCGAACTTAAGTAACTTCGAGCAAATCCAATTACTCGGGGTTCCAAAAACGCCCTCGAGGGTAAAATAGTCAAAATTCCATAATTTCCTCCTGATCTCTCTAACTCCCAATATATCATCAAATAATCATTCCCATTACCCAATAACCTAGTAATGTATTAAATACCCAATACACCCCTTGACTCACATCGAATCAAATATGGGTCCTGTTGTGACTTTCCCACTAGCTTGCTCTCTAGGATCGTCTCGTGCCGAGTAACCCAAATATATTCACATAATAATGTGGTCCCACACATATATCACATATATGCCAAATATACCCATAACAGGCCAAATTACGGAAATTTCCCTTTTAATCAGAAATGGGCTCACATGCATATTTAATACACCAAAACATGCATATCAAGTCATATTATAATATAACTCACATAATCATATAATGATACACGCATATATATATATATATATCACATAATCATATAATTTCCATATTTTCCATTCTGGCCCCTTTATTAAGGCTTTAAGCCTTATTAGGTAATTTGGGATGTTACACTCAAGCTATTCTTATACGACCTGAAGATCTGGCTAGGCGATCTCCTTGATGTCTTGCCAACCTGCGGTTGAATCAAGCAACCCATTTGGGAACTTGTACCACTTTCTTGAAACTATGAATAACTTCATTAAATGATTACTAGCTGTACCGCAAGCCAGGACACGTAAGATCGTGTTTTTAGGTACAACATTTCCCCCTCAAGCCTCTGCTCGTGTATGGCGTCATTCCTATATCTGACACACACAGTAGGGGCTTTCCTACTTTCGCTATGGGGAGTGTGCCGTCCTACCCTCTCGAGTATGGGACACATGTTCGATTTCTATATGCGTCTGTTCGAGTTTCGAGTACAGTGACAGTTGTCTATTCAATTTTTTTGCCACTGTTTTGTCCATTCAATTCTAGCCCTTCGATCTTGAACTACCGAGATCGTATGGCTTTGGTTCTTTCCTAGGTTTGGCCTATATATAGGGCCACTGAATTTGATCCTGACCACTGTTGCATTCTGAACATTTCCCCTTTTCTTATCTGAAGCTCTCAAGCATTGTGGTGATTTTCCCCTGAGTCATATCATTGCAGTTCTTCAATCATCTCAATCCTTCAAGCCTTCCTCGACCAGAATTGTAAGTATTTTCCTTGAACTCCTTCACACATTTTTTGTGCATTTTCGAAGTTTCTTTTTTTTTCTTTTCTTTTTTACGTGATAGTTCTATCAGAGGTTTCAGTTAGGCTCGCATGCTCTTGTTTTGTGAAGGAAAACAGGTAGTATACGTTTATTTAGCTGCAAATATTGAGAGAGTGACAAAAATAGGTGGGTTTCAGGGCATTTTCTGGGTTTTGAGGTTTAAATGAAGAACAATTTAGGCCAAAATTTTGGGTTTCTGACCTCCACACTAGGTAGCTTAGGAGTATGCTTCTTGGGTGGTTTTTGCATTAAAACTGCTTCCCAAAACTAGGTTTCTAACACTCGGGTTTTTGAGGTAACAATGCTTTCTGGGATTAAGGGTGTATGACTTAGGGGCATGCGTGGATCTACGTGCATGAATTTTAAATCCGCTATAGCTCGTAGGGACTTCAACTCGCGAAACATGTCCCTTTAAACCTTAGGCCGGGTTCTCCGAGGACCCTCCTTCAGTTACTAAACATGACCAACTCTCTTTACTTTCACGATCCTTATCGAGGATTATATCCTTAGGTCCCCACTAATAGTTAGCACTTCTTTGTGTCCAAGCGAGCTTAATTAATTCCAAAAATTAACCAACAAAAGAACAAGAATGTAGTGGGCTCTTCTTCCCAGAGCCAGCAAGTCGTAGAGACCCCCATGCCTAAGGTAAATAATATAATGAGGGGCCATGGAATACAGATGAACTCAAAGTTTTAGGCCCGTCCTATGCTGGAAGGTGAGTGGAGCTACGTTGGGGCTTGGAGTGATGAGCATCTGAATTCAGGCGCCTTCCTCCCGCTGAGCTCGTACTTCACAGACTTCCTTAATTTCATAAAGTTAGAATCAAAGACATCCTTTTCTTTTTTGCCTTAAGGCCAACCTGGACACCATAATCGAAGGTGATGGTGTTTATTACCTCACCCGATTCCCCAAGACCGCCAACATCATCGATCTCCCCAGCCATCCAAATGACTTCAAGGACCAGTTCTTCATGTCAAATGGATTCAGGACCTGCGAATATCGATATACCGACGTCGTAAGTGTCTTTGTCTTGATTTCTTATTGTAGATTTTGTAAATGTTTGTCTGCCTTACAATATTTCCTTATTCTGACTGCGCTACTTGTTTTTCCAGCCATTTACAAGAGGTTCGAGGCCTCCTGTTGAAGAAAAAGATTAGCGAGCAGTAATAACTGATGTCAACATGTTGGCATGTTGGATAATAAAGGAAGGCCAATCTTTGGCACTCCGATCTTGAGATCTTCATCAGAAGAGGCCCCTGAATGTTATAGAAAAGGCCGAGGAAGAAGATCAGGTTACGCAATTGGTGCGCAGACGCCCTTCTCAGGGCAATCTAGATAGTAACCCAGGTCAGGCAGAGTCGAGGGCAGCATTCGGCACCTTTGGCCAAGGTAAAAATGATAACGATATTAACCGAGTTGCTGCCAACTTTATGTTAGCTCGCCATGATCCAAATATGGTTGTGACTAGCGCCTTGAGGACCTAGCTAAAGATGTTACCATTCAAGAATGTGTTGATCTCCTAGTCCTTCGTCATGACCTTAGCCTTCCCAAGATGACCATAGTTATAGATAATACCTTACATATTAGGAGTACCTTTTCTGAGTAGTATGGTACGACTAATCGACCTAGGATCCCTCTGGACCTTGGTACCTTTTTTTCTATCACTAGGAAGCTAGAGTATGATCCAAGCTTAGGCAAAGAGCTCGAGTTTGAAATGGTGCTTGACGTAGTTTTGTTAGAGTCTCCCTCACCCCATGTCGTCCAAGAGTTAGATATTCCTCAAGTAGCTAGCGCGGTACCCAATCTAGAACTAATTATTGTAGTCTCCTCCTCTAGCTTGGAGGATAGGATTTTCTTCTTTTATTTGTTATTTTCTAAGTTTACTTGGAGTTTATCTAACCCTCTTTTGACCATCTTGCAGAAGGCGATATGAGTGATCCGGCAACCACTTTGGGGAGTTCTAGTCCTGCTATCAAGAGACAGAGACTTTCGAAGAAGGCTGCCACCGGGGCTTCCACGAGAGCTCAAAATAAGGTCAAGGAGACACCTCCCTCCCATCCACATGGTCAAAAAGAGACCATGGTATTGATCCAGGATGCTTCGCCCCTAACTCCATAAAGAATGAACTGCTAGCTCTCATACTAGAGCTCCACCCGTGCCTTTTGCCACTATCCCAGCTCCCCATGTTGAGGTGGGCAAGTTTCCTAACCACCTTTGGGGTCCTATCCAATCCCTGACCAGCCAGATGGTCGGACATGTCAACCAACTTTTCGTTAGGGAGATGGAAAAGATTGAGGGAGAAACTCCTGAGGTCATGGTGGAGTCTGCCCTGGGGATGCTACTGACCGTAAGTTTCCTTATTTAATTTTTCTTCGGTCTTTCCTATATTTTTCCATGATCTAACCCTTTGGCTATTTTAAATGACAGTCATACTTTGCCCAGATCAGAGTAGGGGATATGATCCTCTCCATCCTCACTGATGTGAGGCAATCTGCCATGGAGTTGGAATAGGTTAGGGACTAGTGCAAGCAAATCGAGGATGCCACCTCTCGAGAGATGGAACTAGCTCGCGAACAAGCTCACGAGGATCCAACAACTTGAAGCGGACCTTTAGACATCCCAATCCAATGAGAAGATTTCTAAGGCGCAAGCCTTAAAGGTAATCAAGGACCATGACCAGCTCCAGGAGAAGGTTGGCGAGTTTCAACTCAAGATCGACAAGCTCCAGCCAAAGGTGGACGACCCTGAAGCCCATCTTTCCAAGACTGTGGAAAAGATGTTCTACAAATTATGGTGCTTTAAGTTGGAAGGTGACTTCTCTTTCCTAGATGCCGAGCTGTGGGGGTGGTACCACGCCAAATTCCAAGATCGTCTTGCGAAGGAGCCTTCAAAAATGGTGGATATGACCTTGGGAGCTGATGGAGATGGCGTGGAGGATGAGGTCTCTTCTCATGGGTAAGTTATTGGAGCTAAGAGTTGAGAAGACTTTATCTGTTGTTTTTTTGTTGTTCTTGGGGGTGCCTTTCATCCCTTGTAATTAGGCCTTTTAGGCCGAGACAATTTACCCAGATGGCTTTGTTAGAGGTTATTTATCCTCGCTCTAAAATTACTTGACTCTAATTTTTATATATTTCCCTTCTATTATTGTGTTTTAAACCGTTAATTTCTTATACACATGCATAGTTATATGGAGTTATTTTAGATCGGGGTATTTCTAGAATTTCATGCTTGATAGATGACCAGTTAATCTTCAGGTCGTGAACCTGGTTATATTTAGGATTTTAATTGCTTAATAACATACCTGTTAGTATTCAGGCCTCGTACATGGTTTAGTTAAGGGTTTTTTTTTTTGCTTTGAATTTTCTTACTTAGTTAATATTCAGAATTGTTTTGAACATTCGAGCTTTAACAAGCCGCAAAATTTCCAAATTTTAAGTTACATAATTTTTCAAAGAAGCAATTTTCAAGGGTTTATGCCCCCCAAGAGATTAGAATTTATGAATATTCTAGGTCCCTTTTACATAGTGATAATAAAAATATTAAGAAGAATTCGGTAACGTGTTTAAACCACACATTAACCATTATTTTATTAAATTAAAGGAAAATTAAAATAAATGACTTTTATGAATAAGCCTTAAAACACAGACTAAACTCAAAATAAGCCTAATCATTGATAGTACTTCTTCAAATGCAAATCATTGGAATTATTTCTCTGCTTAATCGGGCTACTCTGAAAGTACCTTATCGCAGAATCTCTATGATATGATATGGTCCTTCTCAGTTTGGACCCAAGACACCATCTTTAGGGTCTTTATCTTCCAAGAATACTCTTCTAAGCACTAAATCTCCCAACTCGAGTTTTCTTTCTTTGACTTTGAATTAAAGTGTTGAGTTACCTTATGTTGGTAATGGGTGAGCTGGATTTGTGATTCTTCTCGCTGTTCTTCAATCAAGTCCAAAGATGCTTGTAGTAAGTCGTGATTCTGCTCATGGTTAAAAGTCTTTTGTCTATGCGAGGCCACTAAGGTTTCGACCAGGAGCATTGCTTCGCTTCCGAAGGATAGTGAGAATGGTGTGTGCCTAGTAGAGGTGTGGTGAGAAGTTGTGTACGCCCAAAGCACCTGTGGGAGCTATTCGGGCCATAATCCTTTAGCATCTTACAACCTTTTTTTAAGCTCGTCTTGAGGGTCTTATTCACCGCCTCCACCTTCCTGTTAGCCTGAGGATACGCTACTAAAGAGAAACTTTTTAATTAATCCGTACTTTTCTCAAAAGTTTGTGAACAGGTCGCTATCGAATTGGATCCCATTGTATGACACGAACTTCCTTGGGAGCCCAAAACGACAAATTATGTTCTTTATGACAAAATCGAGTACTCTCTTCGAAGTTATTATTGCTAATGGTTCTGCTTCGGCCCACTTCATGAAATAGTCCACGACGACCACAACATAGCAAACTCCTCCTTTCACTGTCGGTAGTGACCCGATTAAATCTATCCCCCATATGGAAAACGACCAAGGTAAGAAAATCATGGTTAGCTAGACAGGTGTAGCTCGAGCTATCATAAAAAAATGCTGGCACATGTCACATTTTTCGAACATATGAGTCCAAGTCTTTCCTTAGGGTAGGCCAGAAATGTACCTGCCTCAATATCTTTAAAGCCAAACTTTGCCCCCCAACGTGGTCTCTGCAAAATCCCTCTTGGACTTCCATAAGGATAGCTTGGGCCTCTTCTGGCAGAACATCCCTGAGTAGTGGCATGGAATGACCACACCTATAAAGAATTCCCTCGACCAAAACATACCTCGAGAACTGGTACAACAACTTCCGTGCTTCCTTACGATCCTCAGGCAGTTTTCCTATTGTGAGGTATTCTACGATTGGAGTTATCCAGGTCGACCCTTCTCAAATCAGCTCAATTTTCTGCAGCTCTTCATCTATGTTGGGCTTGTCAATGAACTCAACTGGGACCACGTTTAACTTGTCCACCTTTTTAGTTGTGGAAAGCCAAACAAAGGCATCCGCGTTTGTGTTCTACTTGTGCAGGACATGCTCTATGGAGTAAAACTCGAATTTTGATAGTTCACTTTTTACCTTGGCCAAATAAGCAGCCATTTTGATCCCACGAGCTTGATACTCCCCCAGCGCCTGGCTTACCACGAGCTGAGAATCGCTACAGCACTAGATGGACTTCACTCTTATAAGGCTTAAGGGCCTTCATTAGTGTGCCTGGAGGGCATAATGGGAATTATGTGTGGTTTTAATGATTAAGATGTATGATTATGATTTAAAGCATGTTATATGATTATTTGAATATTTGAGATGCATGAATATGTGTAGTAGTATGCATGTAGGCCCTGATTAGGTTAGAAGGGCATAATCGTAATTTTGGCCATTATGGGCATAACTGCTTTGATATATGTGATAATTGTCGAGACCACATTATTATGTGGATATATCTATGGTCTGTGACTCGAGATGATCCTAGTGAGCAAAGTAGCGAAAAATTTATGGCGGGGATTTATACCCGGCTCGGGGTGAGCTTAGGGGTATAAATGGGAATTTAGTGAATATACTGGGGTCTATCTTGACATTGAGGAAAATTATTGGTGATTAATTAGGTATCGGGAATTAAGCGAGAAATATTAGAGACACTCGAGGAGTTAGCGGGAATTGGGTAAAATGACTAGAATGCCCTTAAGTGGATTAAAGGGTTAGGAATAAAGGGGAGGGCATTAGGGTCATTTGGCTTTCTAAGGATGGAATTACTGAGACTTTATGTTAGTGGGAAGTGTAGAGAAGTGTAGAAGTCTGAAAGAGAGAAAAGAAGAAAAAGGAAGGAAAAAGAAAGGGAGAAAAACAGAGAGAGTTCTCTAAAGTCGGTTTAAGCTTCCTTCATCAGTTTCTTGAGGATTTCTGGAGCAAAGCTCAGAGGAGAGCTGGGATAGACTGAACATCAAGGATCCTAAGCTAGGGTTGAGGAATTGGCAGAGGTTTAGCAAGAGGTCACTAACACTTGAGGTAAGACTTTAGAGTTCTTCAGTTTCTGTTTCTGGTTTTTGAGCTATGGTGTTTAAGTTGAACTGGATGGAAACTTTAGGGAATTCAGGACTAAGGCTGAGGAGGAGCAAGTCAAGGAAGTCTAGAGGCAACTTGTGGTCGAAATCCCATCAAAGGTATAAAGTCTAAACTCTAACTTTGCTGTTCAACTGGTTTCTGCTGAGTTTTAGTGTTTAGGAGTGGCTATGGTGAATTTTGAGTTTGGAGATGCATGTGCTTGAGTTCTAGGTAATTGGGGTGCTTGGGATTAGTTGAGCATGGTTATAAGGTTGATTTTGAGGTTGGGTAAGATTTGGAAGAGTTTTGGTTGAGGTTGGTTCGAGGAAATTACAAGAAGGAGAACTGGGGGTGGTATCTGTCTGTGACTAGCGCTACAGCGCTAGCCTTTGGGCGTTGTAGCGCTAGGCCAGGCTTGCTGATGGGGTTTTTTCTTCTGTTTGTAGCGCTGTAGCGCCCTCCCATGAGCGCTGTAGCGCTACCCTGCTTTCTGAAGGAGATTTTAGGGTTGTTTGCAAGGGTTTTTGACCTAGGGTTTGGGGTTTGATTCCACCACCTTGTTTGGTGGAACTAGGACTTCCTGAGGGCTCGGGATTGGCCCCGAGGCTAGGTTTTGGACTTGAGGATTGATGATGACTTTGGTCCATGATTGTGTTTAGGTGAGCGCTAGGGCTCGAGGGGGATTGTGCTCAAGGAGTCTAGGGATCAAAGCTAGTGAATTGAAAGGTAAGAAAACTGCACCTGGATATATGTTTATGATGGGACTAAGTGCTCCCGATACTTGTATCATGTCAATGGTGGTATTACGCCATGGGACATGTAAAAGCGGCCTAAGAATGATGTACACAATATTTGCGCACAGGGCGTGGCTTGGCCACTGGTAGACAAGGACAGCTTAATATTCACTGAGCTCAGTTTAAGCGGGCCGGAGTCAGTGGGATAACGGAGGGAGCAGCCTAAGAGTGCTAGCCCTAGTTATCGTTTGTGCTGTGATATATGATATGAGTTGATATGTTTAGCTTGTTGAATACTTGATTATACTGAATGATTATATTGTTGAGATTATGTGATGCAGTATGGGATGTTGATTTGTCTGTTGATTGCTTATGCACTGTTGTTATGTTTTCTTGCTGGGCCTTGGCTCATGGGTGCTACATGGTGTAGGTAAAGGCAAGGGCAAGTTGGACCAATCCTGAGGTGGAGAGCTGCGGGGTTGAATGTACGTAGCCAGTTGTTCGACCGCCATGGTCGAGGAGTGGGTTAGGATAGGGATTGCCTAACTATCTGTTTTGCCTTAGTATGGCTTAATATTGTATACAAACCTTGTGTCTTTTGTAAACGGTCTTTAAACTTAATATTTTTGGGATCCCGTGTAAACAGATGATGCTTCTTAATGAAAATGCGGCTTTTGAGACCAAAACACTTTTAACCCTAGTTCCTTTATAGTTTCTGCAACACGATTTTAATTACATGACTTGATTAACAAGTCTAGCACTTTATAAACACACAGTGTAACGGTCTTGGCTATCCAGGGCATTACAAAAAGACTCGATCCTCAAATTCTGTTGAGAACAGAATATCCTAAAAACTAGGACAATAAATAATAAAATATCTATACAAGGAAAGAAATAAAAATACAATATTCCTATCATGAATTTCAGGATCCTAACAAAGCATCTATTTTAATATTTCTACACTCCCCCTCAAGGTGAGTTGTATATATTATACAAACCCAGCTTGGAATTAAATTCCTCAAAGCTTGTTCTTGGTAGAGCCTTTGTTAGGATGTCTGCAATTTGATTCTTTCTAGGAATATAGTTGAGTTGTAAAATCTTCGAATTCACCTTTTCAGAGATGAAGTGCTTGTCTATTTCAACATGTTTTGTTCTATCATGGTGAACTAGATTTTTAGCGATGCTAATAGCAGCTTGACTATCACTGCACATTTTAAACCCCTTAGAAGAGTCGATTCTTAACTCATTCATCAATCATTAATCCACACCCCTTCACATATACCTAGGGCCAATGCACGATATTCTGACTCTGCACTACTTATTGAAACAACAGACTGCTTTTTGCTTCGTCAGGTAACAAGATTACCCCAAGCATAGGTGCAATAGCCACTAGTTTATTGTCTGTTAGTTAGTTCTCCAGCCCTACTAGAATCCGTGTAAATCTCTAAGTCTCGATTGTTGTGTCTTTTGAAGTGCAAACCAAGACCTGGATTCTTCTTTAGATACCTTAGAACTCGATAAACAACTTCCAAGTGCTCCTCACAAGGACTATGCATATGTTGACTGACAACACTGACATAGAAAGTGATATCAAGCCTAGTCTAAGAGAGATAGATTAGTTTTCCTACTAATCTTTGATAAGTCCCCCTCTCTACTGGAATTGATTCCTCACTTCGGTTGGTTCTCAAGATTGGATCCATTGTAGTGTCTCGAGGTTTGCTCCCAATCATTCTAGTTTCCTTTAGAAGATCTAGAATATACTTTCTTTGAGATATAATAATTCCATCTCTAGATTAGGCTACCTCCATTCTAAGAAAGTATTTGAGTTGTCCTAGATCTTTTATCTCAAATTCTAAGGCAAGAAGTCTTTTGAGATTCAAAATTTCACTTGAGTCGTCTCTAGTTCGGATAATGTCATCTACTTAAACAATGAGAATTTCCAGCTTCCCTGTTGGAGAAAACTTTACAAACAAGGCATGATCAGCTTGGCATTGAGTGTATCCAATCTTTACAACTGACTTTGCAAATTTATCAAACCATGCTCGAGGTGACTGCTTTAAGAAGGGATTTGATAAGTTTGCACACTACCTGACCTTTGGGGTGGTTTTTTAATCCTAGTGGAACCTCCATATAGACTTCTTCTTCTTCTTCCAATTCTCCATTTAGAAAAGCATTTTTAACATCCAATTGATATAAAGGCCAGTCACAATTCACATCAAGTGATAACAAAACTCTTACTATGTTAAGTTTAGCAACAAGAGCAAAAGTCTCCTAATAGTCAACACCGTATGATTGAGTGAACCCCTTGGCAACCAACCGAGCCTTGAATCTGTTGATGCTCCCATCTGAGTTATATTTAACTATAAAAATCCACTTACACCCACTGCCTGCTTTCGTGAGGAAACTTAGTGAGAACCCATGTACCATTTTTCTCAAGTGCTTTAATCTCATCATCGACTGCAATTTTCCATTTTGGATCTTTCAAGGCCTCATAGATGTCTGCAGGAATCTGAACATGATCAAAAGAAAAGACAAAAGCTCGGTACATAGGAGTTAGTTTCCCATAATGAACATATTTTTCAATAGGATGACGAGTGCAAGATCTAGCACCTTTATGATGAGCAATAGGTAAATCAAGATCGTTATCAATAGGAGAAACTAACTCATGAGTTATGGAATCCATACCTTCAGTGTTTTCAAGGTCAAGAGAGCTCGGATGTGTGTCTGAACAATCCTTGTTTTGCATGTTGACCTCTATATTCCCAACTTTTCTCCTTGTATAAACACGAAGTTCTTTGTTTCCCACGTCAAGTTGTGCTCGATTTTGAAGGGGTGATGAATTTGGAAGATTGTTGGTATTTTCTTAAGGAGGATTGAATGATGGACTACTGAATGAAGGATTGTTTGTAAAAGGAGAGGTAGACGGGTTGACAACGCTATTTGGACTGGGCTTTGTTTGCTGTACACAGGAGGATCGGACTTTGAAGAGGGAAAGAGATCAGTTGATTTGGGAATAGTAGGATGCTCATGTGTCATGATATTAGGCTGTGAAAAAACAGCTTGACCATCTTGAAGAGTTTCGTAGAGTTGATATTCCCTTGAATTCTCTCCCTGAATATCAGTCCTTTGAAAGAAAGACTAATGTTAAAAAAATGTGACATCCATAGTGTTGTAGACTCTTTTAGTAACTGGAGAGTAACACTTGTATCCCTTCTATGTATTGGAAAACCCAATAAAGATACATTTGAGAGACTTGTGATCAAGTTTTGATCTTGCATGATCGTAGATATGGACAAAAGCAGGACAACCAAAGACTTTGAGTGGTAACTCTGAGGAGAAGGCTGAGATATGAGGATATAAGGACAACAACACATTTCTTGGGGTATTAAATTGTAATACATGGTTGGGCATATGATTAATTAGGTAGGTAGTAGTAAGTAAATTTTTGGGACATTTTTTGAAAACATAATAGCTCGTGAAACATCAAGAAGATGTCCATTTTTCCTCTTGGCTACTCCATTTTGTTGTGGAGTATCAACACTTGAACTAATATGAATGATTCCTTGATCCAAAAAGTATGGGCCAAGGATGGAGTTAAAATATTCCTTCCCATTATCAATTTTCAAAACTTTAATTTTTTGTTTGAATTGATTTTGAATCATGGAATGGAATATTTTAAAAATAGATACAGTTTCCAATTTTTCTTTCATGAGAAAAGTCCATGTTGTTCGAGTGTGATCATCAATGAAGGATACAAACCAGCTAGAGCCATTAATATCTTTAACCCGTGCGGGTCCCTTAATGTCACTATGTATCATTGTAAAAGGTTGTGAAGGTTTATATAAAGTGCTTGAAAAAATATTTTGAGTATGTTTTGCAAGTTGGCACACTTCACAATGAAAGAAATTTGAACTTTTATAGATAAATAAATGAGGAAAAAGTTTTTGAAGATAACCAAAGTTTGGATGTCCAAGGTATATGTCACGACCCAAAATCGCTAATAAGGCTTAAGGGCCTTGATTAGCATGCCTGGAGGGCATAATGGGATTTATGTGTGATTTTATGAGTTAAATGCATGGTTATGATTTAAAGCATGTTATTTGGCTATTTGTTTATCTGAGATGCATGACTACGTATATTAGTATGCATGTAGGCCCGGATCGTGTTAGAAAGGGCATAATTGTAATTTTGGCCATGTTGGGCATAACTGTATTAGTATGTGATAATTGTATTCTGTGAGTTGTACCACGTGAGTGTGGTTTTATTATTGTGATGCACGTGCCGAGATGGTCCTAGAGAGCTAGTTAACTCAAGAGTCACAACGAGATTTCTATACCCGGCTTGGGAGGAGCCTAGGGGTACTTTGGGAGTTTTATGGTTAAGTTGAGATTTAGCGGGTAATGGTTATTGGAGATTTAGTAACCTGGGTAACCATTTGTTACTACTGTGGGTAACAAGTTTTAAGGTAAAAAGTGATAGAATTGAAATGATGTGTAAAGACTTAAGTGCCCTTGAAGGTTTAGTTAGGAGGGATTAGTAGGAAAGGGTAATGTGGTCTTTTGGCAATGGTTATAGACATATTGCAGCTGGGATTTAGGGGTATTCGGTTTGGGCATTTATGTCACTTAAGGCTTGATAGAAATTGAAGAGAAGAAAGAGAAGGAGAAAGAAGGTTAGGGCAAGAAGAAGAAGAGAAGGAGAAGTGGGAGTCTAGGAGGAGATCAAGGACTTTGTGTGGGTTCTCCATTTGAGGTAAGGGTTTTATACACATCTAAGTTTTGATTTCTGTTTTGATTTGTAAAATCTAGAGCTTGAGTTGTGTGTTTGAGTTTTTGGTTTGAGTTGCTGAAAATAGGAATCAAGGGGTGGATTCTTGAGTGTATTGATGTTTTGATCTTGTATCTAGTGCCTATAGGTTGTTATATTGTTCATATGAAGCTTTGAATTGAGTTTTGGGGTTTGGGTATTGGTTTGGTAGGATTTGGGTAGGTTTTAGCTCGGAGAAAACGCAGGAGAAAACCCAGAATTCTGGGTCTGCGAAGGCGTGCCGCGGCACAGCTTTTTCGTGCCGCGACGAGGAGCCCCTGTCTGATGGGTGCCGCGGCACAACTTTCTTGTGCCGCGGCACAAGGCCATTTTCAGGGCACCAAAAGTTGCATTTTTGAGCTTTTGCTCCGGGGGTTCGGGGGATGTTTCCGATGAATTGTTTTAGGGATTTGGGAGTCCCGAGAGTGTGGGATTGGTCCCGGGAAGCGGTTTTTGATTTGATTAGTATTGAGGGATGTTTCTTGTGTGTTGTGACTAGGATGTTGGTGAGGCTCGTGCTAGAGGACCGTGCTCGCGGCTTTAGTGCATCAGGAGGCTCGAAATACAGGTAAGAAAACTATAACACCCGTAGGATAGGGCATGGGCCCATAGTATGATTGCGGGGCGCGACCCTATATTGCATCACATGTTAGGGTGCAGACTTAAATGAATTAATATTTGATTGCATGTTGTTGTGTTATATTATATGTGTGATTATAATGGAATGAACGGCAAGGGCCGAGAGCGGCGTAGGCCGGGTACGGCAGCGGGGCCGGAAGTAACACCTAGCACATGGGATGCTATAGTCAGGGCGGGGCCCGGTGGATACATGTGTTATGCTATATTCAGGGTGGGACCCAAGGGATACATGAGTTATCCTCGTGGTGAGAACCGATACCCCAGGCTTCGGTAAGGCTCTGGGGCGGCTTGGCCGTGTTTGCTTAGTCTAATGGTTGACTTGTTTATCTGTGGATTATCTGTTATGATAAATTGTATAAACTGCATATGTTATGTTCTGCATGAATTTTCTTGCTGGGCTTCGGCTCACGGGTGCTCTGTGTTGCAGGCAAGGGCAATGACCGAGTCAACCAACCATGAGTACGGAGAGCGTGAAGCGACGCGTGCATGTTTGGCCTGCCCGACTGCTTTGGTTGGGGGTTTATTTGAAAATGGCTGTAATAATCTATGATTTTTATAACTGATCAATTGTAAACTTATTTTAAGATGTAAATAGTTTTCAAACCTTATTTTGGGATCCCAAATGTTTAATACTAGAAGTTTTCATTGAATCAACGCATTTTCAAAGATTACAGCCTTAAATTTTAATTAGTCACACTTTCGTAAGAAAACCTCGGTTAGCGAGTTCTTTGCACACTATTTTGTCTTAAAACTCACTTAGTAACGGCTCTAAGGAAGTAGGGCGTTATATGTTTTGTAAGTTGGCACACTTCACAATGAAAGAAATTTGAACTTTTATAGATAAATAAATGAGGAAAAAGTTTTTGAAGATAACCAAAGTTTGGATGTCCAAGGTATAAATGCCATAACATAACAAGACTTTCACTAGGAATAGAAACAGACTTGAAAACATAATTAGAAACATAACTGAGCTTGCGAACTTGTTTATTTGTAGAATTGTCCTTGAGAAGGTAGAGACCATCATGCAATTTAGCACTGCCAATCACCTTCCCCGAGCTCCCAGCCTGAAATTCACAAATGGTAGTATAAAATTTAGTAACACATTTAAGATCTCTAGTGGGTTTGCTAATGGATAGAATATTGCAATGTGATTTAGGCACAAAGAGAACAGATGAAAGAAGAAGGTCATCTGATAATTTTACAGATCCGATCCCTAAAACTTTTGAAAGAGATCCATCAGCAATTCTGACTGTATGAGATTGAGTACACGGTTTGAAGGTGGTGAAGACTTGTAAATCATCTGTCATGTGATTAGATGCCCCAGGATTAACTATCCAAGGACCTGAGTTGGAGTGAGCAGCAAATGCATGAGAGGTTGTACCTAGTGATGCTTATTTTCCCCATGGGGATGGGGCTGTGCGGGGACCTGCCCCTAATGGGGCGGGGAATCCCCGTCTAAATGGGGAACGGGGCAGGAACGAGGATAATTTTCAATCCCCGAATGTTAAATAGGGTGGGGGAGGGGATAGCAATCCCTGCCCTGATAGGGCCCAATTTAAATTTTATATATTTTTGTAATATTTTATATGTATTTTATATCTTTCTTTATGTGTTATTGTAGTATAGTAGTAACTTTTTTAATAATTTAAATTTTATTTAGGATAATGTTTAATATTTTAAATAATAAATATTGTGCAATATTTTAATTTACATATAATTTATGATTTTTATTTTAAAATTTTAATTTAAAATTTATTTTTTAAATAAATGGATTCCCCATGGGGATTCCCCGCCCCAATAGGGGATTCCCCACCCCACCCCACCCCTGACGGGGAGTAAGTGAGGATGGGACAAGGACATGGATTACAAATATAAATAGGGATGGGGATGGGGGGAGCACTCCCCGCCAATTCCTTGCCCCGTGTGCATCACTAGTACCTTGTGGACTCATCATGCTCACATTAGCTTCGGTTGAAGGTAAAGTAGATTGCTTTTGTTGAGTCATCTGCCCAAGAAGCTTCTGCAGTGCATCAAGTTGATCCTTGAAGATAGAATTGACCTCACTAGATGCGGCTTCAGTAGTGGTAGCCACATTAGCACACCCTTGATCTGGTTGGGATCAAGGTTTCCAATCTGCTGGCTTGCCGTGAAGCTTCAAGCAAGTGTCACGAACATGGCCATGTCATTTGTAGTGGTCACACCAAGGTCTGCCCTTTCGAATTCTATCATCTTGAGAGGAGGAATGAGTGAGCATTGCAGATCCATTAGAGTGCATTGTAGAGTTCGACATCATCAACTTTAAGCGACTTTCCTCCATTTTGACTTCAGAAAAAGCTTCACAGGTTGAAGGGCATGGTTTGAGACTCATAATTCTCCCTCTGACCTGATCGAGGTCCTTATTTAGACCTGATAAAAATATGTAAGTTCTCTTTTTCTCAACATTCTCTTTGTATAGGGCAGATCATTAGGGCACTTCCAAGAATACACTTCAAACATATCAAGTTGCTGCCAAAAACGCGTGATAATATTATAATATTGTGTCACATTAGAGTCTCCCTGTTTAAGTTCAAACAGTTTAGTTTCTGTTTCAAAAAGTTCAGAAGTGTTTACAGAACTTAAGTAGGTGTCACGGGCTGCGTCCCAAAGAGTTTGAGCAATCCGATAGAGAAGAAAATTCTCTCCAATCTCAGGAAGCATGGAGTTGATTAACCAAGACATTACCATGTTGTTCTCGGTTTTTCATTGTCGATAAGTAGGATCTGTTTCCTTGGGTTCCACGATTGCACCAGTAAGATATTCATCCTTCCCTCTGCTAGAGATATATACATGATGAAAGATTGAGACCATTGAAGGTAGTTTTTCCCGCTGAGTTTGTGACAAGTAACCGGGAAAGGAGAACTATCAAGGACATGGGGAGGAGTTGGAGTAGTGATGGCACTGAGATCTGATTTGGATTGATTTTTTGAGGACACAGATTCGACTAGAGTGGAGTCAGTAGGAGAGGCCATTGAAATCGAGTGGGATTGATGAAGAAAATGGCAGAGAAGAGACTAGGGTTCAGATGCAAGCTCTGATACCATTTAGAAATTTCTGAATGATTTTATTACTTGATATTGAAATAGTTTACAAGCTGTGAATATATACAGAAGGAAAGAAAAGACTCGATCCTCAAATTTTGTTGTGAACAAAATATCCTAAAAAATAGGACAATAAATAATAAAATATCTATACAAGGAACGAGATAAAAATACAACATTCTTATCATTAATTTTGGTATCCTAACAAAGCTTTCTATTCTAATATTTCTACAATATTAAATTAGAAAAATATCAAAATACGCAGCGGAATGAATATGAGGGATTTTCAAAAAATTATTAGCACCAGCCGAGATCATACATATATATAGATTTATTAAATGATACGTATAAGGAATAAATATTACCTCTCATAGCCTATCAAGTCTCATTGAGTCTTTTAGTAAAATCAACGATTCCTATCCTTACGAAAGCTCATACCTTAGCCTTCCAAGCTGCTCCTCTTAACACACAAGGACATGTGTGGGCACGTATGTTTCACAAGTTGGTTTTTAGGATCTTTAGATGTATTCAACACATGAGATCTAGAGAGGTTTGAGAAGAGGGATGCTATGGAAACTTCTAGAATTTTAGGCTTTGAAAATTCTATCGTTTCTTTCTTTTGAGAGAGTCTGATAACCTAAAAAACAACTCACTTAGAAAAGAATCACTTCTTTTTAGGTTTATAAAGATAATTAAGCTATTTTAATTAAAATAAAACTAACCAGTTACAACATATTTTAATTATTTAATTTAAATCATATTTAAAAATAATAATTAAATAAACAAATTAATTTAAAATTCAAAATTCAAATCCCAGTGATAGGGATGTGTGTGTGGCGCCACTCACTCTCAGATACAGTGAGTAGCGTGTGCCACTATTTTCTATCCCTGATTTTCTCATTTGTTTGTTTAATTAATTTTAAGACAAGATATTTATCCCAAAATAAATATCAGTTAATTCAAAATTAACTTTATCTTAAAAAACTATTAGTTTTAAATAATTATCTTATAATAAGATAATAATTAAACTCTCCAAAATATTTATCCAAACATGATTAATATTTATTTTAATATAAATTTTTTCATTTAAAAACTGTATAGTTCATTAATTAATTAATTCATAATTAATCAATTGCCCAAAGTTATCACATAATTATTTCCTTGCTTTGGAAAATTAATTCCTTTTGCAATTTAGTCATTCTCTCTATAAATCTTCCTTGTGACATCCTTACCCTTGACAATGTAGGATAGATGCGACCTGGGGACCATGGACCTATAATACGACGTTCCAATAAACTAGACTATTAATTAAACTCTTTAATTCAATAGCCTTATTCATTAATTCCATGAATACTCCACTATAAATAAAGGATTTCACTCTAAATATTTATAGAATTATATTTACCGAGTTTTCTCTTGGAGTCCATTGATATAATCAATAAATATAGTTTTGTCCTCCATTTATTGGTTCGTTAATTAGAGTTGGTCAAAATTACTGTTTTACCCTTCTAATTGCCTCTTGTTCCTTAAGTACCATTAATTCACTAGCGAATAATTAATCTATAATCAAATTATATATTTGAGCTCAATAACTATTTAGTTCTAGAATTAACCCTTAAGGGAACTAATATTCGATCCGTTAGGAAAGCATGGATTCCATTATTGTAAAATCATGTTCCCAGTCATTCATGATATTGAATCTCCAAAACAAAAGTCACTAGCCTCGTTATATCAAAAGATCCAATAAACACAAACATGAGTTCATGATCACTTAGGATTTAGAGTTGTTGTACGCGATTTCATCATTGGAGACGTGACCGTCATTAGAGAAGTAATTATGCTCCTCAAAAGATAGTGAAGTTCTGCAGAGCTCCCCCATAGCTCCTCTGAGAATAGTATCCTCCCCGCCAGGTCGAGTTTCCCTTAGGCGTGGATGTCTCCAAGTGAGGCCACGTTTTGAGGATCACCCTAGCGAAACTCTTGTCTTTTTGATCAGATAGTCCTCTAGTTCTATGAGCTTTGTCCTCGAACCTGGAGGGAGTGCTAGGTGTCAATCACTGTAGCCTTAGGCCACCACAAGATTGACTGACAGCATTTTCGGTGCCTCGAGTAGTGGCATCGAGTTCATACACTCAACAATTGGTATTTCCCACAACATTGCCTGGCATGGGAAAACGTGCAGCCGCACCCTAACAATGTCAGAGGTGTGTCTCCTGTAAAGTTGGTGGGCTGCAACCTACGAATTGGGCCCCCTGCGATACGCATGTGCTCACAGTCTTTATTAGAACATTTAGAGGGGTTAAATAATAATTAACTTCCCAAATAATTGGGGAATGTTTGTAATTAATTGTATTAATGAACTCCATCCCCTATAAATAGTTCTAGGATACCATTGTAAAAGGGTTGGCAGCTATTCTACTTAGAGCAATATATACGCTGCCTAAGAAAACCCCCATTGAAGCTTGCCATCTTAAGCTTCAAGAACTCTAATACTAAAGAATCGTGGACTAGGGTTGTTTTATAACCTTAACCGCATAAAACCTTGATGTTTATCTTCATTATTTTCTTTAAGTTTTGTTGTTAAGTTGATACCAAAAAAGGCAGTCAACATTTTGGTGCTTTCATTGAGAGCTTGAGGAAAGCTTGAAGAAATAGTATTGGTGACCATGCGTAGAAACACCCCAGAAGATATTGTTCCTCCCACCGAAGCTGAGGGAGGAGAAACAAACCACCCACCTCCACACGACTTCCCAGAGATGGCCCAAGAAGATTATGATGAGAATGTCGACTACGACCACAAAGATGGAGAGTTTTATGAGGAAGACTATCCTCAGCCTATGGACGCAAAAGATCAGCCAGAGGTGGTGGCCCTTCGCGGCTAGGTTGCCTCCTAGTAGCAAAAACTTGATGCCCAAGAGGGGATTATTATCGCCTTGTAGGAGATGGTTAACATCATGAAGGCTACTCTGGAGGCCCAAGGGCTGCGAGTGGACCCTTATGGCGAAGTACCACTAAGGCACCCAGCTGGGGTGCCACCTGGGCACTCAGCTGGAGTGCCAGTTGCAAATGTAGCAGGCGTGCCTCCCGAGCACCCCGCTGACATGGAGCAAGATCCGAAAACCGGCGTGCCACCTCTGCGCCCAAATGGAGCTGTAACCTTACTTGCGCCACAAGACCGTGGTGAAGACAAGATAGATGATGACCTTGCGCATGCACATAAGAGAACTTGTCGAGCTTCTGAACCCGCTTAGGCCCCGAGGCCAAGGGCCAATGAAGACCAAGGGCATGGTGCCCAAAGAAAATGCCTGGCCGCCAGCGTCCGTGGAGCCTAGGGCACCCAACCCAGGTGCGCTGCGTTGGATCGCGTCAGGCCTTGAGGTGCTGTCCCCCGAAACCTTGCCAACCTCACAGAAAACTGCCCAAGGGGCTAAAGGGAGAAATGTCTCCGCCAACCAAGGACAGGGAGTCAGTATCTCTGTCAACAACGAATACATCAAATCCGATAGGGAAACATAAGTAGAATACCCTGAGGACGGTGGTCACCACCAAGATCAGCCTGACCTATGAGATAACTTGAATGCTCGTAGGGCTAAGGTGGCTACCAAGGACAATCTTGGGAGATGACAACAACTAGACCACTGAGACAACCTTAATGCTCAGAGAAGAGAACACCCGACATAGATTGCCAATCAAAATCACGACCCTCTCTGCGTTGAATTGGAGAGTTTGAAAAGGATAATGCTGAAGATGTTCCATAGACAAGGTCATGACTTATTCTCCGAGGAAGAGGTTGGAGAGCTTTGTGCTCCCGAAATTATGGAGGCTCCACTACCTCGAGGCTTCAAAATGGCAAACATCGATTTGTACAATGGATGCACAGATCCCACCGACCATATCTCAAAGTTTAATAGATTGATGCCGTTCCACCGCATCTCTGAGGACACCAAATGCCACATCTTCCCATTGACCTTGACGGGATCAAAAAATGAATGGTTCAAGAAGCACAAGCCTGGATCCATTCACTCCTGGCACCAACTCTCCTCCTCCTTCCGAAGACAATTGACAGTTGCACGGAAGGTGAATTTTGAGGTCAATGGTTTGGCCAACATAAAGCAAGGACCACTTGAGACCCTTGAAGCTTACATCAAACACTTTAAGGAAGAAGCAGCCAGGACCAAGAAGGTCGATGATGGCCAACAATTGATGGCCTTACAAGCTAGCATCCAAGCAGGTTCCCCACTATGGGATGAGCTCCAGTGAAGAGGATTCTACTAGCTTGACGATTTCATACGTTGAGCCCAAAAGTACATCAACTTGGAGGAGGCTCAGATAGAAGCCTTCGGAGTACCAGTCCTTTTCCCCGCTCCATTGTTCCCAAACACCGTGGCCCTGAGAACCCAATACTCGCCATCACTTCAGCCTAGACGAGTGTATTGTGCGCCCCACATATCAGCTTTGTTGTTCAACCAGCTAGTTTCAGCCTCATGCCGAGTGTCGACTTTGGTGCTGCCCTGATAGGCTATGGAGCAGCTCTCATTGGATACAATTCTTTTCAGTCTACATTCAATGCTAGAACTACATCTTTGGCCTAGTCCGCGGCACCCAGCGAGACCCCTAGCAGGAGCAAACGCGGGAGAAAAGGCAAGGATAAGAAGCCCAAGAGAACTGGAGCCGCTCCCAACGAGAAGTACACTCCACAATAATCCAAATATATGAACCTAGTGGATATTTGGGAGAATATTTTCCTGGCCACTTAGCAGCAAGTCCACAACCAAAAACCGCCATCGATGCGGAGGGATCTGGAGAAGAGAGATTCCCCTAAGTTATGACGATTTCATAATGATGTGGGGCACCATATCAACGAGTCCAGGCAACTTAGAGATGAGATTGAAAGACTCATCAAACTAGGGCACCTCCACCCATATGATAGGACTAGCGCTCGTCCAGCCCAGGCATCGACCGTAGGATTACCTCTTTAGCAGGTGGTTCCTCAGCCCCTAGTCCAACTGCCCGCGACCCTGCAGTAACAGATATCCCATGGACCTCCCTCGATGAACAGGAGAGTAGGGACTATCTCTGAAGGACCCCACCTGGGGGGCATGTCAAGGGGCTCGCAGAATCGGTATGCCCGGGCCCTAAACCATGACAATGAAGTTCTACTGCTAACCCAATTACCAGCACAAACTCCCCTAATGACTGACCAAGTCATCACTTTTTTTAAGGATGATGCCCGGACAATACATTTTCCCCACCACGATCCTTTAGTGGCGAGAGCCAAATTTCCAACAAGATGATGGCTTGGATCATGGTGGAAAACGGAAGTTCTATGAACATCCTGTTCAAGCCAGCCTACGAGGAGATTGGGCTGACCACTGGTGACCTGTCCCCTTATACCTCCACTCTTTATGGGTTCTCGGGGGAAGGTCTCATCCCGATAGGGAAAATTAAACTGTCAATGACACTCGGAGAAGTGCCTTGCCAGACCTTCAAGTACCGTACCTTCGTGGTCGTGGACTACTCCTCCGTGTACAACGCCATCCTGGGGCGTCCGACCCTAGTGGAATCAGAGCAATCACCTCCATGCATCACTTGTGCATGAAATTCCCTATTGAGGCGGGAATATGCATAGTCCGTGGAGACCAAAAGGATGCCTAACAATGCTACAATGTGTCCTTAAGCATCAGTAATGGTAATTGAGCCAGCAGCCCCCGAACAGTCTCCTCCCGAGGAGATGGAAGTCTAGAATGTTCACAGGGAAGGAGAGTCTAATGAGTTGGACCCTAGAGTAAAGAAGGAGAGGGATATCGAGCCCATGGAAGAGATGAAGGAGGTGATCTTTGACGCCTCCATCCCAGATAGAAAAACAAAGGTCGGGAGGATCTCAAGGCGAATGTCCGAGTAGACTTAATGAGTTTTCTCAGTGACAATCAAGATGTCTTGGCCTGGTCTTACTCCGACATTACAGGCATTGACCCGAACATCATATGCCACACCTTGAACATTGATCCTAACGTTACTCTGATACATCAAAACAAGGAGAAGGATAGACCATACCCGAGCAATGGCTTTAAAGGTAGAGGTGGCTAAGCTCCTCATGAACAGATTCATCTGAGAAGCTCAGTACGCAAGGTGGTTGTCTAACCCGGTCCTGGTGCCCAAGCCAAAAAACACTTGGAGGACCTATATAGATTTCTCCAACCTCAACAGAGCTTGCCAAAATGATTGCTTTCCTTTTCCTAAGATCGATCATATGGTCGACGTACCTCCAGGTACGAGCTCTTGTCCTTTATGGACGCATACTCGGGGTATTACCAGATTTCCATGCATATTGCGGATCAAGAGCACACTAACTTTCGAACTAACAAATGGGTGTATTGCTACAATGTGATTCCTTTCGGACTCAAGAATGCTAGTGCCACCTATCAGAGATTGGTAAACCGGATGTTCAAAAAATAGCTGGGTTAGAACATGGAGGTTTATGTAGACGATATGCTGGTAAAATCTAGATCAACTCCAGACCATGTGGGAGATCTGGCAGAAGTGTTCTCCGTCCTCTGTAAACTTAGGATGAAGTTGAATCCCCAGAAGTGCACTTTTGGAGTTGCCTCCGAGAAGTTCTTGTGCTTCATAGTTAGCGCCCGTGGAATAGAGACAAATCCCAAGAAGATCAAGGCCTTGGCCGAAATACCATCCTCTCGAAAGCGTAAAGACATACAAAGCCCAACTGGAAGGAAAGCAGCAATTAGTCGCTTTGTCTCCAAGGCAACTGATAAGTGCATTCTGTTCTTCAACATCCTCTGAGGAGGTCAAAGATTCCACTGGATGGAGGAATGCGAGCAGACATTCCAACAATTGAAGGCGCATATGGCTAATCCGCATATCTTGTCGAAGCTCATAGATGGAGAACCCAACCTCCTCTACATGGTTGTCGTGGAGAATGCCATCAGTGCCGCCTTGGTTCATGAGGAAGGCCGTGTTTAGCACCCAGTCTACTATGTGAGTAAGGGACTCCTTGAGGCGGAGTCTAGATATCCACTTATGGAGAAGCTAACTTTCTGCCTAATGGTTGCTTCTCGGAAGCTAAGGCCCTACTTCCAAGCGCATCCAATCAAAGTCCTCACTAACAGCCCTTGCGGCATGTCCTTTAGAAGCCAGAGTCCTCAGAGAGACTCCTCAAGTGGGCCATCAAACTAAGTCAATTTGATATTACTTATCATAGAAGGACTACCATCAAGGGACAAGCACTGGCATATTTCATAACCGAGTGTACGGGGACGCATGAGTGACCCGGGAATGCCTCGGTGGTCAGGCCCGCGTGAAAGCTATACATAGATGGGTCCTCCAATCAAAATGGAGCAGAAGTAGGCCTATTCTTGGTATCCCCTGAAGGGCACAAGGTCCACAGTGCCTTAAGGTTTGGGTTTCCTTATTGCTGGACTTCGGGTGGCCCTAAAGATCAAGGCTGAGGGCCTTGAGAATTTCAGTAATTCTCAGCACGTAGTGAATTAGGTCCTCAGAGAATACCAATCTCAAGGGATAAAGATGGTCGCTTAGTTAGCCAAAGCCCAGGAAATGCTGCATAGCTTCAAAAGGTTTTCCATCCAATAGGTGTTGAGGGAACATTACTCAAATGCTGATTCTCTAGCCAAGCTTGCTACCACCAAATATGCTGAGTTGATCAATGTGGTCCCGATTGACTACTTGGTAACCCCAGCCCCCGAAGAGGTAGAAGCAGCCCAACCTCAGGACGACTAAATGGAGCCTATTGTGAAGTACCTAATCTCTGGAGAGTTACCGCAAAACAAGAAAGCAATTCGAAAGTTGCTTTACCATACGTGATCATGGAGAACAAGTTGTACAGGCGAGGATATTTGTTGCCCCTAATCACTGTGTGTCCAAGCAAGAAGCTAGCCTTATACTTCAGGAAGTACATGAAGGCTTTTGTGGGGACCATGTCGAGGGGCAGAGCCTCGCTAAGAAAATCTTGAGACAAGGGTACTTCTGGCCCATTATGAGTGGTTATTCGATGGACTGCGTCAAGAAGTCCGACAAGTGCCAACGTTTTGCCAACATACCTCAAGCTCCTCTGAATCAGCTCACTTAGATGAGAAGTCCTTGACCCTTCACAGTCTGGGGGATTGACCTTATCGGGTCCTTGCCCACCAAGAAAGGGAGAGTGAAGTACGCTATTGTGGTGGTCGACTACTTCACGAAGTGGGTTGAAGCCGAACCTCTCGCTACGATCATTTCCAAAAAAATGCTATACTTTGTCATTAATAACATCGTTTGCCACTATGAGCTCCCGAGAAAGATAGTCTTCGACAACGACCTGCAATTCAAAAATGAGCTGTAACGCCCTGAATAACCAAGACCGTTACACTGAGTGTTTCAAATAGTGCAAGACTTGCCAATCAAGTCGTTTGAACATAAATGTGTTTTTAGGTTAAGTGACAGGTTAGGGTTAAAAGATTTTGATCATAAAATGGTTAAATTTCATTAAAATAAGAGTTTGATACATGGGATCCCAAAAATAGTATTTACATGGTATACCCAACCCTCAAAAGTTAGTACAACAGTAGCCAATATTGATGGAAAAATGCAAGGTTAAGCTCTAGTCCTTGTGATTCCCTCAGCCATGGCGGTCGAGCAGCTGGCAATGTACACTCTGTCCCCAAAGCTCTCCAACTCATGGTTGGTCTAGCTTTCCATTGCCTTTACCTGCACCATGTGGCACCCGTGAGCGAAGGCTCAGCAAGAAAACTTTAATCAACAAGCATAGATAACAACAAAGTATATATAACAAACCTAGACCAATCAGTCTAATTAACAACAGAATATAAACACCAAACTAAGCAACAAAAATGGTCTAAACCAAACATATAGATCAATCTTAACACAAATATTTAGGGGTTGACACCCTTAGACCGAGCCCTCTGGTTATTTTGCTGATCCCGACTCGCTTAGGTTGAGTTGCGTTCATGTAATGCCCTGGATAGACAAGACCGCTACACTGTGTACTTATAAAGGTGCAAGACTTGCTAATCAAGTCATTAATTTGAAAATGTGTCATTAAACATGTATGAGCTAGGGTTAAAAAGGTTTTGGTCTTAAAAGACTTGCTTTAAATAATTAAGCTGTTATATACACGGGATCCCAAAAGAAATAAAGTTAAAAGTTGATTTACAGACTTCCAAAAAGAAACATCAACAAAGGTTAGCCATACTAAGGCAAAATAGACAATCTCTGGGTTTTGCGTCCCTGCCTAAACCTCAACCGTGGTGGCTGAGTAGCTGGCTATGTACATTCTGCTCGTAGAGCTCTCCAATCAAGGCTGATCAAGCTTACCCTTGCCTTTACCTGCACCACGTAGCATCCGTGAGCCAAGGCCCAGCAAGAAAACATGAAATGCAACACAATCAATGATATCAGACAGTAAAATTCACCAAGCATGAACTCTCATCAAATAATCCACATTAATATCACTCAGCATATATTCAAAATCATGGATGCAATCAAGCACTTACAACATTCATATCACATAATAATCAGGGCCGACAACTTAGGCCGCACCCTCTGTTTATCCCACTGACTCCGGCCTGCTTAAACCGAGCTCAGTGCATATTAAGCTGTCCTCGGCTACCAGTGGCCGAGCCGCGCCCTGTGCGCTAGTGTAACCCTTGGCACCCTTAGGCCATTGGTTCACTAAATAGCTTACATGGCATAATACCATCTTTTTAAGCATTCACAATAGGGAACCCTTAGTCTCGTCACATATATTCAACCAGGTGCAGTTTTCTTACCTTTAATCTTTACGGTTTTAGATTACGAGCAACGCTCCTCGAGCACGATCCGTTCCCAAGCCTAAGCGTTTATCACCTAGTCACAACCAAAGTATAGGGTTCCATTAATATTCAAAAATAGGTTTCCGGTTACAAAACTAACTTCCGGGAATCTGGATCCCACCAAGCACAGTGGTGAGATCGATCCCGAGAATTCTAGACCACACTCCCATGCCTAAAATCCTCAAAAGTTCAAGTGTGCACCCAAGGGCTGCGGCCCTTGAAGCTTAGCCGCGACCCTGCCCTCAAAAAAGAACCAAAGCCACCCCTGAAAGAGGACACGCACCGCGGCCCTTGCCTTGGGCGCCGCGGCGCTCACCTTTGGCCGAGCCCTCTTGGCTCATCTTCATCCTAGGGTCGCAGCGCTCTAGAACAGAGCCGCAGCCCTTCCATTCAAACCCAGAATTCCCACCATTTCTAGGCTTGAAACCTTAGCCAAAACTACCCTTAAGCTCCCTACTTCAACACCCAACAATCCCAACACTTTTAGCATGACTTAAACAACATAATTCCACAGAAAACCCAGCCTAACACACACTGAAATTCTCTTTTCAATTTCTGAAACTCAAGAGCTATAAACACTCAAACCAGTCATTCAAACTCAAATTAAAAATTCTAAATCACAAATTGAGACTTACCTTTTCTGCTGAACCACTTCACTAAGCCAAATCCAAACTAATTCCCAAGCTTTTCTCCTTAATTTTGCCCTTAAACATAAAAATTGAAACCTCCTCAATACCCAGCTGAAAACTCAAAATTGAAACCTCAAGTACAAAGTTCAATCCTTAGCTTAGCCTTGGTTAATCATCTCCTAGTTAAACTCTGAACTTAGCTTCAAATCCCCACCTCAATTCTCAGAGATTCCCCAGCTTGAAATCCCAGATATTCCCTGTTTTTTCCCTTATGGTTTTCACCTAGTTTCCTTGAGAGAGAAGTGAGTAAGCTGAGAAATAAAGTCGATTTATTTCTTTCTACAGGTTCCCTTATGTTTGTCTTATTTGTTAAGTTAATCCCAAGGCTCGGGGTGCCGGAACCGTCCCCAAGGGCAAAACGGTAAAATCCCCCAATATTCCCGCCTAGACTTCCTAACCTAAAATATATCTCCATATATTTATTTTCATAACCCGATAGTCTAGATAACTACCTGTTATCCAGATTTCCGGATAGCGTTTAGATTGATGTCCTCGGGGAAGCAGAATTACCAATGTCTTTCACGGTAGGTGACCAGAGCTCGCGGATGGAAAGAAAGGCTTCGCCTCTCCCGTTTAGTGTCCGGATTACTCTTTCAAGCAAACACGACACGAAAACTCGTCAACCCTCTCGGACTCCCGAAGGGGTATCCTTCAGGGAAGCTCCTTCCAGGAGAAGCTCTTCAAGTGGTCTTCGCAGAAACAGTTCCGTGCCTCACACGGAACAAAACCAAGCGGTCGAGTCATGGAGGAGGCATATTTGGAATGATATCCACCTGACACAGGATCCCGCCTGACACGCTCGACAGGTCAAAGCCGCACACATCCCAGCACGCCTAAGGGTACCTTTTCGCCTACTGTTCCGCTGACAACTTGGAAAAGACAGCTGACTTTGTGTGTTCCCCATACTTTCACGTAAATATGCCCACATAGAGTCTTGTAGCCATGCTACTACAGTAATTGTATCCCCTATTTATGGCTGGTGTAATTAAGACTCATGTACGTAGAGAAAAACCCTAATCCAAAACCCTAGCTATAAAGACCCCTTCATTTTACAAGAAGAGGGACGGCCAACAAATTACATAGCAAGAACTCTACTAAAATCTCTCTAGCTTCATCTTCTTCAAAAGAACCCGAGAGAAACACTGTGAGGGTGTGAAGTTCTTGTACACCAGCCATCTTACTGTAATCCTTTCCAAGTATAATAACATCGACTCGTGGACTAGGGCTTGTTAATGCCTGAACCACGTAAAAACACTGTTTGTTTAGTTACATTCCAGCACTTCTACAGTTCTTATCTTTTTATTATTCTGTTTGTATTCGTTTTCGAAAAACTCGGTAAACATTTTGGTGCTTTCATTGAGAGCTGTAGGAAGTTGTTAGTCAGCTCTTTTTCTGTGTACGTTTTTTGTATTCACTTCGTGCTAAAGAGATGGTGACTACGAGAAAATCCGCGGTTGACAAAAATGCTAGGGTCAACCCCGATACTGTGATGGAAGATGCGGTGCAAAACGAACCCTTGGACTACCAAGGTGAAGACCCGACATCCCGCCAGGATCGGGTCAGTACCGAAGATACGACATACTTAGAAGACGAAGAAGAGTATGTCCAAGACGGTTATTACAAGGACGGCTGCTACTATGAGAAGGACCCAGAACTGGTCCAAGTAGCCGAAGAACTGGAGGTCACCAAAGCCAAGCTTGCTGAGCAGGAGCGCCTCTCCGAAAAAATGCAGCGCATGATGGAGCGCCTCCAAAGCAAGTTCGGAGACCTAGGCGACTCGGACGAGGACGCCTCTGTTTTAGGTGGTGCTGATGCCGCTATGCCGGATCCAGCCGCTGCTGGACCATCCAAAGCCGCCCCTAACAAGGGCAAAGAAAAAGTTGGAGAGCCTGTACGCGCTGACGCCCCTGCACCTCCTAAAGGCGTGAATCACCAGGCCGACTGCCCCCCCCCCCCCCGCGCGCAGAAGGTCTCTGGCGCTCCTAAGCCCAGACGTCCTTCAGCCCTAAGGGGGCACTCCGTGCCTAAAGGGCCCGGTGCTAAGGCACCCAGGCCTAGGGGAAGGAACAACCGCCCCAGTGATTCCGTCAACCAGGACGGTCGGGCTGCGAACTCGCACTCCGAAGATAGCTGGTCCATGGTGGACCTAAGAAGAAGGTTGGAGGCCAAGTATGAAAAGGCCAAAGGAGAAAAGGCCCGGCCTCGCGGAGATGACCTCCGAAATCATATTAATGACAAGCTCCGGGGACGTGACCTCCCGGAGAGTGATACGAAGAGGCTCGAGGAACAGATTGCTGCCTTGATCAAGCTGGTCCGGAAGCAAAGTGGGGCCCTGTCAGACTCTGAGGAGGAAGACCCGGAACCATGTATTCGGAGGATCGCGGAAACGTCCCTCCCGGATAACTTCAAAATGCCTCACATAGAATTATATGATGGGAGGACAGACCCGCGTACCCACCTAGCTAAATACAACAAAATGATGCAAGTGGCGCGTGTCAGTGAGGACGCCAAATGCATGTGCTTCTCACTCACCCTTACCAAGTCCGCGGAGGACTGGTGGAAAAGATTAGCTCCCGGATCAATCCAGAGTTGGAAGGAGCTACAGTCCGCATTCAGGAGGCAGTTCATTGCTGCCCGCGACCACGACATGGAGGTTGGTTCCTTAACCAACATCAAGCAGCAACCCAATGAGAACCTCAAAGCTTTCATTCAGAGAATGATGGAAGCTGCTGTAAAGACCAAGGTCAGCGATGACATGAAGCTGATCGCCCTTCAATCGGGCCTTACTGTCGGCTCCCTGCTATGGGGGGAAATGCAAAGGAGACGGGCAGAAACGCTGTCCGAATTCATGTCAAAAGCTCAGGGAATCATCAACCTTGAGGATGCCTACCAGCAGGCCTTTGGAGTTCCCCCAGCTCCAACGCCTTTCGTGACTGCGCCGAGCTTTGCTTCGCAAGCTCCCGCACCAGCCCTCACGCTTCCAGGAGCCCAATTCACTCCAAGTGTGTATGGGCCTTCCGCGTCTGATCAGACGCCGAGTCAAACCCATTTCTCTGGGTACGGAGCTGTACAAACCGGATGTAGTATCGCTCCTGGCATACCGCAGCCGCAAGCGGAAGCCCCAGAACGAAATTTGAGCCAATCGCGGAGCAAACGAAGCGGAAGAAACTCCAACCGCGGAGACAATTCAAAGAAACCCCGGAAGGACTATGAGCCCAAGTTCACGGAGTATACCAGTTTGATAGACTCGCGAGAGAATGTCTATCGGGCGACCTGTAATATGGTCAACTACAGGAAGCCCCCGAAAGTGTCTCACGGAGGGAGGCGTCCGTGAGACTCCAATAAGAGGTGTGAGTTCCACGGAGACGTGGGGCACACCACGAACGAGTGCCTTCAGCTGAAGGATGAGATCGAGTCCCTGGCAAGAGCGGGACACCTCGATCAGTGGGTGAGGATACCCATTATCTATCCTGGACAGGGAGTAGTTTACGGAGCTGCATATTCCCCGGGACAGAGGGGGACCGCTAGCGCTCCTGGAGCCGGTCACCCCCAAGCTCCCGGGTCTCAGTTCCCAGCGCTTCCTGCTCCAGCCGCTCCGGCACCCATTGCCTTGTTGGCTCCAGGACCTGGCAACCCATATCCGCCCGGCCTTGCTCCGCCACCCGTTGACGGACACGTAGCCACCATTTCCGGAGGACCGCACCTTGCCGGAAGCACCCGCAACTCCCAGAAGAGGTACTTGAGGGAGTTAGAACACACCGGGGAGATGTGCGCCTTGGTTCAATCACCTGCTCAACGTCCCCGAATGATGGATCTTCCCATCACCTTCACGGAGGACGATGCTCGACATGTGCACTTCCCCCACAACGATCCCCTCGTGGTGGAAGCCCAGATTGCCAATAAGAAGGTCTCACGGATCTTGGTCGATAACGGAAGCTCCGTTAACATCCTCTTCAAAGCGGCCTTCCACGCGATCGGATTAACCGAGACAGACCTGACCCCATGCCCCATCCAGCTTCAAGGGTTCAATGGGGATGCACTCATGCCATTAGGCAAAATTCAACTTCCAGTCACCCTCAGAGGAGAAAGCGACGCTTGTGCCTTCAAGCACAGCACTTTCGTGGTGGTCGACTGCCCCACGGCGTATAATGCCATCCTAGGCCGACCGGTCCTAATAGATTGTGGGGCCATAACCTCGATACGCCACTTATGCTTGAAGTTTCCATGCGATGATGGGCGTATCGGCACCCTCCGAGGAGACCAACGAAGTGCACGAAGCTGTTATAACGTCTCCGTCCGATCCCTCTACACGGTCTAGGAGACGATTGCTGCCATCCCTTTGGCGGAAGAATTACCAGAAACTGGGGGTGCTCAAGAGGCATACTTTGACGAACTCGACCCAAGAGTGGGAATCGAGAAAGCAATAGAGCTCTCACCACCGGAGAGCTCCCCACTGATAAAGCTGACACAAGAAAGCTCCAGTATCAAGCTCCCCGATACGTGGTTATGGATGGAAAGCTTTACCGCAGGGGGTTGTCCATACCCTTCCTTAGGTGTGTTTCCGGAACCGAAGTCAGCGCCATCATCCATGAGGTTCACGGAGGCTTCTGTGGCGACCATACCTCCGGGCCGAGCCTCTCCAAAAAGATCCTTCGACAAGGATACTTCTGGCCCACCATGAAGAAGGATTGTGTGGATTATGTCAGAAGGTGTGAGCAGTGCCAGAGGTACGCCAAGGTTCCGTGAGCGCCGCCTACAGAAATTACCTTAATGACCAGCCCCTGGCCGTTCGCCGTTTGGGGCATTGACCTAGTAGGTTCCCTCCCAACTGGAAAGGGTGGAGTGAAGTATGCCATAGTCGCGGTAGACTACTTCACCAAATGGGCTGAGGCTGAACCTATGAACACGGTCACATCTAAAAAAGCACTGGACTTTGTCATCAGGAATATAGTGTGTCGTTTTGGGCTTCCACGAAAAATTGTGTCCGACAACGGGAAGCAATTTGACAGTGAACACTTCACGAACTTCTGTGCTTCGCATGGAATTATCAAAAGCTTTTCCGCAGTCGCCAGACCCCAGGCTAATGGGCAAGTGGAGGCTGTAAACAAAATATTAAAGACCACGTTGAAGAAAAAACTCCAAGCCTGCAAGGCTCACTGGCCGGAAGAACTTCCGCGAGTACTTTGGGCCTATCGCACAACAGAGAGAACTTCGACGGGGCACACGCCTTATTCCATGACCTTCGGTTGCGAGGCCGTCATCCCAGTAGAAACTATGATCCCCTCTCACAGGCAGGATACCTACGACCCTACCCGGAACCACGCCCTTCTCCAGGAGTCCCTGGACATGATCGAAGAGCTCCGGGAACAGTCGCAGGTCCAACTAAAAATGTACCAAGGCAAGATAGCCCGACACTTTAACACGAGAGTCAAGAGCCGTACATTCGAAGTTGGGGATCTTGTCCTACGAAGAGTATTTCCTGCTACGCAGGATCCGGGAGTGGGAGTCCTCGGACCTAACTGGGAAGGCCCCTACGAAGTCCAAGAAAAAGTGGGCCATGGGACATATCACTTAAAGAGACTCGACGGATCTAAAGTCCCACGCGCCTGGAACGCGGAGCACCTCCGCCGTTACTACCAGTAAGCCCCGGACGATCTAGTCGGAAGTCCTTGGTGAAATTAGCAAAAGTGAAAAATGTGGAAATAATCCTCCCTGTTGTAAAACACGTGCCTAGCAGGCTAATTTAATGAAACACGGAGAGATTCACTCCACTTTTACTGCACTTTTTATCCCTGTGTTCAAAGCTGCGTTTTAACAAGTGACCACGCGGTCCGGAGACGTCCGGACCCCACGCTCACTTGGGGGGGTATACATGGCTAAGGCATAGCCATACGCCCCTTGAAAAAAACATACACAGAACACCACTTATGTGCTAGCATTGTGTTTGAAATTTTTAAATTGTTAAGCTTAGGTTAATTTGTTGCCATGAACATGTTTGCATTACGTGAATTATGTGTTTATGTGAAAATTACCATTGAAATGCCTGCCATTATGCATCATGAAAATTATCTCCTGTGTAGCACAGTGATGAACAGGACTAGGGGTTGGGGCACGTTCAGAGAGCTACGCCGAAACACCCCCAACTCCCTGACAAGTCCTTTGCAGAATACTCCGCGATCGCTGTAGAGCTTTGCCTCGCAAGCTCCAGCTCCGGGTCCCGCAAGGAAAAAGATGGCAAGATCCGCGACCGTTGTAAGCCTTGCTTCGTAGGCTCCAGCTTCGGATCTCACAAAATAATGCATGGCGAGCTCCTCGACCATTGCAAGTTTAAGCTCCAGGAGCAGACATGGTCGATCCCCCACTCACAGCAGGCCTTGCTTCGCAAAGCCCCTGCTCCGGGATCACACCTGGTGGGCGTGGCAATTTCCCCGACAACAACGAGCCTTGCCTCGCAGGGCTCCATGCCAGGTCCCTGAAGTCAGCCACCATGAGGTTCGCAACAACAGTTAGTTTTGCTTCGCAAAGATCTAACCTTAAGTCTAGCGATGCTCACCAAAAGAACTCCCGTTCCGAGCCATGGAATGGCTCACCTTAGCAATCCCAGCGAACAGTATAACTACAAGTCCCGGGATTGGCTATTTGCCTTAGGAAAGCTAAAATACGGTGAAAGGAGTCTGGCCGTTGGAACCAGGAAACCTTCGTAACCTAGAAACTACGTGGGAAAAGACATCAGCCGTTAGAGCCTCAAGTGGGATGTGCATAGGTTCTGGCCGTTGGAACCAAAACCTCAAGCGCCCCTACAACAGTTTCTACCGTATAAAAGTCTACCCTAAACGCAAATTTAAATAAAGAACTCGGCATAAAAGAAAGGAGAATGCTATAATTATGGCAAATATGTCTGCAATGAAAAACTCAAATGAAAAACAATTAAAGATAAAACCCCTTCAAGTATTGGGGGTGGCTGCAGCTTCCACGACTGCGGCCTCGGGGACATCGGCTTCAACTGAGGCTGGCGGAGTCGGCTCATTGGAAGGAGGAACTTTGTCACGGGAAGGTTCAGAGGTCCCCGCCTCTTCGGGATCTCCCGCCTCTATGGCTCCAGCACGTTCGTCAATGTTGTAAGTTTGGACATACGCCTCTGGGCCTTGATCCCACACGAGTAGCTTCTCCCTCATGGCATCGGCATCCTCTCCCAGATAGCCTAGTACCTCCGGGTTCACTTTCCAGAGTTGATGCATGAGGACCACATGCGATATATTAATCGTCCTGTTCAGTATCACCTCAGCATCCTCCTTCTCCTTCAAGCGCTCCGCCTCGGAGGTTGCCAGCTGTGCCTCCGCGACAGCTAATTGAGCCCTTAGTTTGTCCATCTCGGCCTTGGAGGCATCCCGCTCTCCCTTAAGAGAATCAATCTCCTTGCGCTGCTCCCTATTTTGGTTCAGCACGGATTGCTTCTCGGTCACATGCCCCCTGGCAGTGAATTGCAAGGCTCCGATCTCTTTATCCTTCTCGGCGAGCCCCAACTGCAGCATAGACACGAGATCCCTGCTCCTCTTATGGAGTTGCTCCTCCTCGTGCAGCTTACTCTGAAGAGTGGAATATTCCTCTTGCTGCTTAAGGAGGAGATCATTTTTTGATTGCAAGCGGGCTTCCAAGGTATCCTTCTCCACCCTGGCTTGGGACAGTTCTTCCCGGAGCTTGGAGTTTTCGGCCCTTATCTCATCCGACCGCTGTCTGAACTCATTCTCTGCCTTGGCCCGGTACTCTTGATATTTGGCAAGATATTTCTTGTCCGCCTCTTCCTCAGCCGTGCGCCGGGCCTGGTCAATCTTCTCCGAAGCCTCCAAGGCCTGTTGGGTCAGTTTCTCCTTCTCCGCCTCCAAGGCCTGGCGAGCCACCTGGCTCTCCTCCAGCTGAACCAGAACTGCACCCACCTCCCGGAACGAGCGTTCCGCGATCAGAGAGGCCTGCATGGAAAGACAGCGCAATGAGTTAAGCAGAACCAAATGTGCTAAGACAGATGATCCCAAAGCTTAACTGACGGCTTAACCCGCACAATTGTTGCTTCACGGCATGTGTTAGCAGCAGTGGATCCTTGCTGCTACTGATGGCCCATTTCTCAGAATTGAGCTCGCACAAGCTCAGGGCCATGTCCTCCATCATCTCCGCTCCGAACGGCGCCAATGCACGTCCAAGCCTAGGCACCAGCCTCTTCTCCAAGGCTGGGCCATCCAAAACCGCTCCAGCCAGGTGAAGAGACCTCACCCCCTCGGCCAACTCAGCTCTCTTCACGGCAGATAAGTTGTCTGCCCTTCCCTGAGTAATGGCCTTCTCAGCCTCCAACCGCCTCTTCAAAAAATTATCGGCCCGTCTTACACCCTCCAGGAGGGTAGCGGGGAAACGGGTTGGTTTCTGCGGGAAGTGGAACTTCAGGCCAGGCAGAGGAAGGTTTGTTGGCTGAGAAGAAGGAGACCCCGAAAGGGTGGACTCCCTTTGGGCTGGAGGAGGAGGCAGACGGGGTATTAAGGCCCCGGTCTGTTGTTTTTGCTGCTGCGGTGGCGGAGGTGACTGCCTTTGTTGTTTTTGTTGCTTTTGCTGCTGCGGCAGCGGAAGTAATTTCCCTTGTTGCTGCTGCTGGTTTGGATGTTGTTGTTGCTGCCGCTGTGGCGTTGGTGATTGTCTCTGTTGTTCTTGTTGCTGCTGTTGTTGTAGTTGTGGTTGCTGTCGTTGCTGTTGTTGTTGCCTTCGACCAGGAGAAGAGTGTCTAAGGCGTTTCTTCTTAGCGCCCTCAGCATCTTCTCCAGGACGCTTGCTCACCCCAGTTGTCTTCACGGGGAACACAAGCCCTTCCCCGTCGCTGCTACTACTCGAGACCATCATAGTCTCGGAAGGCCCGTCGGTAGGAGACTTCTCTACCCCCGGAGACGCTTGCGCCTCGCCACTTGTCTTCTTGGGGGTGGCAGCTTTACCTCCCCTACCAGCCTTGGTCTTCCGTCCTTTCCCCGTGGACGGGTCTTGGCTGGTGGCAGCCTTCTTAATGAGCAAAGTAACTCTCCCCAACATCTTGGCTTCTGGATACTCTGCAAGAAACATACAAAGCAAGGTTAACGAACCAACAAGCAATGAGAAAGAAGATAAGCGGAAGACAAGACAATCAACAACATAAAAGCACAAGCAAGCCCGCCAGCAGGGAACAAGAAACAAGAAAAAGAAAAGTTTGAAAGGGACGACCATGCACGAGAAACGTGGATGGCCTTCCCCGAGCAAAACAATACACCGCTTCCTGCTCCAGGAAGCTCCCGTACTGCTTGAATTTCGGGAATGCCATGCTGAGGGAAGAAGGGTCAACCATGATGACACCTTCTGGCAGACTACCGTCACTCAGACACCCGAGGAGCTCATCTACCCTATCGCAATATCTGTCAAAGGGTATCCTACGCGGATCTAGCCTAAGGAAGCGGGGATCGAACCCCATTTGAGAGGTCCGGGAAACCTCAGACAGGCTGGGGGTGTGGATCAATCGAAAACTAGTCTTACCTCTCCCGGAGGTACTAGCCCCCGGAGCCCCTTCGTTAGGGTAAGCCGTGGCATGGCGAGCCTCGATCTCCTCTTCCTCCGGCTGGGGGTCGGGGAACCTCTCCGCCCAACTAGGAGATAAAGTATTCTCGTCCCGGGCAGCTTGGGTGATCACCTTGGACAGCTCCAGGGCAGTCTGCTCCCGGATGTCAGCTGACACCTGACTTTGCCCCCTGCCAGTCACTGGCTCAATGTTTTGGAAAGAGGCGAGTAGCCCATACTCCCTCAAAGATTCGGAGGTCACAAGTCCCTCCACTTTCAACTCTTCCTCCGAAAGCCCTTCGTAGAACTTGGACCTCCTTATCATCTCCGCACAGCGAGGTGTCCGCGGAGCGACTTCTGCAAAATTCAAATACAAGCTTTAGAGATCCTCCCGAAAGGCAAATCAAACGCAAAGAAACAAAGTTGAAAAGGAGAGGAAGGAGCACTTACCAGGGATTTTGAAGTCCAAAGATAGGGCTGGCACCCTCTTCAGTGGGAAGCCAGTCGTCAGGAACCAGTACTCCCGGAGGTCTGGAACCCTCGCGGTATGACAGGTGGGACACATCACGTCCGGGTGCCTTTCCAGCCTGTAAAATCCCACCTTGTCTGAATGACCCCTCATAGGCTGAGACTTCAACCCGTAGAAGTACAGCACCTCCTCCGGGGTAGGAGCTTCCAGTTTTCGGGACTTGCAAAAGATGAACCACCCCGCTAGGAGCTTGTAGCTGGGGGGAATCAACTGGAAGGGGGCAATCCCCGCCTTGACACAGAAATTGGCAAAGTAACTTCTTAGGGGCAAGTGCGCCCCACACACTATGTGTGCCCAGCTCCAGGCACCAAAGCCCTCGTGACTCTGGCTAGCCGACTCGCCCAGCACCGACAGACGGTGCCACATCAGACCTGGGATGTTCTTCAGGCCTGCCTCGGAGGAGTACAGCTCCAGCATGCCGTAATTCCTGAACAGGTTCGGCTTCTGGTCCATCTCCTAGATTGAACTGTTGGAAGTCGGCGGGCTAGCCGCGACCACTTTTGCCTTTCCTTTCCCCTTTGCACCAGCGACAGGGGAACCCTTCTCCTGGGCAGAATCAGCCTCCACCACAGCAAGGAGTTGTTCCTTTGAGAGGTTCGTCACTGAACAAAAGAAAGAAAGAAGAAAACACTCTAAGCAGTCAGCACCCTTGTCATACCCTAGTGGTATCAAAGGCGTCGGGGAGACCCTCCCCGAAAACTTCTTGGAGAGGCTCCCACCGAGCTTGCCGAGGGGTTGGCACCATGCCACCCGAAGGGCAGCAAGGAACCAGACTCAGACTCCGAGCCTAAGCCCACCAAAAGAAGTGTTTTTCCAGAGAAAGACACCCTAAAGGCGTTCATGCTTATGCCCTAAAACAGCAAACCAGAACAACGCAAGCAAAACAAGGAACGACTTTCCAAACGCAAATCGTCAAAGCATGCAAAAGAGACTACTTATCGACTCACATCAATCACATGCCTACCAAAGCCCTATTCACGCATGCACATAGGCGGTAATGGCAGAAACCCCAACTCTAACAACTACCAACGACCTAAGGTTTGGGAGGAAAGAGCAAAGTAGAAATACTTACTGGTATTCGGGTAGTTGGAGGTTGAAGGAGTAACCGGATCACTGCACAGCATGATCGCGAGAAGTAAAAGCTGCAAAGACGAACGGCGATTCAAACCCTGAACTTCGGCGAATAAACCCACTGCCAAACCAAAAGAAAAGTTTCTAGATCCCTTACCAAAAGAAGTGGCAAGTTCGAAGGAATGAAAGCTTGGAAGCCTGAGAGTTCGAAGGTTTGGAAATCTAAAAATCCGAAAGATAGAGAATTTGAAAGCGTAAAGAGGAAGAAAGGTCCGTTCCCTCGTTTTTATAGCAGGGAAAAAGTCGTTTCGAATTCCTCAAATGGACGGTCCCGATCTTCCCATTCCGTGTGCATCAGATCCAACGGCTGGAGATGAAGCGACGATCCTGTTGACGGTGAGAACTCGTCAACGAAGTTAAGTTGGAAAAATTATCAAATCAAGATCACTGATCAGAAAACTATAAAAACTTGAACAATAACTCAAGAACAATGATAGAATAGTAATGGAGAATTCAGTCTTTCATTCACACTCAAACCTCTGCTACAGTCAAATTTCCAACCCCCCCTTTCAGGTGGTTTTAGAGTTCATTTTATAGTAGGCTCTAATGGCCTTAGGTACATAGTGGTCCAGGGGACCAAGTGGTACATACGTACTGTGTCAGGGGAGTGGCTCCAGAGGCTGTGGTCGTACACCCCGTACAGGAGCAGGTGTCAGGAGGATGTCTCCACTACTTGTCTGTATCCATGTCTGATGCGTGGTGGCAGGCGTAGTGGCGCAGGAGGTAGTGGTGTCGGCTCTGACCTATGGCCGTAGACGTACGGACCATAACTCCTATCCTTGCATACCCACTCCTGGCATTCCCACTACTTGTCTGATAGGGGTACTATATCCGTACTCTGACTTCTTTAGGTTTGTAAGCACATTCCATATTCATGCATGTACCATGCCCCTTGTGAGTATTCTCACCTCCAAGGCCATGGACGAGGCCATGGGCGAGGCCATGGGCGAAACCATGGACGCATCTCGCGAGGCCACTTGGGAGGTGTGGCCTAGGCATCTCGCGAGGCCACTTGGGTGGCGCGGCCTAGGAATCTCGCGAGGCCACTTGGGAGGTGCGGCCTAGGCGTCTCGCGAGGCCACTTGGGTGGCATGGCCTAGGCATCTCGCGAGGCCACTGGGGAGTTGTGGCCTAGGCATCTCGCGAGGCCCTTTGGGTGGCACGGCCTAGGCATATCGCGAGGCCACTTGGGAGGTGCGGCCTAGGCGTCTCGTGAGGCCACTTGGGTGGCGCGGCCTAGGCATCTCGCGAGGCCACTTGGGAGGTGCGGCCTAGGCGTCTCGCGAGGCCACTTGGGTGGCGTGGCCTAGGCATCTCGCGAGGCCACTGGGGAGTTGTGGCCTAGGAATCTCGCGAGGCCCTTTGGGTGGCGTGGCCTAGGCATCTCGCGAGGCCACTTGGGAGGCGCGGCCTAGGCGTCTCGCGAGGCCACTTGGGTGGCGTGGCCTAGGCATCTCGCGAGGCCACTTGGGAGGTGTGGCCTAGGCATCTCGCGAGGCCACTTGGGAGGTGTGGCCTAGGCATCTCGCGAGGCCCTTTGGGTGGCGCGGCCTAGGCGTCTCGCAAGGCCACTTGGGTGGCGTGGCCTAGGCATCTCGCGAGGCCCTTTGGGTGGCGTGGCCTAGGCATCTCGCGAGGCCACTGGGGAGGCGCGGCCTAGGCGTCTCGCGAGGCCACTTGGGTGGCGTGGCCTAGGCATCTCGCGAGGCCACTTGGGAGGTGTGGTCTAGGCATCTCACGAGGCCACTTGGGAGGTGTGGCCTAGGCATCTCGCGAGGCCACTTGGGAGGTGTGGCCTAGGCATCTCGCGAGGCCCTTTGGGTGGCGCGGCCTAGGCGTCTCGCAAGGCCACTTGGGTGGCGTGGGCTGGCGAGGCCAAGCGAGGCCATGTCACCTCGTGCCTAAGCATCCGAGCGGGGCCGTGCGAGGCCATGACATATTAGCACCCACACCTTGTAAACCGCGTGTTTTCCCTTGATGAGATTTTGAGCATCAACACTTGCCCCCTAGTCTAGGAGAGGACCTTTAGGTGCTCTTGTAGACTATTCATCTTGGTTCTTATAAACAGGCCTTCATGCATGGCTTAATATTTGCACCTTACTTCATTATTAGTATTACTTCTCTTTTGGTAACTCTTGTATTGTCTCAAGAACTCCCTTTTTCTTTTAAGGCATAAATACATATGTTGCTTGTTTATTTCTTGTTCTATTTCTTTTGAGGCCCTTTTTAAGCCTGTGTGAAGGGGTTTAGTTGGTTCCCCTCTTTTATCTATCAGGCTGGAGGTCCTTTGGAGCCCATGTGAAAGGGTTTACTGGGACCTCTTTTGGTGCCTCTTGGTTGGTTTAATAAGGATATTTTGACCCCTTGGGTCTTAGTTATCCTTTTATGTTTTTCTTGCACGCGCTTATTATTTCTTTGCGAGAAGCGTCCCTCTCGTCATTATGCATAGTACTATTTCTGCAAGGGTCTCTTTTAGGACCCTTTTTGGCTCGACGGCTTGGTGGCCGCTCTAGACTTATTAGTGTTGTCACTATATATATGTATATTTTTTTGGTAAGGCCTTTTGGCCTCCTTGATGTTCGCAAGGGTAGCTAATCCTTGTAAACCCAGGGGACGCCTTGCAAGGTCTTTTTATTGTTTCCTGTGTTTAGGGACTTCGCCTAGGGCCCCGATATAAGGGGTCCTTCTAGGACCTCCCATTAAACGGTCCTTTCTAGGGCCATGGTCCCTCTCGGGTCCTCCTAATGCATAGGATCCTTTTTAGGATCCTGGTGCAAGGGGTCCTTCTTTGGATTCTTTTGCTTGTTGCTTGCTTCGTCGCCATGGGCCACTTCCTCTTGATGGAGGGCCCTTTTTAGGATCCTCCTGATAGGGGGTCATTTTTAGGTTACTCCTAATTGAGGGCCCTTTTTAAGATCCCTTGTTAAAGGGTCTTTTTTTAGGAGCCTCTTTTTTAGAAGTCTCCTTTTTAGGAGGGCGAGGGGTCCTTTCTAAGATCCTTCGTTATAGGGCCCTTTTTAGGTTCCCCTTGCTAGCTGCATGTTATTGCTTCCTATCCTGCCCCCCCAAGCGCTTGGTGAAATTTATTTCGGCAGGCACTTAGGCTGATGCTTGTGCGGCGAAGGAAGTAAACACGGGAAGTAGCAAACGGTTTCATTTATAGCACGCGGTTTACATAGAACTTTGTAAATAAAAAAGAAAAAGGTTACATATAACTAGGAAAGTCTTGCTGGTTGCACTTCTCGAGAGGCTCCGTAACCTGCGGGTCCAATCTTGCATGGGTCTAACTTGTGCAGGTCGCTCCTTCATGTACAGCCATCGCCATTGGCACGGACGGTTTGGTGGCTGCGCGGAGGGACAAGTTATAGCATTCCCTCGCTTCCTTCTGCTCCCCTCTCACACATGCTACTCCCCCAGGGGTGGGGAATTTCATGGCCAGGTGATATACGGAAGTTATTGCCTTCAATTCTCTCAGAGAGGGTCTCCCTAACACCACGTTGAAGGCTGAGGTGCAATCTACCACGACGAAGTTGGCCATTACGGTGGCTTGCCTGGGTTGCTCCCCCATGGTGAGGGTTAATTCGATCGTCCCCAGGGGTCGCATCGAATCTCCCGTAATCCCATACAAGGTCGTGGTGTAAGGCTTTAGGTGACGGAGGCTCAACCCCATCCTTTCCAGCGCCTGTCGATACAAGATGTCCACAGAGCTCCCGTTATCCACCATGACCCGATGTACCCTCATATTGGCTAGTTGGGCGGTTAGCACCAGGGGGTCGTTATGAGGAAAGTGCACCCCCTGCGCATCTTCTTCAGTGAAAGTTATTGAGTCATTCTCGCCCTTGAAGCTCTTCGGGGGGCGTTGCTCCAAACTCAAAACGCAATGTGGTGGACTTTGCCGGGCCTCCCTGGCATACCTGTCTCGTCCTTTCCTAGAATCGCCTCCGAATCCTGGTCCTCCAAAGATGGTCCTAACCTCCCCCTGAACTTCCAGGGCCATCTCGCGTGCCCGCGGGGGGGGGGGGGGGGGGGGGGGAGGGGGGGGCACTCCCCCTTTTGGCCTCTGGTTATCCTTGCGCACATACTTGTCCAAATGTCCCCTACGGATGAGTTCCTCAATTTCTTCCTTCAAATGGATACACTCTGCCGTGGTGTGACCGGTATCCTTGTGGTACTGACAGTATTTACCAGGGTCTCTCTTGGACCGGTCCTTTCTCATTGGTGGGGGTCTTTTGAAAGGAACTCGATCTTCATTGGTGAGGTAAATGTGCTCCCTGGTGTCTGTGAGGTCTGTGTAGTAAGTGTAAGTCGCTTGCCTGCGATCATTCCCATGTTGGGTTTTCCTCTGGTGGTCATCTCTTGATCCATCGTATGCCCTTTTCTTCTTTGCTACATTCGACCCGTCGTTAGCTGGGGGCTTCGCGAGGGGCTCCTCCTTTCCTGCCTTCAGGTTTGCATGGCCATCCTCCACGCGGATGTACTTCTGCGCTCTCTCATAGAAGTCGTCTAAGTCGGCGACTTCCCTCTTCAACATGTTGTCCCACAACTTGCTTCCTGGGAGCACTCCGGCGGTAATGGCCATTTTTAACTCTCGGCGCGTTAGGCTCCCCACTTTCGCGGCCTCCATATTGAACCGGTGAATGTAGCTCTTCAGGCTCTCATTCTCCCCTTGCTTCACGTTGGCCAGGCTGGTACCTGGCATCGTGTAGTCTCGCACGGCATGGTGCTGTTGGAGGAATTCGTCAGAGAATTGTTGCCAGGACCTGATGGACCCCGGCCTTAGTCTTTTGAACCATTTGTAGGCGGGTCCTCTCAGAGTAACACTGAAACAATGGCACCTGGCACCACTTCCGATCCCCCTCAATTTCATCAGATCATTAAACGCGTCCAGGTGGTACTTTGGATCCGTGCTCCCTTCGTAGGGGGTCATATTGGGCTCCTTAAAGTTGGCAGGAAGTCGGATGACCTGAATCTCCCTCATGAAGGGTGACTCATGGTCGAATTCTTCCTCATAGATCGGGCCGCCTGATGCGGTGACGATCTTGCTTCGCAGGCTCTTCATCTCCGTTTCCAAGTCCTGCCTCCTCTTGCTTAGAGAGTCCTTCAAAGCGGACGGGCTAAGACCTGCCTTTCCCTTGCCCTCTCGAGGCGCTATAGGGGGTGTGGTGCCTTTGTCCGCCCTCTTTTTATTGAGCTCCTCTCGTAAGTCTGAGGGGGCTTTTTTAGAGGTGACCTCGTCCTCATTGCGGGGGCAGCGTTGGCCCTCGGCGCTGGTTTCTGGGCCTGCTTAGGCGGTTCGGGGTGATCACGTTGCTTCGTTCGGGGGGTATTACTGGTTGAATGTCGGGTTCTCCCATCATCTACCGGTACAATGGTCTCCACCCCATCCTTGCCCTTCTCCTTCCTCTTAGGCACGGTTACGCTGGACTTACCCTGCAGCAGGCCATTAAGGACCTCTTGCATGTTTTCTAAGGTGGTTTCTAATCTTTGGTTTTTACGGTGGAGCTCACGTATCTCCTCTTCGTAGAACCGGGATTTCGAACTCGAGCTCACGGAGTGGACTCGGGGGTGCTTATCATGCCTACGTGCAGAAGGGCCCGGGTCTTGCCGGCCAGAGTTCCGTGCCTGCGGCGATTTTGGAGGAGGGAACTCGTTAGCGTTTACCGGTGGTGCTCTTGGAGGACTTCCTCCAGGTGGAACGGCTGGTGATGAGGCCACCCTATCGCCTCCGTGAACCTCAGGGTCTTCCGGGGGCTCCACGTCTCTTGGTGGAGGAGCGTCCTTCATGGAGGCCTTCAGTTGGGCTCCGCTCAGGTGAATCTCTACCTCTCGTGGCTCCCTCAGCCGCTTTGAGCGTCTTGGCATCTTCTTCTTGCCAGAAACAATGGTGGAACAGTAGCTTGAAATTAACGTTCCCACAGACGGCGCCAAACTGTTGACGGTGAGAACTCGTCAACGAAGTTAAGTTGGAAAAATTATCAAATCAAGATCACTGATCAGAAAACTATAAAAACTTGAACAATAACTCAAGAACAATGATAGAATAGTAATGGAGAATTCAGTCTTTCATTCACACTCAAACCTCTGCTACAGTCAAATTTCCAACCCCCCCTTTCAGGTGGTTTTAGAGTTCATTTTATAGTAGGCTCTAATGGCCTTAGGTACATAGTGGTCCAGGGGACCAAGTGGTACATACGTACTGTGTCAGGGGAGTGGCTCCAGAGGCTGTGGTCGTACACCCCGTACAGGAGCAGGTGTCAGGAGGATGTCTCCACTACTTGTCTGTATCCATGTCTGATGCGTGGTGGCAGGCGTAGTGGCGCAGGAGGTAGTGGTGTCGGCTCTGACCTATGGCCGTAGACGTACGGACCATAACTCCTATCCTTGCATACCCACTCCTGGCATTCCCACTACTTGTCTGATAGGGGTACTATATCCGTACTCTGACTTCTTTAGGTTTGTAGGCACATTCCATATTCATGCATGTACCATGCCCCTTGTGAGTATTCTCACCTCCAAGGCCATGGGCGAGGCCATGGGCAAAACCATGGACGCATCTCGCGAGGCCACTTGGGAGGTGTGGCCTAGGCATCTCGCGAGGCCACTTGGGAGGCGCGGCCTAGGCATCTCGCGAGGCCACTTGGGTGGCGCGGCCTAGGCATCTCGCGAGGCCACTTGGGAGGTGCGGCCTAGGCGTCTCGCGAGGCCACTTGGGTGGCGTGGCCTAGGCATCTCACGAGGCCACTGGGGAGTTGTGGCCTAGGCATCTCGCGAGGCCCTTTGGGTGGCGTGGCCTAGGCATCTCGCGAGGCCACTTGGGAGGCGCGGCCTAGGCGTCTCGCGAGGCCACTTGGGTGGCGCGGCCTTGGCATCTCGCGAGGCCACTTGGGAGGTGCGGCCTAGGCGTCTCGCGAGGCCACTTGGGTGGCGTGGCCTAGGCATCTCGCGAGGCCACTGGGGAGTTTTGGCCTAGGCATCTCGCGAGGCCCTTTGGGTGGCGTGGCCTAGGCATCTCGCGAGGCCACTTGGGAGGCGCGGCCTAGGCGTCTCGCGAGGCCACTTGGGTGGCGTGGCTTAGGCATCTCGCGAGGCCACTTGGGAGGTGTGGCCTAGGCATCTCGCGAGGCCACTTGGGAGGTGTGGTCTAGGCATCTCGCGAGGCCACTTGGGAGGTGTGGCCGAGGCATCTCGCGAGGCCCTTTGGGTGGCGCGGCCTAGGCGTCTCGCAAGGCCACTTGGGTGGCGTGGCCTAGGCATCTCGCGAGGCCACTGGGGAGTTGTGGCCTAGGCATCTCGCGAGGCCCTTCGGGTGGCGTGGCCTAGGCATCTCGCGAGGCCACTTGGGAGGCGCGGCCTAGGCGTCTCGCGAGGCCACTTGGGTGGCGTGGCCTAGGCATCTCGCGAGGCCACTTGGGAGGTGTGGTCTAGGCATCTCGCGAGGCCACTTGGGAGGTGTGGCCTAGAGGCCACTTGGGAGGTGTGGCCTAGGCATCTCGCGAGGCCCTTTGGGTGGCGCGGCCTAGGCGTCTCGCAAGGCCACTTGGGTGGCGTGGGCTGGCGAGGCCAAGCGAGGCCATGTCGCCTCGTGCCTTAGCATCCGAGCGGGGCCGTGCGAGGCCATGACATCTTAGCACCCACACCTTGTAAACCGCGTGTTTTCCCTAGATGAGATTTTGAGCATCAACAGATCCTATTTATGACTCCTCGGATGGGAATAAAGTATTTATTTCCCATCATTATACCACCTCGGGCCCGGAGTACCATTAAAAACCGTCAAATCATTACTCAGATGACTGACGCACGCATACTCAACCAGTCGCCTCACGCACACGTCTTGGTCGCAGAACCATTCCCAGCATGACGCGTGGTCCTTGCCGCACTTGAGTACTTGAGTTCAAACAGAAGAAATTCCCTTTCTTTTTCATACTAACACTCAGGCGGGAAAAAGGAACCCTTCCGGGAACACAGAAGGTGGCCCCTCGCCTAATCTAAGAAACCGAAATACCCGGAGGACTGTACAAGCTCCCGGATCTCTCAAAGCTCCGTGACCTTGGGGGGTAAATGTGATCCAGATTTCCGGATAGCGTTTAGATTGATGTCCTCGGGGAAGCAGAATTACCAATGTCTTTCACGGTAGGTGACCAGAGCTCGCGGATGGACAGAAAGGCTTCGCCTCTCCCGTTTAGTGTCCGGATTACTCTTTCAAGCAAACACGACACGAAAACTCGTCAACCCTCTCGGACTCCCGAAGGGGTATCCTTCAGGGAAGCTCCTTCCAGGAGAAGCTCTTCAAGTGGTCTTCGCGGAAACAGTTCCGTGCCTCGCACGGAACAAAACCAAGCGGTCGAGTCATGGAGGAGGCATATTTGGAATGATATCCACCTGACACAGGATCCCGCCTGACACGCCCGACAGGTCAAAGCCGCACACATCCCAGCACGCCTAAGGGTACCTTTTCGCCTATTGTTCCGCTGACAACTTGGAAAAGACGGCTGACTTTGTGTGTTCCCCATACTTTCACGTAAATATACCCACATAGAGTCTTGTAGCCATGCTACTACAGTAATTGTATCCCCTATTTATGGCTGGTGTAATTAAGACTCATGTACGTAGAGAAAAACCCTAATCCAAAACCCTAGCTATAAAGACCCCTTCATTTTACAAGAAGAGGGACGGCCAACAAATTACATAGCAAGAACTCTACTAAAATCTCTCTAGCTTCATCTTCTTCAAAAGAACCCGAGAGAAACACTGTGAGGGTGTGAAGTTCTTGTACACCATCCATCTTACTGTAATCCTTTCCAAGTATAATAACATCGACTCGTGGACTAGGGCTTGTTAACGCCTGAACCACGTAAAAACACTGTTTGTTTAGTTACATTCCAGCACTTCTACAGTTCTTATCTTTTTATTATTCTGTTTGTATTCGTTTCCGAAAAACTCGGTAAACACTACCCGATACCTAAAATACCCCTGACTTATCCAAAGTCAACTATGAAGCCCTGTTGTAACTTTTTCCCCGCTAACTAGCCCTAGGATCGCCTCGAGTCGTGCTCTGCTGACCTACCCACATAATAATGTGGTTCTCATAATTATCATATATACATACCACATTAATACCAATATAATCATACAAGCATCATTAATCATATAATTATGCATTTAATTCAATAAAATCATTCAAATCACATTTGACCCAATAATGCCCTCCCGGCACACTAATCAAGGCCCTTAAGCCTCATTAACAAATGTGGGGTCGTTACAACTATCCCTTCCTAATGAGAATTTTGTCCTCGAAATTTACCTGAATAGCTCGGGATATTGATCCCGCATCGCTGTCTCCAACTCCCAGGTCGCTTCCTTGACCTTGCTATTCCTCCACAATACTTTCACTAACAGAATTATCTTATTCCGTAAGAATTTGTCCTTCCGATCCAAAATTTGAACTGGTCGCTCCTCATAGGACAAGTTTGTCTACAACTCTAAGTCCTCATACTTCAACACATGTGTTGTATCAGAAACATACTTCCGCAACATGGAGACATGGGACACATTATGAACTCCTGATAGCACGGTGGCAAGGCCAATCTATAAGCCACTTGTCCAATCCTCTCTAGGATCTCAAAAGGTCCAACAAACCGAGGGCTCAACTTGCCCTTCACTCCAAACGTCCTCACACCTCTCAATGGTGAAACTCGTAGAAACACGTGGTCCCCAACCTGGAACTCCACGCTTAGGATCAGCGTAGCTTTTCTGTCTACTCTGCGAAGCAAGAATTCTGGCTCGAATCTTCTCAATAGCTTCATTGGTCTTCTGAACCATGTCTGGCCCCAAATACCTTCTCTCACCCATCTCATCCCAGTGAATAGGTGATCTTCACTTTCTTCCATATAACATCTCATAAGGAGCAACTCCAATCGTGGACTGGTAACTGTTGTTATATGAAAATTCGATCAACGGAAGATACTTACTCCAAGACCCCTCGAAATCAATCACACATGATATAAGCATGTCCTCCAATACTTGAATCGTCCTCTCAGACTGTCCATCAGTCTGAGGATGAAAAGCTGTGCTAAACTTCAGCTGAGTCCCCATGGCTCTCTGCAGATCTCCCCAAAACTTGGAGGTAAAGATAGGGTCTCGGTCAGATACAATAGACTTTGAAACCCCATGGAGACGAACTATCTCCCTCACATACAACTCTGCATACTGTTCCACTGTATAGGTCGACCTCACTAGTAGAAAATGAGCTGACTTGGTGTATTTGTCCACTATCACCCACACCGAGTCATGAAGTCCAACTGTCCTGGGTAATCCTCCCACGAAATCCATCGTAATATCCTCCCACTTCCACTCTGGGATACCCAAGGGCTGAAGCAATCCCGTTGGTCGCTGATGCTCAACCTTAACTTGCTGACATGTCAAACACCTAGACACATACTCTACCACATCCTTCTTCATCCCGGGCCACCAAAATAATGTTCGTAGATCCTGATACATCTTCGTGGTACCCGGATGAAGTGAGTATGGCATAGTGTGAGACTCATCCAGTATCTCTCGTCTGATCCCCTCATCTGTCGGAACACAAATTTGTCCCTGATACCGAAGCAAACCTGTCTCAGAAACTGAATAATCCTTAGCTGTCCCCGCTAAGGTATGCTGCCTAGCTTCCCGCAACTGTGCATCTACCAACTGACCCTCCTTGACCCGCTCTAACAGGGTCGACTGTAAGGTAATATTAGCTAACTGGCCTACCACCAGTTCTATCCTTGCCCTGGCCATCTCATCAGCTAATTCCCTCGAGATTTGGGTGGAACTATACAACTGTCTCGGGCCCCTCTGGCTCAACGCATCTGCCACCACATTGGCTTTTCCAGGGTGGTAAAGGATATCACAATCATAATCCTTAACCAACTCCAACCAACGTCTTTGCCTCATGTTCAAATCCTTCTGAGTGAAGAAATACTTCAAACTCTTATGGTCAGTGTATATGTCGCACTTCTCCCCGTACAAATAATGACTCCACACCTTCAGTGCGAATACCACTGCGGCTAGCTCCAAATCATGAGCCAGATACCACTGCTCATACTCCTTCAGCTACCGAGATGCATAAGCTATAACTTTCTCATTCTGCATCAGCACGCAGCCTAAACCCATTCTCGATGCGTCACAATAAACCAAAAATTTCCCTTCCTCCGAAGGAAGACTCAACACAGGTGCAGAAATAAGCCGTCGCTTAAACTCTTGAAAACTGTTCTCACACTTCTCTGACCAGACGAACTTCTGATTCTTTCTTGTCAACTTTGTCATCGGTGAAGAAATCTTTGAGAACCCCTCTACAAACCATCTATAATAACCAGCCAACCCAAGGAAACTTTGCACCTCCGAGGCATTCCTCGGCCTCGGCCAATCCCTTACTGCTTCCACCTTGGATGGATCCACCTTAATCCCTTCTGCCCCAACTATATGTCCAAGAAAAGTCACCTCTACCAACCAAAACTCACATTTCTTAAACTTGGCATACAACTGATGCTCCCTTAACCTCTGTAGAACCTGTCGAAGACGATGCTCATGCTCTGGCTCTGAACTGGAGTAAACCAAGATGTCGTCGATGAAAACAATGACGAACTGATCCAAAACGTCCTTGAAACACCCTGTTAATTAAGTCCATGAAGGCTGCTGGGGCACTAGTCAGACCAAAAGACATGACCAAGAACTCATAATGCCCATACCGTGTTCAAAAGGCCATCTTCGGTATGTCCTCATCTTTGATCCTTAGCTGGTGATAACCAGATCAAAGATCAATCTTCGAGAACACCGTCTTTCCCTACTCCTAATCGAACAATTCATCAATCCTTGGCAGAGGGTACTTATTCTTAATAGTTAACTTGTTCAATTCTCTGTAATCTATACACATCCTCAAAGTCCCGTCCTTCTTCTTAACAAACAACACTGGAGCACCCCATGGAGAATAACTAGGCCTGATGAATCCCAGATCCAAAAGTTCTTGCAACTGTATCTTCAACTCTTTCATTTCTGCTGGTGCCATTTTGTACGGTGTCCTAGATACTGGTTCTGTCCCCGGTGCTAACTCAATCTCAAACTGAATCTCCCTGCGCGGCGGCAACACTGGTAAGTCCTCAAGAAATACGTCTAAGAACTCACACACTAATTTGGTCTCTCCCGGCCCTGCCGGCATAACTCTAGCAGTATCCACCACACTGGCCAGAAAACCTATGCATCCCCCCTGCAACAAGTCTCTGGCTCTCAATGCTGAAATCATGGGTACGCGGGGTCCACCTACCGCACACACAAAGACAAAAGGGTCTTCGCCCTCAGGCTCAAAAGTAACCATCTTCCTGCAATCAATCGTAGCCCCATACCTGACCAACCAATCCATCCCTAAGATCATATCAAAATCCTCCATATCTAACTCAATCAGATCCACCGAGAGTTCCCTACTATCAACCATCACTGACAGTGCCCTAATCCATCTCTTAGAAACTACCAGTTCCCCTATAGGCAATAAAGTCCCAAACCCTGCAGTCTGATACTCACTAGGTCTACACAATTGATGGACCCTAAACGGGTATGTTTAAAAATTTATATATCGCAAGCGCACGAATCGTCCATATAGAATAGTGATCGTAAGCAAGGATGTCGAACCCAAAGGAGTTGTCTAAAATCGAAAATGAAACTATTTTAAATCAAAAGTAATAAATTCTAACCTAGTTCCAAAGATTGATAAGTTTTAATAGTATGAACATAAAATGAAATATTGAAAAATAAAGCTTTTTAAGATAATGAAAATAAACCAATAATGAGTTGAAAATAAGTATTAAAAGAAAAGATTATTAAGATACTAGAATCCACAAAATGTAAGTTTAATAATATTTATTAGTATATTGATTCCCAAGTTTTAGTGATAGTTAAAATAATTTAAACTATCATTTTCCAAAAATATTTATAATTTTAAGCACAATTTTCTTATAAAAAGATAGGATTTTTCTTCACTTTTCAAAATTATAATTTCAAAGCATTTAGTGTAAATCAATCTAATGAAATAACAAATAAATCAATGAACATTATTTATAAGGCAAAACATAATATTTTTGTTCTAAGCATGGATGTGTACAATTTAATGACACATCTTACACAAAGAATATTATGTTTATGCACTAATGAAGAACAAAGTGTAAAAATGTTCTAACAATCTAAAATACAAGATATTTAAGATGAAAGAAATATATGAAGAAGAAAAATCCATAGACTTTGTTGCATTACAAGGGAAATCAACATACAACATAAATATTACCTAGTTACAAGTTGCTTCATCATGATCTTAATAATCTTATGAAAAAGATTAGAAGCACATAACTAGAATAGAAATTACAAAATAAATGACATACATACTTGCAAAATGCTCTTGAAAAACCCAAATGGAAGAGAGAATGGTAGAGAGAAAATGAGAGAAAAAGATGGTAACCAAAAAATTAAGCACCCCAAAAAATGGTCTTCAAAACCCTTATTTATAGCCAAAATGAGATTATTAAGATAATCAATTTAAATTAAGTAAATTGATTAAATTAATAATAAATGGTAAAATAGGGGTAAATTGTAGGAGTGATGATGATTTTGGGGTAAAAATTATGTAGAAAATGGGTGAAAAGTGGCATTTTGAACCTAGGGGACAATTGGTACACTTAGACATTTTTAGGCTAAAAAGTGACAAAATGCAGCATTTAGGCTGCTGGTGGCTGCTTGGTGCCAGGCGGTTTCGGCTGGGCTCACTGGGCCTGGCAGAGGCTGTGGGATAGCTGCTGGAGTGAGGAGGTTGGGCCAACGTGGGCCTTGGAGCTGGGCGAATGGGTGGATGGGCCGGTTGGGCTTGCTGAAATTTGCTGAATGGTGAAGAATTGCTGCTGCTGGGTCACGTGAAAGCTGAAACTTGCTGAAGGGAAGAAGCTTCAGCTGAGTGCTTGGCTGGTCACGTGAAGGCTGAAGCTTTAGTGCAGCTGAATGGGCGTGAAGTGCAACTGGAGAGCTGAAGATGGCAGGCGGACTGGGCCAGGGGACAGGCGGGCTGGGCCTGGGCAGGAGGAATTGGGCCGAATGGCTGGGCCGACTGGGCTTCTATGCCATTTTGCTCATTCCTTTCCTTGAAAATGTCATTATTTATTTCTTTATTTTCAAAACACAACAAAGATACAACAATTCCTACACCATAAAAAAAAATTAAATTAAATAATAATCAAATCTCTTCAATTATAAATAAATCATATTAATTCATTGAAAATATTGATTATAATTTAATTTAATATAGCATTTAAGTTCAAAAGAATTACACTTTTAACTTCTAACTTAACAATACAAATTTCATATAATTAAATTACACATATTATAATAAAATATCTATAAAAACATATAAAAATCTATAAAACTACAATAAGATTAATAAATTAAAAATTACATAAAATCTTAATAAGTTAATTAAAAACTCAAGAACTAAGCAACAATTAGCATATAAAAAGTGGTAAAATAACTCTATTTTGTAGAGTTATCACACCCCCAAACTTAAAGTTTTGCTAGTCCTCAAGCAAAAGAAAAATTAAAACACACATTTTTTATTGGTGATAAAAATGATTTTCTCAAAAATTGCACAATGAAAATAATTCTAAAAAATTATTATGAATAAAAGTTAAGCTTATGTAATTAATTAAATTGTCAATTTTGCTTTTAGAAAATAGGTTTTCATTTAAAATTATTTTCCACTTAAACTTATAGGAAATAAGAATGTTTTTGTTATGAAAAATGTATTTTTTTGTTACAAGCAAAATTGACCCTATAATTAAAAACAAAGCTTAAAAATTATTCATATTTTTAAGAGAATTAACTTCAAACTCAATCAGGATTTTTATCATTGAAAATGAAAAATATCACCAATTTTTTTTTTTTTTTTTTTTTTTTAAATATATATTTTTTTGAATTTTTATGAAAATGAACAACTAAAACAACAACATAAATTTTTTTTTTTTTCAAATAAACATAAATAAAACACAGAACAAACACAATAAAACTCGATACCCCCAAACTTAATGTAAGCATTGTCCTCAATGTGTCAAAATATAAATATAAATTAAAATTGACAAGAGTTTAGAGTTTAGAATGGTCGTACCTCGATATGGTGCACCACTAAGAGAGTAGAAGATACAACAAACAAAAATTAAATCACACATAAAACAAACAAAACAAATAAAACACAAGTTGCCAAGATCAAATAGGAATCAAAGAGCATGGTAAACAGGGTCCTCAAGGAGTATCTCATCCACTTCATCAGTTTTTAATTCTAAAAATGGTTTTAGTTTTTGTCCATTAACTTTAAATATATCACCATTTTTAGGATTTTCAATTTCAATAGCTCCATGTGGAAAAACAATACGAACAATGTAAGGACCGGACCACCTAGAGCGTAACTTTCCCGGGAATAAATGCAAACGAGAGTTGTATAAAAGGACTTTCTGACCTGGATAAAAATCTTTTCTTAAAATATTTTTGTCATGGTAAAATTTCATGCGATCCTTATACTTTTTTGAATAGTCATATGCATCATTCCTAATTTCATCTAGTTCATTTAGTTGAAGCTTTCGTTTCTCACCTGCCTTGTCTAAAGAGAAGTTTAACTGCTTAATTGCCCAAAAGGCTCTATGTTCTAACTCAACAGGCAAGTGGCACGCCTTCCCATACACAAGTCTGTAGGGTGACATGCCAATGGGTGTTTTGTACGCGGTACGATACGCCCATAATGCATCAGTGAGTCTTAAGGACCAATCTTTCCTAGTTGGATTCACAGTTTTTTCTAAAATGTGCTTAACTTCCCTATTAGACACTTCAACTTGACCACTAGTTTGTGGGTGATATGGTGTTGAGACTTTATGTGTAATGCCATACTGTTTCATCAAATGTTCAAATGGCCTATTACAAAAGTGTGTACCGTTATCACTAATTATAGCACGTGGTGAACCAAAACGGGAAAATATATTTTCTTTTAAAAACCGAAGCACAACTTTGTGGTCATTAGTGTGGCATGCAATAGCTTCAACCCATTTAGACACATAATCAACTCCAACAAGTATATAAAGATTACCAAAAGAGTTAGGAAATGGTCCCATAAAATCAATGCCCCAAACATCAAATATGTCAATAATAAGAATAGGATTTAAAGGCATCATGTTTCTTTTAGTTAAACTTCCTAACTTTTGGCAACGTTCACAAGCTTTACAATAAACATATGTATCATGAAAGATAGTAGGCCAATAAAAACCACATTGTAAAACTTTAGCAGCTGTTTTCTTACCACTAAAATGTCCTCCACATGCATGATCATGACAGAAAGATATGATTTTAGATTGATCACAGTTTGGAATGCATCTTCTAATTATTTGATCAGGGCAGTATTTAAACAAGTAAGGATCATCCCAAATAAAGTTTTTCACCTCAGAATAAAATTTAGATTTATCATGCTTAGACCAATGAGATGGTATTTCTTTAGTGACCAAATAATTAACAATATCAGCATACCAAGGCAAGGAAGAAACATGCATCAATTGTTCATCAGGAAAAGTTTCAGTGATAGGGGTGGAATCATGTATAGTTTCAACAACTAGTCTAGATAAATGATCAGCAACAACATTTTCAGATCCTTTTTTATCACGTATTTCTAAGTCAAATTCTTGTAAAAGCAGGATCCAACGGATCAAACGAGACTTAGCATCTTTTTTTGATAAGAGATATTTTAATGCAGCATGATCAGAGTAGACAATAATTTTAGACCCTAACAGATAAGATCTAAATTTCTCCAATGCAAAAACAACAGCAAGCAATTCTTTTTCGGTTGTGGAGTAATTTAATTGAGCATCATTTAAAGTTTTGCTAGCATAGCAAATTACATGAGGTATTTTTTCAAGTCTTTGTCCTAAGACAGCACCTATAGCATAATCAGAAGCATCACACATTATTTCAAAAGGTATTTTCCAATCAGGAGGTCGAATAATGGGTGCAGTAGTCAACAAATTTTTTAATTTTTCAAAGGCAACATGGCAATTATTATCAAAGACAAAAGCATTTTCTTTTCCAAGTAAATGGCATAAAGGCCGAGAAATTTTGCTAAAGTCTTTTATAAATCTTCTATAAAAACCGGCATGGCCTAAGAATGATCTAATTTCTTTAACAGTTTTAGGTGGGGGAAGTTTTGAAATAAGATCAACTTTAGCTTTATCAACTTCTATTCCATCAGATGAGATTACATGACCTAAAACAATTCCTTTTTTAACCATAAAATGACATTTTTCCCAGTTAAGCACAAGGTTTTTCTCTTTGCAACGAATTAAAACAAGTGAAAGATGATGCAGACATTCATCAAAGGAAGAACCAAACACAGAAAAATCATCCATAAATACTTCAAGAAATCTTTCAACCATGTCAGAAAAAATCGAAATCATACATCTTTGAAAAGTCGCAGGTGCATTACATAATCCAAAAGGCATGCGACGATAGGCAAAAGTCCCAAAAGGGCATGTAAATGTAGTCTTTTCTTGATCTTCTGGGGCAATGGGGATTTGGTTATATCCCGAATACCCATCAAGAAAACAATAATATGCATGGCCAGCTAATCGTTCAAGCATTTGATCAATAAAGGGTAATGGAAAATGGTCTTTTCTAGTATCGTTATTCAGCTTTCTATAATCTATGCACACTCTCCACCCCGTTTGTACTCTAGTAGGGATTAATTCATTTTTCTCATTTTCAACAACTGTGATCCCAGACTTCTTAGGCACAACTTGAACTGGACTAACCCATTGACTATCAGAAATAGGGTAAATGATACCTACGTCTAACAATTTTATGACCTCTTCTCTAACTACTTCTTTCATATTTGGATTTAGCCTTCTTTGACATTCCCGAGAGGTTTTAGCATTCTCTTCTAGATGGATTCTATGCATACATATGGATGGGCTAATTCCTTTAATGTCTCCAATGGTCCAACCTATGGCTTCTTTATGTTTTCTAAGGACATCTAACAACTTATCTTCTTGTTCTTTATCTAAAGCGGAGGCTATGATAACAGGTAAAGTTTCAGATTCTCCTATAAAAGCATATTTTAAATTTTCTGGTAAAGGTTTAAGGTCTAACTTTGGAGACTCAGAAATTGATTGAACATGACCTAAGGGTGAAAAAGGTTCAACTTTGGTTTTATTTAAGGGTATAGACTCTAGCAAAGCATTCACATCATCATTAAAGTCATCAATATGCAAGTTCATACCAAAGTATTTTTCACAAAAATCAAGTAAGTCATTTCCATCATCTTCACAAATACTATCTATCATGTTAACTTCATGCACTTCTTCACACTCAACAGATTTAACCACATTAAAAACATTCAATTCAACAGTCATATTTCCAAAAGATAATTTCAAAACACCATTACGACAATTTATGATTGCATTAGATGTAGCTAAGAATGGTCTACCTAAAATGATAGGAATTTGAGCATGCATATTTTCCACAGGTTGAGTATCGAGAACAATGAAGTCAACAGGAAAATAAAATTTATCAACTTTTATCAAAACATCCTCTATAATGCCTCTAGGAATTTTCACAGAACGATCGGCTAATTGAAGAGTTATAGAGGTAGGTTTTAGCTCACCAAGACCAAGTTGCTTATAAATAGAATAAGGCAATAAATTCACACTAGCACCCAAATCAAGTAAAGCTTTGTTAATAAAATGATCACCAATAATGCATGAAATTGTGGGACACCCAGGATCTTTATATTTAACAAGACTCTTATATTGAATAATGGAACTAGCTTGTTCAGTTAAAAACGCCTTTTTAGGAACATTAGTGTTTCTTTTAACAGTACAAAGATCCTTTAAAAATTTAGAGTAGGCAGGAATTTGTTTAATGGCATCTAAGAAAGGGATATTGATACTAACTTGTTTAAAAACTTCTAAGATGTCATTATATTGGCCGCCTTTTTTTATTGGAAGTAATCTTTGTGGGAATGGGGCTTTTGGAATGAAAGGATGGATTGGAATTTCTTTGTTTGATGAGTCATTAAGATTAGAACTAGAAGGCTGACTCTTTTCTTTTTCTTTTTCAACCTCGGGTATGTAATCGGGTTTGACAATTTTCTTTCCAGACCTAAGAGTTGAAATTGATTTGACTTCTCCATTATGACTAGACTTTCCTATCTCATATTGACCTTTTGGATTAGGGATAGGTTGACTAGGGAATGTTCCTTTTTCTCTATCAGCTAAAGCAGTGGCGAGTTGTCCTACTTGTGTCTCGAGTTTGGTAATAGATTGAGATTGATTTTGTAGGATTTGTTGGGTGGATTGCATAAATTGTTGTAAAGTATCTTCTAAGGAAGGTTTTCTTTGTTGCGGATATGGTTGATTTTGTGGGGCATGAGCTTGGTTTTGTGTGTTGTATTGGTGCCCTTGATTCATTTGGGGTTGGTTTTGTCTCCATGAAAAGTTTGGATGGTTTCTCCAATTTGGATTGTAGGTGGACGAAAATGGGCTATCATTTGGTTTCCCATAAGAATGAAGAGCATTGGCCTCCTCAGAAAAGGCTTCTTGGTAGGAAGGGCATGATTGGGCATTATGGCAAGGACTAGAACATATAGAACAAATATCTTTTCTAGGTTGAATTGGAGAGTTTATAGTTTGGCTTATGGCTAAAGCTTCTACTTTTCTCGCTAATTTGTCTAAGGATGTTCTTAAGTCTAATTCTTCTTTTACTTCATACCTTCCTCCTCTTTTTGGTGAATTAGTTGACCTAGACCTAGGATCAAAATAATTCCATTGTTGTGAATTGACAGATAAATCTTCAAGGGCGTCCCACGCCTCTTGTCCTTGAAATTTTAAAAATTTTCCAGTATGCATAGATTGAATCATTTGACGATTAGAGGGAGTCAAACCATCATAAAAATATTTTACAAGTCTCCATTTTTCAAAACCATGATGAGGACATTTTAATAATAAATCTTTAAATCTTTCCCAACATTCATAAAACTCTTCATTATCTTTTTGAAAAAACTCGGAGATTTCTCTCCTTAGACTATCAGTTTTAGACATAGGAAAAAATTTCAGTAAGAATTTATTATAAAGTTGATCCCATGTAGTTATAGACCCCGTGGGAAGGGAATTTAACCAAGCTTTTGATTTGTCTTTTAATGAAAAAGGAAACAATCTTAGTTTGACCGACTCATCAGAAAAATTTTGAAATTTAAATGTTGAGCAAATTTCTAAGAAATCTTTGACATGCATGTAAGGATCCTCTCTATCTAACCCATAAAAAGATGGCAACAATTGAATGATTGCTGGTTTAAGCTCAAAATGAGTAGCAGAAGTTGTAGGTAAAACAATGCATGAAGGAGCATTAGATGAAATAGGCGCAAAATATTCAAGCAAAGTTTTTTCAGGCACAACATTTTCATCAACAATATTAGCAATAGGTTCCATGATGCTCAAATTTTTACTGACACTTTCAATTTCAAACAAAGATAAACGTCTTTTTACTAATCGTTTTTTAGAGTTACGTTCCCAATGATGCATACAATTTTCACAAACAAGGCAACAAGGATAATCTCAAACAAACAATTTTCTGATGTGGAAGATCAGTTAAAACCGCAACCACAGAGCATACTTAGAATTTTTAGAGATTTCACAACAATATAATTCTTATGGTTTACTTGTCCCCAGGCCTATTTGATTCCACTTACTCGCGCACTACTAACAACTCCCCGAGGTTAATTAGTAGAGGCGGATGGGAATTTTGTTCAAATTTCCTTTAAGCAAGAATTGCTTATGGTGAAAGGACAAGATTTAGGTTTCTCTTTTTTTTTTCAAGTATTTTTCACAATATTACACTAAAATATTAAAGAAGACAAAGAAAAATAAGGCAAAAATTAAATAAGACTAAAATTTAGACAAGAGTAGGGAGGCATAACATGCCATCAACCATAACAAAATTAAGGTAAAAACGAGGAGGCACAAGTGCCATCAACTTAAACATAAGATAGAGGACTAGGAGGCAAAAATTGCCATCAACTAGTAATTTGCGGAAATTAAATAAAATAAAAATTACAACAATATAAATAAAGAAAATTACAACAAATGTCAAGAGGCACAAGTGCCATCAATTAACAAAGATATAAAAGAAATAAAATTACAACAAAATTATAACAAAATTAGGAGGCACAAGTGCCATCGACTATAAAAATTAAAAGGATAGATAGGAGGCACAAGTGCCGTCAACTAAAAAAAAAACAATAAATATAAATATAAGTATATATTTTTTTTATGGGTGGTTGAACCGTCCCAAATTTCTTTTTATCTTTTTTTTTTTTTTAGATTTTAAAGATATATATATATATTTTTTTTTTTTTAAGTGTAACAAAAATTAAAATAACTAGTAGAAGAATTCACTAACCTTGAGATAAATTCGTTTCTTTTCTCTTGCAACTCCCCGGCAACGGCGCCAAAAACTTGATGGACCCTAAACGGGTATGTTTAAAAATTTATATATCGCAAGCGCACGAATCGTCCATATAGAATAGTGATCGTAAGCAAGGATGTCGAACCCAAAGGAGTTGTCTAAAATCGAAAATGAAACTATTTTAAATCAAAAGTAATAAATTCTAACCTAGTTCCAAAGATTGATAAGTTTTAATAGTATGAACATAAAATGAAATATTGAAAAATAAAGCTTTTTAAGATAATGAAAATAAACCAATAATGAGTTGAAAATAAGTATTAAAAGAAAAGATTATTAAGATACTAGAATCCACAAAATGTAAGTTTAATAATATTTATTAGTATATTGATTCCCAAGTTTTAGTGATAGTTAAAATAATTTAAACTATCATTTTCCAAAAATATTTATAATTTTAAGCACAATTTTCTTATAAAAAGATAGGATTTTTCTTCACTTTTCAAAATTATAATTTCAAAGCATTTAGTGTAAATCAATCTAATGAAATAACAAATAAATCAATGAACATTATTTATAAGGCAAAACATAATATTTTTGTTCTAAGCATGGATGTGTACAATTTAATGACACATCTTACACAAAGAATATTATGTTTATGCACTAATGAAGAACAAAGTGTAAAAATGTTCTAACAATCTAAAATACAAGATATTTAAGATGAAAGAAATATATGAAGAAGAAAAATCCATAGACTTTGTTGCATTACAAGGGAAATCAACATACAACATAAATATTACCTAGTTACAAGTTGCTTCATCATGATCTTAATAATCTTATGAAAAAGATTAGAAGCACATAACTAGAATAGAAATTACAAAATAAATGACATACATACTTGCAAAATGCTCTTGAAAAACCCAAATGGAAGAGAGAATGGTAGAGAGAAAATGAGAGAAAAAGATGGTAACCAAAAAATTAAGCACCCCAAAAAATGGTCTTCAAAACCCTTATTTATAGCCAAAATGAGATTATTAAGATAATCAATTTAAATTAAGTAAATTGATTAAATTAATAATAAATGGTAAAATAGGGGTAAATTGTAGGAGTGATGATGATTTTGGGGTAAAAATTATGTAGAAAATGGGTGAAAAGTGGCATTTTGAACCTAGGGGACAATTGGTACACTTAGACATTTTTAGGCTAAAAAGTGACAAAATGCAGCATTTAGGCTGCTGGTGGCTGCTTGGTGCCAGGCGGTTTCGGCTGGGCTCACTGGGCCTGGCAGAGGCTGTGGGATAGCTGCTGGAGTGAGGAGGTTGGGCCAACGTGGGCCTTGGAGCTGGGCGAATGGGTGGATGGGCCGGTTGGGCTTGCTGAAATTTGCTGAATGGTGAAGAATTGCTGCTGCTGGGTCACGTGAAAGCTGAAACTTGCTGAAGGGAAGAAGCTTCAGCTGAGTGCTTGGCTGGTCACGTGAAGGCTGAAGCTTTAGTGCAGCTGAATGGGCGTGAAGTGCAACTGGAGAGCTGAAGATGGCAGGCGGACTGGGCCAGGGGACAGGCGGGCTGGGCCTGGGCAGGAGGAATTGGGCCGAATGGCTGGGCCGACTGGGCTTCTATGCCATTTTGCTCATTCCTTTCCTTGAAAATGTCATTATTTATTTCTTTATTTTCAAAACACAACAAAGATACAACAATTCCTACACCATAAAAAAAAAATTAAATTAAATAATAATCAAATCTCTTCAATTATAAATAAATCATATTAATTCATTGAAAATATTGATTATAATTTAATTTAATATAGCATTTAAGTTCAAAAGAATTACACTTTTAACTTCTAACTTAACAATACAAATTTCATATAATTAAATTACACATATTATAATAAAATATCTATAAAAACATATAAAAATCTATAAAACTACAATAAGATTAATAAATTAAAAATTACATAAAATCTTAATAAGTTAATTAAAAACTCAAGAACTAAGCAACAATTAGCATATAAAAAGTGGTAAAATAACTCTATTTTGTAGAGTTATCAACAATCTATCAATCACCCTACTAGAAACAAAAGAATGTGTAGCACCAGAATCAATCAATACTTTAAAAGGAAAGCCAGCACTAGAAAGCTGACCTGTCACAATCGAGGGACTAGCCTCTGCCTCTGCCTGAGTCAAGGTGAATACTCGAGCTGGAGTCAAGCTATCCACCTTTCCTGCTTTACCTTTCTTCACCGTTGGGCAGTCTTTCCTGAGATGTCCTACTGCCCCACACAAAAAGCATGCCTTGGCTCGGCACTTGCCCAGATGGCGTCTTCTACACCTCGGGCACTCTGGATAGGTCCGCCATGCCTCACCGCCACCCTGTCGGCCACCCTGACCACCCCGACCCCTCCTATCAGGACCAGCTGCGGTCGAAGTGTCTGGAGCCTTTCTCTTGCAGTCACTGAGGCTTCCGCCCCTACCTGTCCCAAAATAAGGAGGCACCGTTCTGCGGCCCTCGCGCCTCACCGCACCTTCCCTCCATATCTTGTTCTCCGCTTCCTCAGCGGTAAGAACCTTCTCAACGGCCTGGGCATAAGTTGTTCCTCCAGGTACCGTTGTGATCCTGACATCCGGGCTATCATAGCATTAATCCCTCTAATAAATCAATTTTGCCTAGCAGCATCAGTAGGCACAAGATCTGGAGAAGACTTCGCAAGCCTATCAAACTTTAGGGCATATTCAGTAACAGTCATATTGCCCTGCACAAGACTCACAAACTCATTATCCTTTGCTGCTCTAACAGCAACATTATAGTACTTCTGATTGAACAAGTCTCTGAAACCTTCCCAACTCAAAGTAGTAACATCCCTGGTCTGCGATGCCACCTCCCACCAGATGCGGGCATCCTCTCTCAACATATAAGTGGCATAAAGCACTCTATCATGGCCCTCTACTCTCATAAAATCCAGAATTGTGGTGATCATAGTTAGCCATTGCTCGGCTTTCAACGAATCTGGTCCACCCTTAAAGATTGGGGGTTGCTATTTTCTGAACCGCTCATACAACGGCTCCCATCTGTTACCAACCTCCCCAGACTGCACAACCGGTACCACTTTAGGTGGTACAATAGGGGCAGCACTCCCTGATGGAGCCTGCTGTCACAGAATACGGACCTGCTCGTCTTGACTCTGTAATCGAGCCTGCATGTCTGCCATCAACTGCTGCCAGTTCTCAGGGACTGGCGGAGGATTCTGGCCCTGGTCATCATTCCCGGTCCCAGACCTAGTGCCGGCTAGTTGTGTAGATTTTCTTGGACACATAGCTATCCAAGTCAATCTGCAAATAACGACTCGACAGTCAGACCATGATGACAGGGTAAAAAATTCTCCAAGATCCATCAATAGAGCATAACCAATCACAAACAATCAATATATAAGCATCCATTCTCATGCACTGGCTGCTAATAAGCACGCCTCCAATCTCCTTACACAATAGCTATAAAAAAAGCATTCATCCATGCACAATATACAATTAATCATCCATATATTCATTTACGTGCACGACGATGCTAATAAACATGCCCAATATTTTCACTCAACAGTCAAGGGCCAAGCCCTATCAGTATCTCATGCTTCCTAATAATCCAGCAATTAACAACATTCATAGCTCATTTCAGGCACATAAGCACATAAACACATATACACATTACTGAACCCCGATTTGAGCTTGTCTTTGGCAGCGAATGTACATGTCTAGCCTGTCTTCAGGAACCCTTAAACCTAGGAGGCTATGATACCAAGTTGTAACGCCCTGGATAGCCAAGACCGCTACACTGTGTACTTATAAAGGTGCAAGACTTGCTAATCAAGTCATTAATTTGAAAATGTGTCATTAAACATGTATGAGCTAGGGTTAAAAAGGTTTTGGTCTTAAAAGACTCGCTTTATATAATTAATCTATTATATACACAGGATCCCAAAAGAAATAGAGTTAAAAGTTGATTTACAGACTTCCAAAAAGAAACATAAACAAAGGTTAGCCATACTAAGGCAAAATAGACAATCTCTGGGTTTTGCGTCCTTGCCTAAACCTCAACTGTGGCTGTAATGCCCTGGTTACCCCAAAACAGTTACGGTGATCGGTGAACCGAAAATTTGACCCGCTACCCGAGTCCTTTGGTTTAAAATGTGTTCTAAGTGTTATTAGCAGGTTAAGGTGAAAAACAATAAAGAGTAAATGATATATTTTATTAAGTATATAAACTGCTCATGAGCTATTCAAAACATTTACAAGTTGTTCATTATACAAGATGGCCACTACTGTTTCAAAATACATAACCCGGCCTAAGCGGCAAAAATAGGGTAGACCCCTAGTCCCTCTGAGAATTCCTTGGCCATGGTGGTCAAGCGGCCGCATATGTACACATCACCACCTAAGCTCTCCACTCAAGGCTGGGTGAGCTTTTCTTTCCCTTTACCTGCACCACATAGCACCCATGAGCCAAAGCCCAGCAAGAAAACACAATAATGCATGAGTATAACATCAACGATGATCATAATAATCATTCAAGACTTTCAGTCCAAGATAGAGGAGTGACAATTAGAAAAGTCACTAAAGTGGGTTTTGTTCCCTTTAGCCTTGTGAAGATAGGGTCACCGGGGCTTAACAGGTAAGTGAACCTTTCATTAGCTTAACTAGGATAGGTGCATGGTGACTGGTCACCAACATAACCTTCCTCATGACC